>NC_080596.1:24647500-25005000 GCF_027887145.1 Ammospiza caudacuta | reverse complement strand
GCTGCATTTGCCATGGCCCTAGGGTGTTTAAAGGGAATTCCAAGAGCCGTAGAGGGTCCCAGCCATCCACCACTTCTGTCTTCCAGAAGAGCTGTTGTGATTTGTCTTAATATGAAGGAACCTTCTACTCGCTGGTCTCAGAACCTGCACAGTGTGAATCTGCCCCTGCTGCCCTTGATACTGACTCCTGAAAGTCCTATGGTAAAGAGTTACTAACCTCTGGTAAAGACTTAGGCTTTCACTAAGTTGTATTTCCTGTGTAATTTTTACCTTTTATATGATATTTTCCTTATTTTGTGTGCATCTTTCCCCTTTCCATCTTTGCTCCTGCTAGCAGAGGAAACCTCTGCAGTTCTGTCTTGCTCCCATTTTTCAGATAAACCATCCATGGTACAGGGAGCTCAAAGCTCAATGGACTGTGCATGCAGCGTTGTTGGGGTAAGCGCTGTAAGAAATTGGCAGCAGCACTGTGGTGCAGAGCTCTGCCTGTCTGTTCCCAGGGCTCTCCATCATGGAGTGTGTGCTCACATATTCCATCAGCTGCTGTTGGCTTGCCTGCCTACACAGGCTAAATGTAAGGCCCCCAGTGAACATTTCTGTCACTTTTGCTGTTCTGGCCACTTTGCTTAATCAAAGAGCTGGAAGGAAAGCTCTCATTAGAGAGGCTTCCTCAGTTGTACAGAAGCCTCTGCTTGGCTAATTGAGGCTTTAGAGAGCTCGTGGTTCTGGTTGGGGTTGGTCTGCTTGATGTGATCTGGGCCTGAGGCAGAATGAAGTGAGCAGACTTAAATGATGTCTGAGCTAACATGATGGCTGGAGATGAGCAGATAACAGTGTTCTGTTAAGGCTGTTGCTGAGAGACTACAGAGTTTCTTGCTGAAGCAGTAAACTGCTGGAATGTGCTGTGGCTGGAGAGGTAGTTGAGAATATGTAGGTGAGAGTCTGCATAGGATGAGTTGATCACTTTCTACTTCTGTGTTCAGTGGTTGGAGCTCAGGCTCCTCTTATCACATGTTGGAGGAAATAAGGGCTCAAGGCAAGCTGGGCTGCAGAGCCTGCAGTCTGAATGGAGGAAGCAGGTAAATGCCAGGGAAAAAGGTGTAGAGGGTAGGGGGACAGAGCTAAGGACTCTAGCTAATGTGTCTTTAGTGCTCAAGGCTCTTATGCTTCTGGAGCCATGTAGCCAAGTCCATTTTGTATGGACTAGACTAAAATACAAACTCTGTATTTTATTAAAATTTTTTGTGTAGTACTTGAATTCAAGATCCTAAAAGTTGCCACCTGAGAATGAGTGAACAAGAGGAATTATTCCAAAGGACTTGTTTTAAATTAGATCAATAGAACTTATGGCCTTAATAGTTAGTGTCCTAGAGAGGAAATATGATGGACGAGTTGAAAAAGAGCGCTTGCTCTTTCAGGGTATGGGAATTCTTCCTCTGTGCTCAGTCACTTGAGTGAATCACACCTGAGCAGGGTTCCTGTGTTGTGGGCCAAAGGCAGTGGTCTCAATGGCCAGGCAAAATGTGAAGTTGCCAGGCTTGCTTTGGAGGGCTCTGGCTTGTAGGTGGGTATGTGCTGGCTGTTTTGAGTGGTGAAGAATTAAGGTCATGTGTTCAGCTGCTGGTGCTGAAAGCCAATCTGCATCCCAAGCAGAGTATCTGAGCAGAGGTTTCAGGCTGTTCAGTGCCTTCTGCAGCTTTTGGAGAATTGTGTGCAAAGGATTTAGCTGTAGTTGAAAGAGTTGGAGGGAGCAGTTGCTGCTGTTTGGGAAGCGTTGATCTTGGTGTCTGGGCAGGAAGGCTCCCTGCTGTCTGAGCAGTTTCTCTGGTCATGTGGCAGGGTCCTCCTTTCCTGTGGGAAAGGAAATGGACCAGCTACCAAGTGCCTAGAATTAGAAATTAAGCTGCCCAGAGAAAGGATGCAACCAGTGCAGGTCAGTTACTGAGCAGGGTAAAGATGGAATCCATTTCCAAGTGGAGATGGAGAGAAGGAAAAAGGGGAAGGGTCAGTGGGGTGTCCACTGGATCTTTACCAAATTCCAATGCAGTATTCCCCATTGGGCAGGCCTTGTTCGATGTGTCTCAGTAGGTCTGGCCTGTCGGGAATCAGCACAGAGACAAAGGGACAGATGGGGAAAGGAGACAGGATATACAGGAATGTACATGATGTCACCCAAGGGACATGTTAACTATGAGTTTCTTTGTTACCACTTTGATGGTGTATTAGTGCCTGACCTTGCAGTGAGGATTTGGCCATTCCCTCCTCCTCCCCATTTCTTTTGCTGTTTGCTTTTTATCTTCTTGCAAAGCAATAAAGATGCTGAAATATGGAGAGTTCCTGTGGGAGTTGAACTCTTCAGATACAGCATTGCTCTGTGAAGAGAGATGCAGGAAGTTGTAAGGGTAGGAACAAGGCGGTTTGTCAGGAAAGCTTGGGCTAGGAGCTGAGATGACTGTGAGACGGCACAGTTGGGAACAGCACTGGGTAGTTGCCTTGCTCGTGTTGTGTCACAATCTTCCCACGCCACGGCAGGTTCCAAATGTGTGACAGAACTGTGCCTAAGACTGAAGGATTCTCTGTCATACATCTGCTGTCTGTCTCCCACATATGGAGGGGACAGGGACCTTTGTTTTGGTTGTAGAGGATCCTCAGGCGAGCTGTCTGTACTGATCTGAACATATGATTTGGTGTGCCAGAGATGAAGGTGTGGCTGAGCAGTGAGGCAGCCAGGAGGGCTCCAGGGAGCAGAGTGCAGGTTTGCTGACTGGTCTGACTTGCCTGAGTGATGGCTTGTCAGGCAGGGGTGAAGTCTGAATGAGTGCAGAATAGAAACTTGGGTATGATTGTTAAACAGAGGAAAGCCATCCTGAGCTCAGGTAGTCCCAGACGTGCACATTGTTAAGGGACTGGGTGTGTGTCCTGAATGAGTGTCCCTGTGGGCCTGCTTTATTCTGTGTCCCTTGACAAGCTGTGTACTGCTGGTTTCTGTTGGAGTGTGCTGGGCTGGATGGTGTGGGCTACAGCAGATGTTCTTCCGAAAGAAGCTACTGCAGAAATGGTGTGAAACAAAGGGAGCTTAGAATTCTTGAAAGTACATCAATGACTTGTTACTGCCTGAGCTAAATTTGCCTGGCTCACTGGTTGTCGAAAGCAAGCAGAGGAAGCTCTCTGGTCTTTGGGCTTTAGAGAAGAGGGGCAGATGACTTTTTCCCTGTGTAAGGATTCTGGACCCATGGCAGTGGTAAATCAAGGTGGTCTCTGCAAGGCAGAGCAGGCTAGTGGAGTTAGTGGATGACTCTGGCAGTATGCAGAAGCTCATAAATTTATTTGAGCTAGCCATGAATGAAATGTGTTATGTTTTGATTCCTAAATGACTCTGAAAAGCTTTATTCAAGACTTTGCTCTTACATTGTAGTAATGGCTTTGTTCCCAGCTTTGCAGCTTGGCCTTTCACTGCTCACCTTTCTGATGAGAGCTGTCTTTTTCCTAGATTAAGTGATTTGTAGCCCCATGAGTCCCAGAGGAGAAGGTGTGGCCGTGTCTGTCTATGGAGTCCTGCTCTGTCATACACATCATATGTGCTTGGTGGATTATGTGGGTGTACTGGCTGCAGCTTTGTGTATTCTTTGTTACCCAAACACTTGGTTCAGAGCCTGGCAATCTCCAAGGAGCAGGCTGCACTAATCACAGCTCTGGGAAAATGAGGAATCCGTGGGCAATCTTGGGTTTGTCTGGATGGAGCTGCCATTGTTAGTTGTCATCATTTCGCTCATGACTAGGTGAAGCTTTTGTACCTAGAGTAGGATGTGGTCTGTCCTTTGTGAATCCTTGTGTGTGCCTTGCCCCCGTGGTGCTTTCAAACCAGAAAAAGGGTATGTGATGGTTTTGTATTGTGCAGCCAACAGGAAGGAAAATAGTATCTTAAATGACAGCCATTAAATCCACTAAGGAGACAGTTTATCATGGCTGTGGAGTCATCTTTCCTGTCATCTGGGACTTTGAAAAGGTGCTCCTGGTAATGCTTGCTTAAAATATGTTTCATGTTCCTAAGGATGTTTGGGATTTTTTTCCCCAGCTGGAGATCTCTGTGTTACAAAGGTACACTGGAATTTAACATATTAAGAGCAGTCATCTAATCCTAAGACTTGCCTCTGGCGTTTGAATGTATGCTTATGTAAGTAACTATATATACTGAAAGTGAGGGTGTGTAGTAAATTATGAATGGCTTCAAGAGCAAACTGACCAAGGTTGTGTAGAAGTGATGAGGTGGGAAAGATAACTAATGAAATAGAAAAAAACGGTTGCCTAAATAATCATCTTCTGGGCCGAGATTGTTTTTCTATGGATATTCCTTGAACTGCAGTGCGTATAGTGGGTTTGGAAGAAGGTGAATTCTCCATCAAGGATAAGCAACAGAAGGTTTAGTACAAGACACGTTTAATAAAGAAAGATAGTTTGGAAACTCCTTGAGGTCTGAAATAAGAGATTCAACATAGGAGTTAAAATTCTAATCCATATCAACATGTGGAGTTACTTTTCTGTAGGAGAGTATTCAACCCTTATATACCTGCAAGTTAGATCAGGAAGAAAAGGTGAGGGTCCAAACTTTTTGAGCTCTATCTGAATATGCCCAAGCCAAAGCATGTGTCAGCCTCTGTATAGCTTACAGGGAAATACAGTGTTACCTGAAGGATTTGACCTGGCCCATCCTTAGATTTCCCACCTCCTCTGTGGTGAGGTAAAGCAGCAGTGCTGGGGCATTGTCCCTGTAGTGGTCAGGAGTTTTGAGCTCCCCATGAATGCCTTTGGAGCTCAGTGCAGCTGAGTTTGCATCATTGTAAATTAAGCTCCTGCTGAGGTCAGAGGGCAGGAGCTAATCTGTAAATGAACATTCCTCAAATTCTAGTTATGCATTGGACCTTTGAGTTCAGCTCTAACAAGCGTAATGCAAACTGGATTAGTTTGTTGTATGCCACTGGGAAATTAAATGTGTCTTCCAAGTTCTTGTCACTTAAAATTTGCTGTGACATTTACTGTGTTTGACAAAATGCAGGAAAAAGAGGTTCCAATTAACCAGGACATCAAATGGTGTGGATGGTGCAGTTTGTTTTGGAGGCATGATACTCAAAAGGTCAGTCTCTCAGTCAGCTGACCTCAGTTGTTTGTAGCGTTGGCTCTGGCTAATGAGTACTCAGCTCAGTCTATAATGGGAGCTTTATGGAGGGCAGATCCAGATAATGGGTGCGTGTGGGCAAACTGGCTCTTTCTGGTAGCTGTGTGCTAGAGGGGGAGGGATGTGCAAACTCTAACATAGAGAAGAAGGGACTGAATGCGAAGTTTAACAACCAGGAGTGTCACCATGAAGTCAGTACCATCACACCTGAGTGGAAATTGTTATCTTAGTGCTTCTGCTTGGCCTTGTTAACGGCACAGAGCCATGTGTAACTGGGTGGTCGTTTCAAGCTGGAGCAGAGCAGAAATTCCTTGGGTATGGTAAATGGAAATGTATTGCTGTGTCCATACATAGCAGTCAGTGGTGAAAATAGCTTGGAGGGAAGGTGGCTAAGTCTGCTGATAGGCTTTTGTTTTTCAGCTGCTTTAAATGTTGGCATCAATCAGTTGCAAGTAACTCATTACTTGTACTAGATTTCGTGGCAGCTGCTGGCCCTTTATGTGGGCTGTTTTCAGTGTTGGCACTGGGCTGTAGTATGTCAGCCTGAAAAAAATTTACAGTTTGAAAATTAGACATTTGGGCAGAGCTTCTGTAAATGATGCTGAATTTATACTGAATTGACCCCCAGGAAACCCTTAACATTAAGCTGGCCTGGCACCCTCCCTTTCTGCTCAAAGCTTTGGGTGTTCAGGTTAAAAATGTGTTGTTTTCCTATGTCCCAGCAAAACTACATTTTACCTAAGTTTTTAAATGCACTGCAGCAGGATTTTATTCTTCTGCTGTTAAGTGAAGCCTGATAGGACAGTGCTGGTTGGCAAGTGGCAGCTCTTGGGGATGGTCAGCCTTAATGCAGCCCGTAGATTTGTACACCGCTGGGACTGGCCAAGTGCTTGGGAATGCCCCTTTGAAAGAAATGAAAAATAATTCAATATGCTGCTGAGATCTCTCTGAACTTTACTTATTTATTCCTGCTTATTAATACTGTGTTTGTTTTCCGTCATTGAACTAGATTCCATGTATGCAGTGTTTCAGAGTGTCCAGCAAATACCTGGGATATACTGTGCTGTGAGCAAGGCAATCTCTAGGCAACCTCCAGGATTTACCTTGTCTGTTTTCCACTGGGCTCTGTTGAATTCAGTGGGAATGGGAATCCAACTTGCCAACTGGAGTTGGGAGAGGGGAGGAAACAGTGAGAGTAAGAGGGCTGGGAGAAAGCTTGGACTGTTGTAAGTTGGTGGCAGTAGGGTCACAGGCCAGAGCAAGAATAAGATAGTTGCCTTGAATTTCTGGAGGAAATAGGAACGTGGAATGGTCGATTCTGATACTGTCAGGCTTTTGGCTGAAGCAGACTTCCTGAGGCACAGTGCGAAAGAAATAATTTCTCAAATTAAATAAAACTCCCTGCATAACTGAAGTCATAGCAACAAAATGACCTCACTGCAACTTTACTCCCCCCTCCTTGTAGTTGTTTCTTTAATTTCGTACAATATGTTATTCTTGTTGTTTGGAATCGTGGGGAGGAGGGAGAGAGGGAAAACCAACCTGTGTAAAAATTAGCTTTGAGTTATTCCATCTGTGGACTCTTAATTTTGTCATGAAAACAGAGAAGCCTGGCAGGAAGCGAGCTTGTGACTGGCTCCATGTATCCTCTTGTCTGGAGCTGGGTAAGAAGTGTGGCATTTAGAATGAAAGCAAAAGCTTCGTTTCTGGAACTCTGAGTGTTTGCCCAATTCTTTGACCATCTGTTTTTGTTGACAACCACCTCTTTGTGTTGTGCCAAAGTTATTTTGGCTTTTATAATTTGTAGATGCATGTGTGTGTGTGTATATGGTGGAGTGGTTGCGTGTGTCTGTGTGTGGATCATTAGGGTGCTGCTGACTGGGTCAAACTGGGGGAAGTGGGATGTGTAGAAGTAGGTAATCTGTGAGGATTGAATTACCAGGAGAAATACAGTGAGTAATCTTGGCTTCTCTTAGAGACACTTGAGTCCTATCTGTGTTACCCTGTCAAAAGCTGCCAGCTTCTAGTGGCTGTCCTTAAGTAACTTTGGTTGCATCACAGCCATTCAGAGTACACAAGTACTTGCCTCAGAAATGACTGCTGGGATGAACAGTCCTGATGGAGAACCCAGCAGCTGACTGAAGGTGGATAGCAGCTGGGTCCCTGTGCTCCATGGTGCTGGCAGGGAGGTGTTCAACCACGTTAGCCTCTCGAGCTGTGCTGCTCTTCCACTCTTGCTGTCAGTTAGGGGGTAGTTACTCATTCCCTGTATCTTCATATGATAATTTTATACCCAACCAGTACGGATTGGAGATGTGCTGGAGCAGCTGATGTTGAGAACTCCATTGTAGAACTGCAAAAGGACCGGGAAGTTCAGCCTCAAAACCTAGCATGAGACACCTTTTTGAGCATATATGTGTGTTTTGAAACCTGCGTTTTCTCTACCTGGTAATAAAATGTCTTTATTTTCTTCTGAAAGCTGTGTAGGGAAGCTGGGCGCTTTCTGTGCCGCTTTCCACAGTGAGTTTTCCCTGCATGCCTTCTGGACTCTTGTTGGCATGAGGGTAGGCCGGAGTAACATCTACAGCCCATGACAGCAGCAAAATGAGGCTAACAAATATCCTTCTGAGGATGCAGCGTGACAGCTTCATCCATCCCGCTGCATTTGCATTGGGAGTGCGGAATGGCTGCGTGTCATGGGCCACTGCCACTGCACACAGTCATTTATTTAATAACTCGTGCACAGACATTAAAGGGGAGCCTGCAAGACATCAGTGTGGTGGAGACAAATAAGAAATTAAGAGATGGCAGTGTTTAGAAAAGTCTGGTTTGTGCTATTCCATCATCATAACTTTTGTTCAGCAGTGCTTCAGGTATAAAGTGAATGGGGTTTTTATGGACAGTAGCAAAGCATGCACTGTGGTGTGGCACAGTAGCTTCCTTGTGTTTTTTTGCTGTGCTCTGAATTTGAGAGTGGCCTTTTCCAAAGGTAAGCTTTTCCCCTTGCAATATAAAATGTTAGAGTTAATTATGCAGCTTGCACAAGATGTTTCTGGTGTGTGAACCAGGTAGATTAAAACTGCTTAGAATCTGAATTATTACTTATTTTTCTCCAGAACATCATTAATTCACATGAAATTGAGTCTCTTTGCTAGTCAAGATTTTTCTAGGAATACCAAATGCTGCAATTCCATCCTGGGGAGAACTGATTTAAAGTGGAGTGCCTTGAAATCCAGTTTTTTAAATATTTACCTAGAGAGAAAAATGGAGAAACTGAAACACATGGAATCAGTAGTCACTTCTGAAAATCTGTTTGTAAGCATAAAATGGAAATCCTTCTGTCATTTTAGATGCCTTTTCAGGGATTGCCTTCCAGTCCTGTGTTTCTGTGTGCAAATGAGGTATCTGAGGTCTTTGAGATGTGTTGACTTGTGCAGATGCTTCTGGTGAGGGCTGGTTTGGTTGGCTATGAACATGTTGCTTCAGAAACCAAATTGGACTAATAGTAAGTAGACCAGGACTGAATTTGGGTGGGGACAGTATGTCATGCTGAAAAAAGGGAACAGCGAAGGTTCTGTTCGTGTATAAATAGATGGTGTTGTTTCTGTGAAAAATATAAAGCAGGTTTTTAAATGGCAGAGTCCAGATGCAAAACTCCTAAACCCTGTGCAGGCACTTAAAATGGATGTTTTTTGCTGCAGTGGGAAGGAAGAGTCCTTAATTTTTCTCATTGGTGGGAGCCTGATTATAACAGTGTAAAAAAGATTTCATGTTGTCTGCTCTAAGAGTAAGTCATCAGACTAACTAGAGAGTAACACCAGAGGTTGTCAGTCCCCCTTAGCATCAGCTGTGTCTTCCTCACAGCCAGGCTAGTTCTAACCCTTCAGTTCTCATTTGCAGAACTCGTTGTGTGCAAGAAATGTCTCTTGGGTAGCTTTGCTTAATAGCAGTTAAGAATAAAGGGCCTCGGAAGTGTAGTGTTCAAAGCATTTTTGTTTTCAGAAGGCTTCAGAAAAAGATGTTTGAAAAATAAAAAATGCCAAGGGCAGAACCTGCATGGAAGAATAGAAAAAAGGCTCAGACAAGAGCTATGTCTATTCTGTTGTGTTCTCACTGATCTAGCACCCTCCATTTCCTACGTTGTTGTTAGTAATATTGCTGCCACTGCAGTAGAGGATGGCTGCAAAGGTTATGGCTGCCTGCCTGCCTGATAGGGGAGCAAGTGTCTCAGTCTTGTCTAGAAACTGGGGTAACTCAGCAGCTGTATGTGTGTGCAGCTGGAGAGAAAGTGGATCTCTTGGGCCAGGTGTGGGGAAAGGTCACCTGTCTGTGCATGTCAGACGTCTGAGGTGGGTTCTGTTGGCACACTGCTGAGCAGTGCCACATTGAGAGCTGAACTGCAGTGTTCTGTGTGTCTGCAGCCACTTGCTTGGGCTGCTTGCAAACACTGGTGTGAAGAAAAACCTGCAAGCAGGGTTGGCCACTTGTGCCCTCTCTGTACCTGGAACACACGGGTCATAGAGAGCCTGTCCTGCAGCTCTGGGAACCCACACTTAGCCGTTACTCAGGCTAACTGTTGGTATAAATGAATGCCACCTCCTGGATTTCATCCATGAAAGCAAGCAGAGGTGCCAGTGTCAGAGAGGGCATGTAACAAAACCAAAAGGTTCCTGTGGATTTGTGTGTAGTTTGTGGTGTTGCCTTCTGCTGATATTTAGAGAAGACTGATAATTTAGGACCTTGTGTGTTTTCTAGATGGCTAAGTAGTTAAAAAATGAAATACCAGAAGAACAAGAAAGGCACCATATACTCGACGGACAAGAAAAAGCCTGTGCTTAAAACAAAGCCATGTGTAAATTCTGAGTTCTGCTCACTAGACTAGTAGTTCGTTTATGTTGCAATGGCATATGGTTTCCAGAGTTGATTTCAAAGCGGGGAGCAATGCAGAGGGAAAGGATGAAGGCTCTGTCTGCCCATCAGTCTGGGGTGATGGGTGGTGATCCAGTTTAGTGCTGTTACGTAGGACCTGCTTCTCAGATTGCTCATTTGTAGTTTTGTAGTATCCTGTTTTCCAGGCTGTTGTTTTGGGCAAGATGTCTAGTTTTCAGCATTATCATGAGACCACTGGTAACAGCTGAGCACAGCTGATAGCTTATTACTGCTATTGCTACTTGGAACTAATAAATACCTAGTTTGGAAAGCACATGGATTCAGTGGAGTATAAGTTGCTTTCATAAGATGTAGTGGATTCTTGAAAGGTTTTTTTTTATGGCTGTTGGGATGTGTTTGATGTTACAGCTCCAGCTTACCTAACAGCTGCAGTCTGGAATGTGGAATATTTCAAATCTTAATGGGTTGGTTTGTTTCTCAGTTGCTGTTCAGACTCCTTCCCATGGCTGAAGTGGGTGGAAAACCAGGCCTTTTTCCCTTGCTGATGTTGGCACCTACCCAGACTTGCCAAAGTTGGTGGCAGAAGCTAATGCAAAATATTGAAATTGTAGTAGTTCTTTGGAGGTATGTGGTACCATCTCTTGTCAGAAGGAGTTTAAAGTGCAGAAAACTCTGCTTTGAAGAAGAGTGGGCTGAAAGGCCCTCCCGAGCTTAATTTCAGCTGTAATTCTTGGGATTCGTTAGTCTTATTTGAAGCACTCTTTGTCACTAAGGAAGTATTGGAGACTGTTGCTAATTCTGGCCGGAAAGCTTGTTTTGGTCAGCAGAAATCTTGTCTGGCATTTGCTAGATGCTTGGTGATGTATGGGAGAGGCTGATTGTTTTTCAAGGAACACTTCAGGACTTGAAATACAAACCCCAGTTTCTTCCAGTGTGTGATGACCTTGATAATTTTGATGAGAATTCTACATTACAACTGTCTGATCTTGTTAGTGTGGGTTTGTAGGGGTTTTTTTCCCCTGTATGTTTTAAACCTGATTTAGATGAGATTGAGTAGATAAATTGTGGCAGGTCTAATAACTACTGCTCAGTTCTGGAAGCTGTAGAGCACTTAAGTGAGGTGGTGTCCTTAGAGGTGTGAGTAGCTTATTGGATCAGGTGGGACTGTGTGTCCAGCTGAGAAAAAGACAGCAGTCTGGGAGTTTTGGGTGGGATGAGGCACTGTGGGATAGACAAGGAGAATAGAGGCAGAAGGTCATCTATGAAAAGCAGCAGAAGCAAAAGACAAAAGCCTATGTATTGTCTTTGACTGCATAAGGTATCAATGGAGTAATCTCTGTTCACTGTGTTGATTCTGGGTGAGTGCTGGGTGTGTGACAAGAGAAAGCAGAGGAGCGGATGAACTGCTTTGTGAAGCATTTTGGGTTTCTATGCAGGTGAACAGCCTGACTGGGCTGAGAGTATGGTTTGGTGCAGTTGTACTGCTAAAAAAGGGCTGCCTGTGTATGCCACTGGGGCATGATGTAGTGGTTAAAATATAGCTTACTTTGTAGTTCAAAAGGGGTTAACCCCATTTGAGGTGGAACACTAGATTGGCAGGGTTTGATTAAATAAAAAAAAAAAAAGAGGGGAATATTTGAGCATGTGGATAAGAAGAAATGCTCTTTTGTTTCCTTTTTTTTTTTCATGCTTCCTAATGTGAAGAGTGGTATAGAAAAAATGCTAGATTTTTGTGATGTGCTCATGCTCCACATCCCTTAAATCCATCTGTGGCTGTGGAGCTGTTGCCACACACAGGCTCTGTGTGCTGTGTATTTTGCAAACAGCTACACCTACTTGAAGGCTGCACGAGGCATTTGGGCTGGGATTGCCAGGCTGCTGGATGTGCTTGGAGCCCACAGGCGGTGAAATGCATCATTCCAACTTGAGTCACTGCTTTGGCTGAATGCAGGCATCAGAATATTCTCCCATGGTGGGGGCAGGGGCAGCGCGCTCTGTGTCTGACTGGAGGGTTTAATGGGGAAGGGTTAATGAAGTCGCAAGGCAGCAACAGTGAAACTGCAGTGCAGGGCTCTCTCTGGGCACGGGGGTGTGCATGGGGATGGATGGAGGCAGGTGTAAACTCTGCTAGGAGAAATCAGAGCTCTCCATCTATGCCATGTCCTATTGGAATATTTGTCTGGTTCATTCTGGCTTCCCCACCGTGGATGTGCTGTAAGAGTAACTGTGTTCCCCATCCTCCCTCCCTCCTCTTCCTTTTCCCCCCCTCTCCCCCCCCAACAAGCTGGAGGGCCAGAAGGTGGGGTGGTACCTCAGGATAATGGTAGCAGAAGGCGAAGGAGGCAGACAGCTGGCAAGTTCTGCCCCAATATGCTTCTCTGAAAGAGGCAAGGAAAATGCAGAAGATGTGATGCCTGAATGGCTCACTTTGCAGCAAAAGAGAAGATTAAAAGTAAAATTAGTTAACATCTTACTCATTTCAAACCACCACACGCCATCTTTTTGCTTCCCTCCCCTCCAGCCATTTCTCTGTGGCTTTATATTCTGAGGGAAGGAGAGAAAAGTCCCAAGCAATCCTGGGACTTAGCAGAAATCTATGTAGTGAGCAGCACTATGTAGTGAGCAGTAAAAAGACTGAGCTCTCATTGTAGCCCTTGTGTTATCTCCCTGTCATTTGTACGAGCCTGGGCAGCTGGAGCAGACAGGCAGCCACAGGCCTCTGCCAGGAGCTTCTGTTCACTGTACTGACACAACGGTACGGGAGTGTGCAAGGACAGAGGGTAGGAATGTAGGCTGGGGGTCCTGCAGTGGTTCAGTCTGGGAGGGGAGTTCCAGAGGTGGGCTGTGGATGCTCTTGGGGGACTCTGGGACCCTAGAAATATTGAGTGAGAGAGATGTTGCTGCTGTCTGCAGCTGCTAAATGGAAAGGTGAGAGAAGGCAGAGCTGAGTGCTCCTGGAGGTGCCCTGTGAGAGGGACAAATGGAGCACTGGGAAATCCCAGCTAGATGGAAGGGGGAAATTAATTCCATGGGAGCATGGTGAAGCATTTGAACAGGGGACTGGAACTAAAATGAACAACACCTTATGCTAAAAGGTTTTTATTTCATCAGGTACTGCTGCTTTGGACCATCTGACCAGCATAGCCCTTGCTGGCAGGGAGCTGCAGATGTGTGGTGGGCTGGATGTGCCGGTACTGCTGGGAACAGCACTGATTCAGAACAGGATTTCCTTGTGCCTGTTGTCTAGGGGATGGGTCCCAGTGATCTGAGGGTCCGATGTCTTTGTTGTGTGGGCAACTGTGTTTTGAAGAGGTTTTTGGTCCAGCCAAGCAAAACGCCATGGAATGTCATGGTGGTTGGTTTTATGTAATGCTGTTCAAGCAGAACCTGGGCCCTCAGTGAAGCAGATGGCAGCTTATTGAGCAGCCGTGAGCAGAGGCTGGATATTCACTAGACCCCTCTAGCAGCAGCACTGTGGGCTTTACTCTGACACCTGACTTTGCCTAGTAGTCAAGTGAAGCTTGTACTTGTGGCATAAGACTGGAACAGTGGAGATTTGTCTCTGAGTGGTTACTGGTCACCAGCAGAGTCTGCAAAGTGATGGAGAGGAATTGGGAAAAAGATAATGTTTAATCCTTCCATCTCCACTAGGATTACTAACTAACCAGCCTTAAATGTGTGCAAAGCACTCCTTCTGTAGAAACTTAATGAAAGTTCAGGTAAATGATCATGCCATTATTATAGAAACATAATTTTTAGTACAGTTGATACATTTGAGGATAATTCCTTTGGGTAAATGTTGCTGTTGGCTAATGGAACAGAAACAGATAAAATGCCAGTGCAGACCACTTTTGAAAATTCCTTTGTTAGAAACACCTCAAATCCCCTGTATTGCTGTTTCCAGTACAAACCAGCTATGCCAGCCCTGGGAATTGGGGAAAATCACCTTCCAAAAGCTGTTTGGTTGGTTACTGTTCATGGCAGAATTTTTCACACTGACTCCTGAGCCATGTGCTCTGGATTGCTGTTGCAGATTGGATTCTGTTCCAGCTGGAATGTAACTCTCATCCTGCTTGCTGATTCTTGCACTGGACAGGAGTCCTGTGGGAAAGACAAAAAACAAGGAGGTTAATTTTTTTGCTGGTTTGGGAGCCTAGGTCTCTGGAGTGCTTGTCATTCTAGCAATGCCTTTATAGGTGAGGGATGATGGTCCTTTATGTCAGCGTGATTTCTGCTGTAGCCCAGGGGTGCTGCTTAGTCAGCACTTTTCATGGTCATGTCTCTAAGTACTTTGGGGTGCTAAGCAGAGTTCATACCTAGGAGCTCTTGTTCTTAAACATTCACCTGCAGCAGTGGTTCATTAACTGCTTTTCTCTTTCTTAATCTCTTATTTACAAAACAGACCCAAAAGATTGGTGGCCCTAAGGGAATGCCTGAGATGCCTCTAGTGAGGCTTCCTATCTATCTTGTCTGAGCAGACAGGATCTAAATTCCCTGGGCTGTGTCCTTGTGGCATTTTCACCACTGGTATTCAGTATCCCATCCTTAGTTTTCAGACCTTGTGGCTGGTTTTGTGATGACTCAAGAGATGTGTCTTAGGTTACTGGAGGCAGTGGGTTTTTACTGTGGTGTTTGCATGGTTGTTGACATCAGGATGATTGAAGGAAAAGCTTGTCACTTGCAGGCTGCCCAATGTGGTAGAAGTGGCTTTGGAGTACTAAGTTCCTTGGCTGCATATATATTTTTTATATATCATATATTTGCCTGTATACATCTAATGGAGTGGAAAAGAAACTATGGTAATGATGGCAAGTTATTTAGTGCTGCATGGACTTAATTGCTTCTTAATCACTGCTAACATCCATCTGATTTTATGGGAGACAACAAGCCTTCGTTGGATGTGCTCATTAGCCATCCTGTAAATCAGGGATGCTCTGGTATCTCCTGTATTGTGTGCCCATTTGCTGTGTTTTCTTTCCACGTAGCCGTGAGAAAGGAATGGTATGCACTGGGATGGAGATGGATTTGAGACTCCACTTAAGGTCCCTTGTAAGAATTTGCAGGTGAAAGTTGTTTCCCAGTTGGCCACTTAAGCCTTGATGAGGGAGTTCCCTAGCTATGTTGAGTTCTGTGAGAGCGAATGAGGTGTCAGGAGCTGCTTTCCCAGCAGATGTGAAAATGCTGATCAGGGTGGCATGGTCATTGTATTAATATACAGTGTCAAAGTGGAGTCACTTATCCTGGGGGAATCTTTGAGGGTCACCCCATACTTAAAAAGAGCTTCAAAAACTCAATGCAAAGGAGCTTTTCCTTTTTGTCAAAATAAGCAAGTTGTGTCAAAGAATCTGATTTCTTTGCATGTCTTGATAAGACCTCAGTAGTGCTGGTGAGAGGTTTTGGCTCCTCTGTTCTAGGGCCAAGTTAAATAATGAGCTGGAGAACCTGCCTTTTGCAGCTGCAGAGGTGCCCTGCCCCCAGGTGTCACGGAGCCCTGCCAGGCCCCATACATGCTGCAGCATGATGGATATGTATGGGGTGATGAATGGTGTGTGCCTGGGCACCCATTAGAGCTCAGGCACTGCAGGAAGATTAATTGGGTCAGGTTGTGCCGGCATCTTTCAGGGCTCAACATACTGGACATTTATCTATCCATCTTCCACATCAGTCACAGCACTGTGCTCAAGTCAGGAAACCTTCAGGTGAGTTAGAGCTGTGTGCAGATAGAGGGGGGCTGCAGCTGGCTGCTGCAGCTCCTGCTGCATGGGCATTGTGAGCTCAACGCAGGTGGAAAAAGGGACTGAAGGAGCGTTCCTCTTGGATAGAAACTCAGCTGCTACATTCCTGGTAATTGTTAGTCTTTTCCCTTAAATCTCTCTACTCCCAGCTCTCTCACCAGGTGGCAGCCTCCAGCATGCCACACTGGGAGCCTGGGGACGTAGGAATCTGAGCCTGGATTATAAATCAGGACAAGAAGGAGGGGAAAAATTCCTAAACTTAAGCCACTCTCTGCTTCTGGAGTTTTTAAATGTTCGTGTTTTTCAAAGTTTTTCAGAAGCTGCCACCAGGAGAACAAACAACTTTTTGGGGTTTCTTTTATTATTACTTTTTTTTCCCTAATTCTTGGAAATGCCATTGGGAACAGTTTTACCGTCCTGTGATTGTAGAAGCCAATGCATACAGCATGGATGTACATTCCCTGCATCTCTTGAGTCTCCACTGAGTGGAGGCACAGCTCTGCTCATTTCTTCAGGAAGAAGTGTGTGAGTGGAGAATTATGATATGAGTTGGGATAGGGTGGTTGAGGTATGCTGGAGACAGTGAAAAATGGGAGAGCAAAAGGAAGCAGTGCCCAACAGCAATATATTTGATATAAAAAGTCCCCACAAGAGAGTGAAGAGGATGAGGGTAGGGTGCAGGGAGCACACTGCCTGGATAAAGCAGGTGAGGAAGCTAATCCAGTCACCAACCATTGAGGATTCCCAGGGGAATGGAGAGCTTAAGGAAGTAACAGTTCATTGTGTTCTACATGCCTCAAGGGTTTAGCTCTATCTTTATAATTGATTAGCTGCCAAAAAATGTGCATGGACAGTTGAGTTTGCTCTTGTATCAGCTCTGATTACTTGGCTGATCTGGGATTGCTTAGAGCCTCAGCAGCAGAAGTAAAGCAAAAGGCAGGAATCCTAAATCCAGATCTCACCTCCTTTGTTGGATGTATGGGAAGCCAACAGGTTGGTAGGGCTCTAGGTAATTGTACTATGAAGTGAAAGTCCATGTAGGCGTGAAGAAAATACCTAGTTTGGTTCCAAGTGAGGTAGTGTGAGAGAGAAGTGATAGAAGTGTAGGAGATGGTAGTAACCATTTTGGAAGAATTGGAGCTTCTAGCCTGACTGTGAAGGTGTAGGGCTTGCAGGCTCAGATGACAGCACTATCTAAAGAGTGCACCCCTGTGCTCTGGGTCCAGTGGATGTATTCACTTGTTTGTATTCACAGGTAGAAGGTTTGCCTTCCTAGCTTGGCCTAGGAGGATCATGTGGCCACACATAGGGAAAAACTTTTTCTGGGAGTGAACCCTTTGGAAAATAAACTTTTTACGTAGTTGCCTTTTTAGGAAATGACTGTTGGGAAGGGTCTGTGTGCCTAATGGAGTTAGTGTGTTGGTCCATAATCCAGAGTAGGGCACGACAAGATGGAAAGTTGGGATATCAAAGGTTTACAAATAATGCTGTGGCTTCTGTATCTCGATTTTTCTAGCCAAGCTCACTCTCCCAGCCAAAAGCTTTCAATATTAACATCTCTCCTGAGCTGCTGGGTTTAGCAAAGCTCTGGAGTTTCTTTTTTTTCCATGTTTTTTTTTTTTTTTTCCTGCCCGCCTGTCAGGCAGTCTGGATGCTTGGAGTGAATTCCTATGCCTGTGTGTACAGAGCTGCTAAGAGATGACTGCCTGCACTGCTGTGATGTCCCTGTCCTCTGCTCCTATTACATGCATTTGCAGTTTAGTAATTGCATGTGGATGGCAGAGTCGGTGCCAAGCCCTGCATATCCAAAGTCGTTTGGTGAAGAAGTCCATTATGCTTGTGGTTCGCAATGATAAATTCCCTGTGATGGTGGCAGCTCACAGCAGCCTCCTCTCATAATGGCATTCTGCTCCTGTTGGCAGCCTTCCCTGGGCAGGAGACACTGCCCTGAAATAGCACAAACGATGAGAACAACAGTGGCTGCGCAACTCTGGGACACCAAAACATGGAGCAATCAGTAATTCCTTTCCTGGGATTTCCTGCTGTGTTTAAGGAAACTTGCAGAGGAGATGGCAGCCAGGCATTTGGATGTTTCCTAAGGCAAAAAGCCATGATGGACTAACCCAGGAGACCCATTGCTGAGCCTGAGGAGCTGAATACAGTTCTTAAAAGTAGCTCAAAGGGTCCTGTGTGTCCTACTGCAGTAACTTCACAGGAGAACCTGTTGGAACTTGTGTTTAAGATGTAAAGGATGGAGCAGGGGTCGGCTTGTGATCTGGGAGGGGGACAGAGGTGACACATCTGAAATAGAAGCAGCTTCCATATTATGTACTCTGGCCAAATCCTTTTGGTTTTGGTGTATTGACCTTGGGAATTGCACCCCGGCCCTTTGATGGATTTGTGCCCCATTGATCCTAATCTAATTAAAGCAGCACTTGCTGCTCAGCATGGGCCAAAGTGCAGTGGGGTCAAATGTATGTCAGTAATTTAAGGATTTAGTTATTAGGCTGTAAAATGATAATAAAAAAAACTGTCTCTAGTGGAAAGAGTTCAGTGCAATGGGTAAAACACTGTTGGAAGAAGATCCTGATACACCAGTGCTGTTGCTAGAGACATTTGATATATTCTGCAAGGGATTTATACATGAGAAAGAGTTCTCAGGGAGTGACTGGAGGAGGGAGGGGTTTATGCATGGACCAAAACAGCTGGTGAGGACTTAGGTTCTTTCCTCTCCTTTCCCAAGAAGTCAGCCTGGTTATCCTAGATTCAAGGGTAGAAATCCACTTGTATTTGGGCAAGCAGGATTTGTTTGCAGAGGTGTGGTCTTAGAGCTCTGTGAGGCAAATGATAGTGCAGCTTTAATAATCTGGAAATGGTTAATACTGCTGAACTCATTAGATACCAGTCACTTGTAGGGTGTTAGGCTGTTTCCTAATTGTTAATGTTAATTGGCTGCTTATCTACTTGTATGGGGTAAGTGGTGGGGAGCCCCTGCCGCAGACCCAGGTACCCAGCTGTGAAGGGCTGGAAAAGGACAGTCCCTCCTCCCTAGTTGGGCTGGTGTGAGGAAAAGGAGTTCATGGCCTGTGCCAGCCTTGAAAAAGGTAGCTTGAGCCAGTGAAGGCAGCAGTGAGTTCCTGTGCTGACTATTTTGTCTAGGCCCCTTACCTGGGCCCTGGTTGAGGTATGAGAGAGCTGCAAAATTAAACCCACTGTCAGCTACTTGGGTGATTTTAAAGGCTGTTCTGCACACAGATGTGTGCAAAGCAGGCACACTTTTTTGCTACCCACTTTATTGCAAGCGTGGGTATTTCTTTTACCGGGTTATTAGCAAGTCCCTGGCTCCTGTCATTTGCCCTTGACGGTGGTATAACCGTAAAACATTTACTGCAAGGCCATGAAGAATCCATATGTCCGTGTGATCTGTCAGGCCACCAAGACGCCAGGGCTTGTGGGGTAGCATAAGGATATCTGAAGGTGACACATGCTGTCATTTGATGAACAGAGATGCAGAAGGGGTTTCTGGCAGCCACTACCTTGGCCTTGACAACTTGTGATGGTGACCAGGTGGGGTGTGTTATCTTAATAGTCTGGAGCTCTTGTGAATTATTTGCTGATAGATGTAAACAGCTGTTATTCTTGGTAATGGAAAGCAATTAGAAACATCTGTACTCTTGGCGATGAGTAATGCCTCCCATCTTCACTGCTCCCAAGTGCCAATTGGAAATAACTACATCATCAGGATGGGCTGGCAACCCTCACTGCATTATGGCCTGGTTCGTACTGAGCTGTGAAGAACAAGAGGTGAAGCACGGTGGAATGAGGGTTTGTTGGGTTTGTTTCCCCCTTCAGAATGAGCGGAGGGAAGCCAGGTGCTCCATAGCTCCCTGTCAGCCTGCAGGTAACCCAGTGTTCAGGAGCTTTGGGCTTGTATGGCTTCTGGAGCTGCAAGTCCGTGATGGCACTTTGTGCCCAGATACCATCTTAGATGGAGCTGCAGCTATCCCTGAGGCCTCAGTCAGGCACGTAGGTCCATCTCAGGGCTTGCCAACAGCTGGAATGAGGTGTTGGTTTGGAGGCTCTTGAGTAAAGGAAGCACCAGGAGAAGCCCAAGAGCTTGGGATCTAGCAGCTCTGGTAAGGCTTCTCAGATATGCTCAGAAGGCCCTGGTGACAAACATTAACCTAGTGACAATGAAGTGTATTGTGCATAGAGGCTGGTTTGGGCCCTCAGTTCCCTCTGAGGTGTGTCGTTGTAGAAGACATGGGCTGGAGTCTTACCAGTTGTCTTTAATCCTCCTTGTAAATTACAGAAAACTCATTGTGGCTTCCTGTGCCTTCTGAATGACAGAATGACACCCCTGATGTCCTCAGTTGGGATGAAATGAGTTGTACCTAACAAAACAAAAAATTGGGATAATTTAATATAAAATCTTTAGTGTTCAGATTTTTAGTGTGTGATTTTTATTCACAGTTTTCCAATAGCTCTGGGAAAGACAAGCTAAAAAGACCCTAGAGTACTGATATACAGAGTATCTAATCCTTTGAGAGCAAGACCATCTTTTGGTAGGAAGGGTTGTTAGCAATACTTCTGAAGTATTTGTGAGGAAAAGGGGCTGGCGGAGCTTTATGGGTTGGTAGTGTTTGGTCTGTGATGGATTTTTTTTCTGCTTTTAGTTGACTATTTGTTTTTCTCTGTTATTTCAAAATAAAATTAAAAAGGGTACATCAGACAGCACTTTGCTATTTGTTAATTGTATAGATGTCTTTTACTTCCTGACAGTTCCTCTTGTTTTTTTTCTGGAGTCAGTGTTAACTTGTTTTCTGTCATTGTTTTCATTGTACTGGAGTGCATAATTTTATGGCTTTCACATGGTTTTAAAACAAAGAAATGCTGTTTTCTGACTGTAGCTTCTCTGTAGCACTCTGGTTAATAAATTGCAGGCTGCTGTCAGAATGGGATGGATCTGTTTAGTTCCTGAATTGTAGTTTATAAGTGGAGATGAAATACTAGATGGGCAAAAGTCTCTGGAATGGACAATAGAGGTGTACAGCAGCTTTCTTGCTGTATTAGTTCTTTCTTACAGGCTATGTGGGTTAATTCCCCCACCAAATGAAGAAAAGCAGGGAAGTAATTAACACACGAGACAGAAAATATGAACTGTGATTCTGTGCAGAGGCATTTCATGCTTTATTGGCTTCATGAGAAGGCTGGGGTGCCAGATCAATAATTAATATATTGAAAGAAGACAAAATAGATAAGTTATGCAAGGGCAGGGCATTTGTTGGCTTTGAAGGAGGGAGAATTGTACTGAAGCATGTGGTACTTGCAACACACAGAAGCCAGTAGCTGGGCTTTTGTGCTCCCTTGGTGTGGGGTGGATGGCTGCAGGGATGCAGGTATGGATGATGTTGGAACAGGCTCTTACCCCTGATGCTGATAGTTAGGGCCTGACAGAGCAGCTGCTTTCCTGTGGCCGCTGCTGCGGGGGGCATTTCAGAAGTACTCAAAAGTGTAGGAAAGGCCATGCTTGGAAGTGAGTACTGAAGAGGTTTATACAGGGCACAGTCTAAATTCTGGTTAGACCATGAGTGCTTGTTGTACTGGAACCCCTCCTGAGTGCCAGTAAAATCAGAAAAAGAAACTTGTGTGTGCTGCATCTCCATGCACAGCAGGGTGAAATTCCCTTGTGATGCTTTGCAGTGCTAAGTTGCCCACGTGGGGATGTTTCAGATCATGGTGAATCAAGTAAAAGGTGATTTCTTGGTTTCAGATGATCTGCAAGGAAGAGGGAAGCCTTCAGGTTTCCTTGTCCTTTGGTGCTTTAGAGCTAGGTGTGTGCAGAGTTCGTATCCATGCCATGTTCCCAAGTGTTCCTTGAGGTTTCAGTGGAAGCTAGCAAAAGGTCTCCCTTTTGTGTGACTTAATGAAAAGGGGAGAGTGGAGGAGGTGGAGCTGATCCTTTGGGTAGGGATCTTGAAACAGCACCTGTGGGTGTCCTTTCATTAGTCTCTGGAGTGCCACTGGCCGTGGTATCCTTGCACGATGGGATGTGCGCTAATGGAGAGAGCAGGTGGGCTCTGGGTACGGCAGAGAGAATTTAAATGCCACCCCTGGCTGTCAGCTGGGTTGGAAAAGTTGGGAAGCTGATGGGCAGTTTTGGGAGAAGAGCACAAGTTGTATGAATCGACGTAGCTGTCCCAAGGACCGGGGTTTGATCAGTACGACCATGGTTGTATGCTAAGGACAGCTGCTGGATGAAGGATTAGGATGAGCTCTGATTGCTAGGGTTTACTTTACAGATGTCATGAAAAGGCCTTCTTCAAACCTGTTCATTCCTCCAGTGCTTCTTTTCCAGATGGGAATTATAGAGTAAGATTCAGTGAAATCTGCTTCTCTGTTATTTAACAGAAAAGAATTACAGTAACCTTTTCTAATCCTTTCATTTCAGGTTTGATTTACCTGCTATACTTTGATCAGAAATTTGTGTAGTTTTACAGGATTAGGTATTTTCATGTCCAGTTGTGGAATGACTGTAGTGTATAAAAAATTTTATGATTATTGTATTTTGAAAGCTGGGATTAACCTGTGATTCTTGATTAAAAAGATATTGTACAGGATGGGGGTGGGTACTGAAATTGTTGCTTAGCTTGTGTCCCTTCTTGTTTGGAAGAAAGAAAAACTGAAGATGTTTACCAGGAAGTTTGCTACCAGAGTAGAGAAATTTGGAATTAGGGGAGGTAGAGTTGTGTTTGCCTCTTTGAACACTTGAGAGTTTCCTTGTGAACAAGCAGAATGCTTGGTAGCAATTAGGCCTTTGCTTACTGTGTCTGATATTGGAGGATGGCAGTGCTGAATCTGTCTGCTCTCATGGTTTGTAGCTCTGCTGAGGGTGGCATCAACCTCTTCCAGATCAGGGACTTCAATATCCAGTGGAAAGCCCCTCATTAAGGCTGAAGCTGATTGATGTTCAGCAAGTCTCAACAAAAAGCTAGGTTAGAGCAAGCTGATTTTTTCTGTCTTGGTACAAAATGGCAGCAAAGGCAGTTCTTAAAGCAGCCCTTAGACACAGGTGGAAGAAAGGTGCCATGAGGGACAGCATTACCTGCTAGTGAATGTGGGGTACAGGGATGCCTGCCTCCCACAGGCTGAAGGAATGGTTTGGAATCATGTGGAAAGCAGGAATACTTCCATATGTGTGTTTTAATATACAACTACATTTTAAAAGCCTAAGCATTTATATTGTACATAGCATTGTCTTCAACTTAGTAGAGAAGTGTTGGGACTGCTATGTATATATTTTACATATAAATAAAGAATAAATCCATATAATGTCTTCTATTTCAATTGAAATCCACCTAAAAGTCTTTTTTGGTTGTGCTGCTGTTCCCACCTTGAGTAGGTGGAAAGTAAGTAGTATGGGTCTGCTTTGCCTAAGAGTGTTGTAGGAATTTGGGTGACATGATTGCGTGGTGGGTTTCCATGGCTGTGTGAGGGCTGGATTTGTTCTTGGTCACCCTTTTTAGAGAACAACCAGCATTTAGGGAGGGAGAAGGTTTTTGCAGGTTTGTAGATGAACAAAGGGCAGTCCTGCCTTCAAGATGAAGGCACTGCCTAGTGCAACGGGAAGGAAAGCTGCTGTGACTGCTGGGCAGCTTGTTGAGAAAAGGGCTCCTGTGGGTAGGTTTCCCTTGAGCAGCTACGTGCTTTTTCTCCCCATAAAGCTGTTGTCCGAGTAGTGCTGCTAACCACAGATAACATAGTCCTGTTGTGGATGCAGGAGTCAAGGGGCTAACAAGGAATTGCTTTTCTCCATGCTGGGCATGAAAGATGTGGTCTCATGAAATCCTTCAGGAGAAAAACAGGGATTGAGGGCAGGCTGAGGTTGTGTGCTACCAAATGATACAGTCCTGACTGTGCTGGAGCATAGCGTGCAAAATAAGAGCTGAAGTTCCAAATGGCAATTATCAGGCAGCTTGGTTAACTCTCTTGAAATCACTCTCAGGATTATACGGTCTCAGGAAAGATTAGCAAAGCTGAGGAATCTTCAGGTTGATAAATAGGAAGATTAGATGGAAGCAGTGGGAAAGCTACTTAGTACTGAAGTCTTTGCCCTGAGAGCCAAAAGAAAAGCTTTTAACTAAGCACATTTGGAAGGAGCAAGCCTGAAATTGCAAGAAAAGATGGCATAAGGAGGCAAGATGACAGCTGGGTCCCAAAGGAGCTTTTAGTTGCTTCTCCTTGCGATTGATGGCAACTTCACAGGACCTAGTACCAGGAACAGACAGTGCACCACAACCCCGACTGCTCCTGTAACTGAGACTGTGCACAGGCTAAGCCCCTGTGGTACAAGGCTCTAGGGATTAGGGCAAGGGAAGGACCAAACCTAGGCTGGACTGGGAGCTGTGGTTACTGAATCATACAACCCAGATCCCTGATACAGCAAGAGAAGTGTTTCTGTTCTCTATTCACAATGGCAGCCTGCTTGCACGAATGTTCTGGGCAGTGAGTCTTGGTAAAACCTGTGAAAAGTATAATTTCAGCTGAAAGGAGTTTTTTAGTTTGATTGCCACAAACAGTGCACAGATAAGAACAAGAAATAGTTTGTGGTGAGAGCTAGTTTGGTGTTTTAACATTTTCCAGGAAGTTAGTGTATTAAATGGTTTTCTTGGGGCCATGGACTTTTCCGTCCTCCATTGATGACGAGTTGTGGTGAGGCATCCTTTCGTCTGAAATTTGAGCTGGGCAAATGGGAGGCCTGTTGTTCCTCCCTGAACAACTGTCTCTTTCTGGAGAGTTATGTGAGGTCAAGACCAACTTCCCAGCTGGAGTTGAGCTGGAAGGCTGAGGTGATCTGGAGATATCCTGCTGCCAGAACTCCGTGTACCATGTGTCCCCAGGGCACACTCCCAGCTCTGTGCCAGTGCTCACTTTGCTGCCTTGCTGAGGGATGTGCTTGGATCCCTGGGGCTCTGGGATGTCACTAAGGATGGAGCTCAGGGCTGGGTCATAGCTGATAAGTGGTGTGATGGTCCAAAGGAGAAGTGCAAGCAGAGGAGCCAGGAAATATTTTTGTGTTCCTGTATATTTTCTTAGTACGAAGTTAAAAATGGTTGGAAATGACAGGGACACTGGAAGCCTGTGAAATACTGCATAAAACTGATAGAAAATGGATCTTTTCTCGCAAATAAGGAGTTTTCACTTCTGTCCACTGAATGAGAGACCAGTGCTCATTATGAAAGGAGTTCTGTTTCTCCCCTGGATCTCCACTGCTTGCTTTGTAGTTTATAGATGCTTTTTTAACTTGTTCATTTAACATCTCTGGTGATCCATGAATACCTGGATATAGCAGTGTGATAAAATTAATGTCTTGGAAGTGTCGTATGTTCTGTATACTTGTGCTGTCGGGAAGTAATGCAGCAGAAACATGAGAACATTACACTGAATGATGTGGCAATCCTCTGACTTCTTTCTGGTGGTAAGCAGCCGAGATATTCCAGGGAAAAATTAAAAAGGAAAAAAAAAGAAAAATCCAGAATCAGCATTTGCCAAGTGACCAAGGCAGAGTGGTAAAACCAATTGTCACCATGTTTGATATGTGATGATAGGTGGCTATTTTTAAAGATATAGTCTTGCTTATGGCACCTGTCTGAGATGGAAATATATGTTATTGTCTTGGTTTTATTATAAGAACAAAGCTGGATACAATGAGTTTGAAGGACAAATGGCAAAAATACAAAAAATTATTTTCATCTTTAATTTGTGTGGCTGCCTTTCAACTTTGCTGAGTGTAATCATCTCTATCATTTTCTGAAATGATTGTGTCATTAAAGGAAAAAACCCAAATCCGAGCCCCTTAATAGGGCACTTGTGCTCATGTTTGTGTCTGGAGCCAGGTTTCAGTACAACTTTCAGCACACTTCTGTGTTCTTTGTACCATTACAGAGACAGGTTCCTTGTCCTGCTGTCTCAAAAACTGTGGCTGACTCTCAGTTCTGCTGTAGTCTCTGCCTGGGATTTGGCACAGGAGCATTGACATTACTGGTCCCAGTGCTTATTAGGTACTGCTATAATTGTTCTGTCTTTCATCTATTCTGTGCTCCTCCAAGTCCTCTATAGGTTGGACTAATCCAAATCTGCATAGGTCGTCACCTCATTTCTCAGCTTCTTCTCTAAATCATGACTAATGACTGGAAGTAACTCTGGTCTTAGTGTCTTGGGGCACCTCCTTGTTAATCTTGAGCCGTTATGTTAATTGACTGTTTGATCCTCATCTCTGCCCTGCCCCTCCCTGCATCCCTCTGACTAACTTGCAGCCAGAATTGTCTGTCTGTGTACAATTGCCTGATTTTTTCAGAAGACTTGATGAGATGCTTGGAGGCTCTTTGGGAGCCCAGAATAAGATGCCATCACACACATCTTGATCTCCTGCTTTGATGCAATTGCATTATCTGGCAGGATTTTCCACACTCTTTCCAGACTCACTGCTGGAATTCATTGCACCACAGCTGCTGCTGCTGCTGCTCCTTTGGGTGTCCTGTTGGCTCTCCAGAGGCAAGGTTTGAGGTGGGGAAAGAACTTGCAGAGATGTATGTGGTAGAGGAGGAGGAGGAACAGGGGAAGGCAACAAACTCTTTGTCCTACTTGCTCACGCAGTATTTCTGCCAGCATGTCGCCATGTCATCTCAGAAACAAAAGTGGGAATTGATTTAAGGCATTCCTGACTGGAATAAAAATAAGAAACTTTGTAAGATTATGTACAAGTCAGTCAGACTCTCCTCTGTTATTCAGTCACTATTTTGCTATCAAGCAGGTTGTAAAACGTGGCTTTGCCCATTCTATGTTTCACAGTTGCTGCATATTGGGGAGTGGAAGGAGAAGTTTGGTGTTTTGTTTTTCTCTGTCTCAGCACCAGTAGGCCATTTGTTTAAGACTGCGGGATATCCGCATGAAGAAATATAAATCTTTTTGGCATTTCAGGTTTCCCCTGGAGATCTTGTTTTAATGCTCAGGTGCTGGGGAGTTCTGGGAGCTCCTTTGGTTATTGCTGCCTTTATGAAAGCAGCTGTTCTGTCAGTGCTGTGGGTTTGGTACTTAGCAGGAAGGTAGAGGAGTACAGGCAACAGCTACTGCAATCCCCTGCTTCTGTAAACTGCCTGTTAGTGATGGAATAGGTCCATTCCAGGGCAGTCAGTCACTACTGATGGCCATGTGGCTCGGCACTATTAGGGAAGTAGTTGCTCTCTGTGTGTGCAAACCCTCTGCAACAGAGCTGCTGAGGAGATCAGTGCTCTGTTCTTGGACCCATAACTGGTCTGTCATAGTCCCATCTCACTTCTATTTTCCTCTCTTGCTCCTGAAGAAAGAGGTGATGGAGGCAGGAAAAACAACTGAACTCTGCAGAAGAAAAAGCAGAGTTGCCAAACAATTTCTAGTGGATTCAGGCAGAGACTAAATGCTGGGGTGAGAAGCCAGATGATCCATTTCACTGGTGTTGTAGTTGTGTTAAGTGAGCACTTGGAGAAGCCATAGTTTGGAATCCCCATATCTCAGGGGCCAGGCATTTGACCTGGATGTTAATAGGTGAGAAGTTTATAGGTGTATTGTGGATGCACCTTGCTGGATGAAATGTTACATTGAGTATCTTCTGCTCTTGGGTCATTGTTGAGATTTTTTTGGTGGGGAAGTGGTAGATAGATGTGAAGATGGAAGACAGATGGATAGACAGAAAGACAGGATCAGATAGTAGATGAGTTACAGTTGTAGCCTAATGCATGTGCTGTCTTAATGCTGCAATATTAGCACAGCATCAGAGTCCCTGTACATCTGCCCCCCTTCCTCCAACTGTACCGATTTATATGAAAATTAAGATTACAAATTAAAACCAGGCTATCCTGGAGTTTTCCAGTTCATCAGCCATCCAATAAAAATGATGTTGAGCTTGTGTGCATAATTCCCAGAAGATTACTTTGTCCTTACAGCTAAGCTCTGTCCCTGATATAAAAGATCTCTATCCAGTTTTATTGAAATAAAGAACTAACATCATAATCCCAATATTGAGGTATAATCTTCATTATCTCCTGACCCTCTTGAGATTTTTTTTCTCCCACCCCCATTCTATCCTGATTCAGATTTATTTCATTTATAATCCCTATGTGTTTACCTTTATTCAGATAGGATTATAAACCAAATAAATAAAAACCCTCCCCCCAACATGCCCTAACATACAGCAAATACCCTTCAGCTGAGCTCTCATTCTGTGATGTGTTGGGCTGAGCTGTGGCATGCTGGGCTCAGTTCCTACAGACTCCGTACCTGGGGTTCCCCACCGCAGCACTGCCCATGCACCCCTGGACCTGCTCCTTGGGGCAGGGGCTGGCACTGGACCCCTGTGCTGGCAGGCATGGCAGGGACACTGTAAATGTCCATGGAGATGCAGACAGGTGCACTGGCCTGTGGTGGAATGCTGCCCCTGCTGAGTGCATTTCCTCCTTACAGAACTTCCAAGCACTTGGTGGTGCTTGAGTTTGTTTCTATGCTGAATACACGGCTGAGGCCAGGAGTTAGAATGAGATGCCAGGCGTTTGGCCACTTGGCCAAAACCTCTGTTGAGCTGATACAAAGGATGGCTTCTCTTTTCACAGACACTTTCTGGCTGCAGGCTGTGCCCTGGGCTAGTGCCTGCATTAGTGCTCAGGAAATGAGGGTCACAGTGTTGCTCAGATGGGGACTTTTTTGGGTGCAGAGTAGTGTTTCTATGCTGTAGGAATAGCCAAGTGGTAAAGGTGAGACCTATACCTGCTTTCTTTTAGTCACACACAGCAGGTCTGGTGATGGGTAATGTCACAGTCAAGTGTCTTGGGTTACGTCAGAGGGCTAACACAAAGCCTACCTCTGGAAAAGGGGAAGGAAGGCTTTTGGAGGCTGTGTTCCATAGTGGCGAGGTAATATTAAGGAAACCTCTTTGCTTACTATAATCACTGGAGTGTTTACCTACATGGAGAAGAGAGGAACCTCTAAAACATGAAGTGGGAAAAGTGGTGGGTTTTTTGGGTGTGTGCATTGTACAGCGTTGCAGTAGGTCAGACATCCCAGAGGTGTCTCAGTGGCATTTCTTTATAAATGTAAGGAGCAGTCATCTGGATAAGAGCTGTGGAGATCAACAGTATCAGTGGCGTCGAGTATGGGAACAGGAGGTGCAGTTCCTGGCTAGACAGGTGGCTTTTCTCGTGGTCTCAGTGCCTCCCTGAGTTATTCAGTCTGTATGAAATGAGGTTGGAAATACTAGATTTCAATGAGAAGAACTTGGAGATTCTGAGGGGAAGACGGCAGTGCAATAGGGCATACATGGTGTTAGAGAGGGGAATTTAGTTTGCTACAGAGATAGAGCATGTTGCATTGCTAAAGTAACTGTGAGTCTTGTCCTGGAGTAAAATAAGTATGTACTTAAGAAGAAATCACCCAGGTAAGCTGAGGTTATTCCTTCTGTCTCCATCTGCTAAGCTGATAACACAGAGACATATTGATGAGGGCTCAAGGAAAACATGAAATATTTCATCAGTAAGATTACACCACACAGAGACAGATGTTGGGAAGCTGTAACATTTAAAAATAAAGAGATAAACACATGCTTGTAGGAGGGATGGAAAGATTATTGTGGGTTGTTGTTTTGGGGTTTTGGTTTTTTTTTTTTTTTGCTCTATGGGCTGAGTGGGAGGAGGGGAGGGAGAACAAGGTGCTGAGAGAGGGAGAGGCTGTATCAGAACATAAAGGAGTTACTACCTGATGGCAGACTGAAGAGGTGAATGCTGCTGCCTTGGGATAAGCAGCTTTTGTGGGAGTAAGGGAAGAAAGTGAGTTTAGCCAGGTTTATAACCTGTCTCTTCTTATATGGACCAGCCATGCAGCTCCTCATGGCAGATTGTGTTTTAGTTGCTAATTGTAAAGCTTTACTTCTGCACTAGTCTGACCTAGGAGATGGGTAGTGCTTGACTTGGGGGTGTTAGTGAACAGGAGGCCCACTGTCTGCTACAGGTAGCGTGTATCTGATTGTGTAATACTTGCATGTAGGTGTCGGTCAGGTGAGTCTTTGGCCTTGCCTGTTGCTGCCATGGTGTGTGACAGGCACTGCTGGCATTCTACTTCAGAAGAGTTCCATGAACCCTGGCATTGTGCTGCTCTGCAGCAGCTTTCCCAGCCTTGCTGTCCTGCTGACCCTCACATGGCCCTTAGCTGCTATGAGTCATGCCTTGAGCAAGCTGTTATCCATGAGTGGTGTTTAATAGCCGGAAACATTTCCTCTGGGCTGGGGCTGTCCAGCTGCAACTGTAGAGGTGTTTCTGCAGTCCTCAGTAGGTTGGATGTGGGGGCTCTGTGTAATAAAATGGAAGTTTTCAGCAGAAATGCTTCAAAGGAATTTTGGGTATCAGTAAGCTTGGGTATGTAGTGCCTGGTGAGGAAGAAAAGTGTCTTCATCCTTCTCTGAGGGTGTGAGAGCCTGTCAGTGGCTCCTGTCTGTAACAAAACTGGCAGCACCTTGGAGGCACCTTTGGTGCCAAAGGAGGGCCCTACTGGCACAGGTTCATGGCTCTGTGGGTCACAATGGTGGACCAGGCACTTGCACTGATCCACATCTCCTATGGAATTCTGCAGGGGTACAGCTTTGTTTAGGGCCCCACTGGGCAGTGACCAGCTGCAGCTTCCTTTTGTCACCCCAGTGCTCTTGGGCTGGGGAGCCGTTGACCCCAGGCCCCCACTGACAGGGTTTCCTGTGGATGTGTGGCAGTTGCACAGAGTTCCTGGGGTCAGGAAACAGCACTTAGCTTCTCAGCCCATTCCGGTGTCTGAGACAATCAATCAACACAGTGGCCATCAACTAAGGGATGTGCCTTCCTCTTGTCAGAGAGGGTTCTGTGAGGAGTAGATGAGGAGTCTGTAATGGGAGTCATTCTGTTGGAGATATACTGCTGCTGCTTTAAGGGGTTGTCCTGATGATCCCTGGGCTTGCTGAGTGCTGGGAGAATACATCTTGGCCAAGTACAGAGTTTGACTGCTTTGCCACCAGGGAGGGTTCCTTCATAGCTTTCTCACTTTGGTCCTGTGATGGATGACAGTGCCAGGGACATCCTTAACGCTGTAAAACCTCGGAGGTTCCCTAAAGGTGATATACATCATGTGTAAACGTTGCCATCTGCAGAATGCTGCTTTATTAAGAACTTCCAACTCTGCCTTAAGTGGGAGGCTGGAGTGACAAAGTGATGGTGTCACTTTGCAACTGGCCCTTGAAAGATGGTCCATTCCCTTTGGGAACCATCTGTGTAGCCCTGTGTGCCTGATGGAACGTTTATTGTGTTTGGCTGAAATAAAGAAAATCATCCTTCTGTTCCTGGTGCTGTGATTTTCAGGGAGTTTATAAGCTTTCTGAAAGATTGTTCCCTTTTGTCCCAAGGACATTTAAGTTTGGAGCTGGAGCACAGGCTGAAGGTATAGCTTTAGTGGAAGTTTTGTGAAACCCAAGTTTCACAAAGAGAAGTTGATACAGATTTCCTTCCTCCTCGGCATGGGAACCAGCCTTCTGTTTGCCTGTGATTAATCAATTTACATAGCAGGTGGGGATAGCAAATTACCTACTTAGCTACAAGCAGGAGTGGGTTTAAAGGGATGGAAGCATCTGAAAAATGTTTTAAAAAAGAAGTTGTGAAGTTATGTGAGGTCAGTGGCTAGTTGTTGATAGGAGGGATGTCTGAGCAGCAGCTGGCCATAGATTGTCACCCTGATGATGATCATGGGATTGCCCTGTCACTCTGGCTTGGCCAATTCTTCACTCCCCCTTGTGTCAGCGTTCTTCCCTGAGGCTCTTGGAGAGGCTGCAGATATACATGAAGATGTTCTGAGCTGGGCTTAATATGATAACGCTTATCCACAGGTGCCCAGGTGCTGGTTGGGTTCCAGTATTTTCCGCCATTGGTGCAAGCATGTACCTGGAATGAGCTGAGAAAACAGCGTGAGGGTACTTACACCTAGAAATGCTGCCGCTCTTGTGTGGCGGATCTGCAGCACTCTGGCTCTCTTTATCAAGGTGTTTTATATCGAATAACTTAAAAGCTATTTCTTCTTTTAGTGTAAATACTGTTGAAAATGTTTAGAAAAGTGCTGAAATTCAGCCCTACTGCTTCCCATCTAGTTCCCTTAGGTTCTTTTGTTTTGGTGGTAGTGGTGATTTTTGGTGTGGGGCATTGCAGGTTTTTTTTGTTTGTGTTTGGTTTTGGGGAGCAATGCTTTTCTTTTTTTATTAATGTCTAGTTTTGTTTTTTGCTATTTCACATAAAGGCCAGGAAACGCTGTGCAAGGCACAGAAAAGATGATAGCAACAGGGACAGATGAGGGAAGAGGGCAGCAATGCCCATCTCAAGAGGCAAGGCTGGAAAGAGCAGCTTGGTTAGCTGTGTGTGATGGCATCTGTTGGGAGTATGTCAGGGTGATGAGCTGTTGGAGCTGAGAGATGGAATAGGCACACAGGGAGATGTGCATAAAGCACTCACAGTTAGAAAAATTCCCTGGAACATAGGAGATGGGCTCTGCTGTTCAGAGATAGCCAGGCTTGGGCAAGGGGTGTATCATTGGTGTTAGAACATTGCACTGGCCCACCTGCCCTGTGCAGCTGTCCTGGGATACATGGGGGCTCTGACACTGCTCACCCAGGCAAACTGTGTCACTAAGATGGTTCCTCAGCTGGGAATACCAAACAGCTGAATCTGCATGTGGCATGGCAAACTGACCTTGTCTCCATTCCTATCTTTCCTTCTTGCCTGGGGTTTTTGCTCTCCAAGCAAATCTGGGTGATTGTCTTCAGAGCCCAGAACCACTGGCTCTGATGCCTGTGTGTCCCTGTCCCAGCTGATGCCTGGTTTTGCCTAAGTGCTTCTAACAGCTCTTCTGGTGTGGGTGAGAAGGCACCTTGATCTGCTGAGTCCCAGTTTTTCCAACTGCAGTGTGGGCAAATGGATTTCCTAATTTCTCATTTTATATGAATAGACAGGAGAACAGCTGCATAATGCTGGTAATAGCAATGGGATTTGAAACTGCAGGGATCTGTACATATCTGTAGGTCTTTGGCTTCTTGACTAAAATAGCTTCAAGCAGTTTCCAAGAAATTTATTTTTCTTGCTCTAACATCACTAGAAAAATCTAACTATAGGACTTGGGCTATTTAGAACAGTCTGTAGTAAATAGTAATGAACTGACTGCTCGCTTAAAATCCTAGCATTTCACTAAATGTGGCTGAGGGGGTTGTTCTTGCAGATCAGCCAGTAAGGGACATAGGTTTGGCTTCTTGATGCCCCAGAGCTGACATTGGTTTAATTGGGAGGAAATAGGCAAGACAGTCAAGTATCAGGATTTGAGATGCAGGCATCAGGCTAAATGTCCATAGTGTGTGAACTCTTTATGTAAAATGTAGCTACATGTAAGCATAGGTGGTGTGTCCCATTTGGAAAGCTGGCTCACAAACAGCACTACGCCACCTGCAAACTGGGAAAAAGTGGTGCCTGGGTGGAATATTGGCCTTTCGGACCTGTTTGATGGCCAGCATCTCTCTTAGGTGTGTGTGCTGTCAGAGCTGCACACTCAGCAGCACAGTCGGAATGGCAATGTACAACATCCAGCAGTGAGAACAGAGGCGATGTGGTGGTCACCGCTTTCTTGCCTCACCTAGTACATGTGGCAGAACTGCCACTTCTCATGAAGGTCAGAAGGGGGCCTACTCTGCACTCTCTGGAGATGTTTGTTGGACTTGTTGACTGCAATGAGAGGTGTGAGCGTGTGCTCAAGAAGTTTCTGCAGGCAAAAGGCCTTGGGCTGTTCAGATGGGCCCAGGTCAGGAGAGATGATTGGGAGAGGAATATTGCAGGACAGCAGTGAGGCGTCCAGAGAATTTGTCTGAGCAGTTCTCTGCAAGATGCATTTGTCTACAAAGCCTGTCAAGGCTTCTAATTAAGGTTCCTTGGACAAAATAAATCTGCTGCCTTCCCTGTTGACAAGAACACAAGTTGAAAGATTTGGCAGTGAGCAGGGCAGCGGTGCCCACCCTCAGGGCCAAGGACACGGGTAGAGCTGCAGGACCTGGACAGAAGACTGAAGGGATTCCATCTTGCACCTGACTTAGCAGGTGGGAGGCTGAGGTGCACAGCCGGACCCATAGCCCCATTCTTTGAAGGTGTGTGAATGGAAATATCCGGAAGAGGGCTGGCTTGGAGCACTTTATTACAATCAGTGCCTTAGTAATGTTCACACTTTGTCATTGCTCAATTTTATGGGGGGGCTGGCTTCAAATACAGTATATTATGCAATGGTTTTGTCATGTATCAGTGATGATATTAACAGTCTAATGCTAAACAGGTTCTGAGGAAATGAGGAGGAAAAAAAAATGACTTACTATATTTACCCTGAAACAAGATTCAATCTGCCACTGTATTTAATGCTATATTTTTCATTATCTCACAAGCATATGTTGGAACTGCTACAGATGATGAAGTTAGCTGCTGGGCAGAGCTATCATCAATGCTTTCCATCTTTATTTTAATAAGAGGAATGAGCAAATTGTTTGTGACCTTTGTCAAGGGCTTCCTGGAAGACAAGAAACCTAGCTGCAACAGAATTGCTAGCCTGGAGCTCTGCTGAATATTCAACACTTGAGCCCTGCCTGAAACGTGCTGTAACAAAGCCATTGTGTCTGATGGAGCCATGTCTGCCACAAAGGAACTGGGAGCTAACAGCGAAAGTTAAACCTTTCCTTTCTTCTCCTCACACTCATGGAACAATGTGACAATATGCTGTTTTGTTCAACCTACTTGCAGGGCCGGAAGCTGAAAATGGTATCTCCCTGGCAGCTGGCTCATCATGCATATGCTGCTGTGGAGAGAAAAAAAAAGTGGGCTTTTGGTTTTTTTAGAAAGTAAAAAGCTGACATATGTGCTGTTGGTATGTGTCACATGAGGGGCTGAGGGGCATGTCCCCTGTGGCTGGCAGCACTGAGGAGTAGGGAGATGCTGTTTTGAGATACCTCACACAACGAGAACCTTGTGAGACTTGCAGCACATCACAGTATGGAGCAAACAAGAATTCTGAGGCAGGGATGGTTGCAGAATGCATTCCTGGCATGGAGGGTATTCCTGCAGAATCCCCTCGCCCATGCCAGAGTACCAGAGCACTAAATGTCATCACCACTCCTCCACAAGAAAATGGCATCCTGAGGCATTGCTCCAGTCTGTAGGCAAACTGCGGCAGGGGTGGCCAGTCCTCGGCTGGAATCGCTTTCTCGCCAGCAATGGCTTTGGCATTTTCACTTGTGCAGCTCTTAACAGTTTGTGGAGATGGAGATTGTTCCTCATGGTGTCTGTTGGTGCAGGTGTAGGCTTTGCAGGTGACCTCAGATAAAACACTTCATTGTGGGTGCTTATTTAAGCTTCCAGGCAGCATTTCATAGATAGGAAGACAGAAAAGTACAGTAGAAGTGATAATACACCCCTGTCCATCATCTCCACTTGTGGTAACTGTCTGTGTTCACATTCCCATACCATGGTGCAAGCAGGTGATCTGGGAACCAGGTTTGTAATGGTGTGGTTTTATTTTGTTATCAGCTGTTGATAGTTCTCTGAAATCTTAATACCTTACTTTGGTGCATTTTGCTGACTCAGGTATCCTCAAAACTTGGAGGGAAACACCTTGTGGTTATCTGAGGAAGTTCAGATATCAATGCAAATTTCATCAAGCTTTTGTGGAGCCTGCAATGCTGCAGCTTGCAAACATCATTCCAGCACAGGTATTTGGTTATCCTTGTGTGGGTGTAATGGCTGTACATGAGACGAGGAACCGACCCTTAACTCGCCTTACAAAATGAACGAGCAGTGATCTGAAATGGCAAAGATCTAAAGTCACCTTTTGGTACCTTTGGCACCTTCTTCTGAAGACATCAGACCATTCGTTGCACGTTTGACTTGGTGGTGCCATTTATCAGGATTCTTTTCACATTGGAGCATTCTGAAAACCGGGTGTATAGTGATTCCCAGCATTAATGCTTCTGTGCAAAACCATCTGGTGGAAGCTTGGAGTGCTGAACGAAAGGTGTAAACCTGGATTAGCGTGGATATGGTTCTCTATTGCCTTTGGCTCATTCACATCTCACTGGATGTTTTCCAGGTTCCCTTGGAAGAGCCAAGATTGCCATCATACAGTGCAATGCCATATGTTTAGATTCATATGACATATTACCTAAAAGTCATAAATTATTATACTGTGTCTCTTTACAGGGCTGTGATTAGAAATGTTTATGTAAATGCACCTTCCCAAGAAAAATGGCACATGATGTTAAACAACAGTATGCATGGCAGCTCTAATGAGGTACTTTGACTCAGTTAGGATGTTGCCTTGAAAACCATCTGATTAGAGTATAATGAGGAATTAATGTCCTTTTTTAAATGCACTGATCTTAGATGAGGTTTCTGCTGGCACTGACATTGCTGGGGAAGAATGTGATTGAGAGCCAGACGTGTAGAACACACTGCTCTGTGAACTGGGAATACCTAGCCCTAGAGTCCAGTTTGTGGTCCTGGCATTGTGTCTGTGTCACTTGACCAAAATCCAATATGTGCATGCATGTATGGAGATCTGTTCTCACATATGACCGAGACAGGTTTCACTTGGGCTTTTAAGTTGCTGCCATAAAAGTGAAAAGGTTACCTCTTCCTTAAACTCTCATTTTTCTGGTGTAAGTCAGCTCATCTCAAGTTCTGCCAATGATAGAACGTGTAATATTGCCACTTAAGTTAGCTGTTGATTGGCTTAACTGCTGCTTGAAACAGGTACAGAAATCCATCCAGCAAAGAGAAACAGACCTAGAAAGTTGACCTAAGTGAGCTGTGTATCTCTGTATTTGGGAAAACAAATAACAAAAACCAACAATAGTGAAACAAAAACCCAAAAAGCACAAACAAAACAAACCAAAATCCCCCCCTTCACCAGAAAAAAATTAATTGGGTGGCTCTTTTAAATATCCAAGCAGAGGATGTGGAGCAATTTGGATGAGGCACTGGAGTAAAACAGGAAGGATTTAATGTTGAGAAGAATGTGCTTTTTTTGTCTAACAACAATAGATTCTTCAAACAAGATGAAGAGATCCAGTCATTCTAATTAGCACTGATTCACTTTCTCTCCCAGAGGGATTATATCTGAGCTCTGTGGTGGGTACAACTGCAATTTGCTCTCTCCTGTCAGTGGCTGAGACATTGAAGCAGGCCAATACAACATGAAATGGAACAGACCCGAATGGAGGTGGTGAATCAATTAGGAATTGGAGCATTCAAGAAGCAGGAAAAAAACAGAGGAAACAACTGGCTTGTTTTGAAGCACGTGTGAACTTGTGCAGGGCTTGCACAAGTTATCAGAGTGACTTGGACTCATCTTTTCTGTAGAGTGTGTGTGACACGGCCCCTCAGTGGCACCTGCAGCCATGGCAGCTATTCTGGCCTCTCCACAGCGTGTGATGGGTGTGAGATTTGCAGTGCTGCTACACGAGCGCTGGTGTGTTTTCAGACGCAGGTGTTGTACGTGGCTGTGTCTGCCTGCTCTTGTCATCCCGCCCATCAGCACCATAGGCGGGTTCCAAGGCTCAGTGTTGCCACGGGATCAGCTCTCCCATGATTATGTGAGGGATCAGCATGATCGGCTGTCACTGATTTCACTGACATCTGTCCCCACAGTGAGACAAGCTGCAACATGAATTATTGAAGACATACACATGCAGATCTGTGTCGTGATTACGCCAAACAATGCGCTTTGCCACCCTCCGGAGAGCATGGAGAGCAGTGCGGACAGCTGCTTTAACCCTTTCTGACAATCTGTTACCAGCTTTGCAGCACAGCAACTTTGCAGAGGTCTGGGGCGCTTGGGCAGCCTCATTCCTCGCTCCCCATGCTGAGCTGCTACTGTGGATTTACTGTCTGGAGACGTTTCCCTCTCTGCAAGGCTTTGCAAAACAAGGTGTTGGAATCTTGATGGGAAAGATTGGTCTCACAACAGGCAGAGAATGCCAGACCTGATTCAGAAAATGAAGGAGGGCTTAAAACCTCATCATTAAGCATGACTGAGACTTGAAGAACTTTGGGGCTCCAAGAACTTTGGGTGCTTTGGACACCACATGGCAGTCTGAGGAAGGGGCGGGGGTTAGGAAGCAGTCTTAGGAAACAATAATGGACTTGCTGACTTGAATCACTGCATGGGTTTCAAACCTGTGCTATATCACAGCCATTTATGTTTGCTTGGTTTAACAGTGTGTGTGATTAATCACCTGATTAATCAATCAAGTCCTTTTGTCAATAGACATTTGAGTCTCAAACTTCCTATCCTGTCAAAAATGCTTTGAGTCAAGCTGGCTTTTGTATCCCATAGCTGAGTAAACAGCTTCTGAATCTGGGTAACTTTATAGTCAGGATGAAGCCTTTTTCCGTTTTAGTGCAACTTCAGCACAGATTTAAGTAAAGCAGACACATAAAGGCCCATTCTGCTGACCTGGGAGGTCGAGGAGGGGCTGCTGTGGGATCCAAGTGTCTCTGCTCCATTGACCTTCTCAGTGAGCTTCATAATTTGAGGGCTCTTTGCAGCTGGCATTCCAGCAGTTTTCATCACCATATCTGATGAACCTTTTCTCTGCTGGTTTTAGTTTACAGAAATGAACCATATTGATGGGTTTTGCTGTCTGCTCAGTGTGGGTTATTCTACATTGGTTTGTAATGACTGGACTTGTTTGGATGAGTTTTTTTTAATCTCACTGTTTTCTGTTCCTGCATAATAGATATTGATTCAGCAAAGACTTAATATGTCTTGAACACTGTCAGAAGGGAGGATGAGCTCTCCTAAAGGGCTTAGCAGGAGTCAGATGTGGCCTTCACCTTGTTGGACAAGTAATTATAATGCAGACCCTTGGTAACGGCCATGCATCCACAGTCATGAATGTTTGGAGCTTTAGGGGAATGGATTATTTGCTCTAAATATACTCCAAGTAATTGTATAGCTCATATCCAGCAGGTCAGGATTACAAATTTCATTACAGATTTCAGAGATTGGAAGCCTTTGTACAATTACCCTAAGTCCAACTAAGAGGTAAAATCATTCCTTTGAGATGGACTAGGAGAGGGATACTGATCTGATATGACTTTCCCTAGGCTTCAATTTCATTAGGAAAATAAGAATCCTTTTTCATTTCATCTGGGTTTGATATGCCCTCAGACATACGGCATATCAGGTGTTATGTATGCTTGGAGCCCTTTCCTCCTCATGTTTAAAGCTGTACAGGTCAATATCCTTTGGCCCTCTCCTTGCTTATTTCTAAACAACTTTGTGACTGCTGGCTAAGGGGGTCCCTTTTGAAAAGCCTTGTGAAGCTGGGGAAATGCTACAGGCAAGTTGCAACAGGATCTCTGTACATAAGACTACATTGTCAAAGGATGGCCTAGGAGGTGAGGGTTGATACAAGAAGGTGTTAAACACTGCTGCTAACCCAGAAACAACTGGTTTTACGTACACACAGGTCAGTCGGTGTTTATGTCTGTGCAGCAGGTTATTGATTTTCTGCTTGGCAAAAAGAAAATAACAGTCACTATAAAGCTAGTTCCACTTAGTGCTAAGACAGAAGACCCAGAAGGGTGATAGAGAGGAATAAATCATGAGCGCTGCAGTTTGACTATAGGCTTGAAAGGTGTGAGCAGGAGGTAACTCTGGGTGCTCTGGGCGGGCTGTGGCTGGGTGTGACTCGAGTGCTGTACTGAGGTGCTGCAGGATGAGCGTAGGCCCCAGTGCTCTGTGGAATCAGGGCTCACCTGGGTCGGAATTGAGATGGGGAGGTACACACAGCCCTTCCTATGCTGCCATGGGCATGAACCAAATGGCACACAGGATTTAACTATCAGAGAGAGATTGCTGCAGCACCATGTCTTCTTAGCCACATCTGTGGCCGTCATCTTCCCTTCCTGTGGCAGAGCACAGCATGGTGACAATGAATTCCATAAGGTGAGTGAGCAGGATTGTATGCTTCCCATCAAAAGAGCAGCATCTGTTGTTTTTAGCACTTCTTGAAATCATGAGTGTCTTAAATCAAACTAACAGTACATTAAGGTTGTTTGAGGTATTAATACTCCATATTTCTAGGGGTTGTTTGTTTGTTTCTTTGTTTTTTGTGTTTTGGTGGGTTTTTTTCTTTTTTTAGTTTTTTAATAAAAGGAACCTTGCCTTTAGTGTTTCAGGCTTAGTGCTGCTGTTTTCTCACTGCCTTGCTGGTGTCACATGGGCGTTTGTTTAAAAGCAGAGCTGCACTGGAACAAAAATTTGTGTGTGTGAGTGGACATACGGAGAACCTGTGGGTCAAATTCACTGTTCCTGGCTGCTGTAGTCATTTCAGCCTAAAACATGTTATTAGCCTTTGGCTTTGGGAAGCCATATGGCCAGCAAATCTGGCCAGAAGCAGACTGAATCCAATTCACAGAAAGCTGGTAAACCTGGATTTGTTGCTGAGAATGTCCAAATGTTGTCTTTAGTCAGCCAAGAAAATACTTGCAGCCAAACTATTATGATAAAGTAAGACTGATTGTTGTGTTTTCACCTGACAAACACAGGTGATGGATGCAAGGAGTGACAGCATCTCTGTCAGGCAGTGCAAGTTCATAGCCGCTCATTCCGTAGTGCGGGCTGGGCTCCGCTGTAGTGTCAGTGTTATGCTGGTGAGGCTTTGGCTGCCATCCTCTTCCTTCTGGTACCTGCCCGAGAGGAGGAAAACAGGCTCAGATTGGATGCTCAGTGCTCTGCCTGAGCAAAGGGGACAGAGGGGACTTGGGCATCACCTCTTTTAATATTTACAGCAGTATTGCCCAGTGGACTTTGAGTTCTGGGACATGGCTGGACCTGGATTGCAGTTGTTTTTCAGTTTTGTAATGAGGGAGATGTAACTGTTATTACATGTAAATCCAACTTGTTTAGCTCCACAAGAGAGAGGGCAATTTTTATTATCTTTCTCTGGTAAGAGTTACTCGCTTAAGAAGCTTTCAAAATATTACCCAGTCACTGAAGGTTCTTTAAGAAAAATATGACTGCTCGTGTAAACAATTAATGGTTGTTAAGCGTGGCAGTGTATATTATGACAAACAACACATGCTACATTATGCCAGCTGGTGTAATGATGTGATAATGTCTGACTCATTAACTCTGGCACACAGTTTACGATGCCCTTCTATGACAGGATTAATTGATTCACACATACATTAAAACAAAAATAACTAAACTGAAATTCAGCTGGAAGCCTGGCTTCTCATTTGTCATCAGCCCTGTTGGTGGCTGCAGCCAGTCTGGGCCCAGTGCAGAGCCAGCTGAGGTTTGTCCCCTGACCTCTGTTTTGGCCAACACCATGAGTATCTTGTGAGAAGGAAGGAAGTGATGAGAGCCGGTACCAGACTGAAGGGCCCCTGCAAGGACTTTCAGGTATTCTGGGACTGTTTGGATCAAGTAATTAAGTTGAAAGGTGAAAATACCCCAAAACTGCAAAGCCCTTTTTGCCTGAGTAAAGCCATGAATGCGTGACCTGTTGTTTGTTCTCTGTACGGAGCTGAGAGCTAGTTAATATATTTGTGTCAGAGCACTGAGATAAGCTGTTGCTGGGGAATCTTCCCTCAAACCAGAAACTTAGACACAAGGAAAAAGTGCTGAAGGATGGCTGAAAGTTGTCCAGGCAGTAGGAAAACTGAATTGGAAACAATGCTATAAAAAAGAAACAAACCAAACTAATTTAAAAAGGAAATGAGAAAGCTTGTGGTGATGTGACATCTGGTTTACCTGCCTTGTGCTGTGGTGCCAGTGAGGAGCCTGGAGTCTCTCTGCTCTAGACACTAAAGCAGTATTGTCACTGGGCTTAGAGAAAAAAATGTAATCTACATCTTCCCATTTGACAGGGAAGGAAAGAAGAAGTTAATTTTTCATACTAAGAAATCTTCACAGTTGTCTTGCTAAATGACAGTCTGTAGCTGAACGAAAGTCCTGGGGCATACCTGTGTGCTCAGAGCTATCAGCAAAAGGGTGACAGAAAGGAGGGCGTGCAGGGGGTAAGTGCAGAACTGTCTGAAAGCTTGAAAGAAGCTACAGGTGGAATTGAAAGTTTATTTCAACCTGTGGCTTCTTCTGGCTTTCCAAAAGGCCAAGAAGCTGCTAAAGTAAACAACTTTGGGATCTAAGAGACTACTACTCAAATGCCAGATAGTGAAAAAGTTCTAAGGAAGAAGTGACATTGTCCAATTAGTAGACTTAACAGCACTTAAGAAATGGAGGTGGCTGAATTTGAAGTTCAGTATGTTCTTAATGTTCACGTTTTAAATAGGTTCTCTTTGTGGTATGACTTCCATAAGTGGATAATTCCTGCAGCATGGAGCAGAATGTGAAGAAGTTCTCTTTGGGCAGAGAAATCTGTTCTAGGGGGAACAGCTCAGTGCAAGTATCTGGAGTAGGTGCTTCAACTTTGCTACTGGAAGCTAGGATTTAAATGAGATCTGGGATGTGAGTCAGACCTGGCTGCCCCAGCTGCTGTGTTTCACTCTTGATAAACATATGCAGCAGTCACTGAAACTCTTGGAAAGCTCAAAAATAGGTCCTGGCTCCAGAGGAGTTTCCTGCCTCACAGGCTTGCTGGATAGTAGAATTATACTGTGGCAAAGAATAATCTAGAAGTGGGTATAATAGACAAATCTCTGTTACAGGCATTTCTGTGCAAAAATGTTTCTGAGTGAAACAGTGTCATGAAAAGCCTTTTCCTTCTACTGAATACTCAGGGTTGGGCTTTCCTCTAGTCCTCTCTCTGAAAAATAGACAATCTTTTATGTATCATCCACCTTCCCTGCCTCCAGTTTCCTCTGAAAATAGAATCTTTTGTTTGGGGTGAGTTTATTTCCTGTGCTTTTTCCAGCTGGAATCCTGGTGTGACAGTATTCATGGTGCTAGACTGCCAGCCTTGGCCTAATAAGGCAACTGGGGATCCTTAGAAATGTTTTCAGTCAGGGTTCTGACTCAATGGAGGTGGTTGGGAACATGGTGCACTGAGATTCCATCTGAAATGAAGCACTGCTGGGGTGTGTTGGAACAGAGCTAGCTTGGGCTTTTTCCAGGTTATGTGCACTGAAACTTTGTGCATGGAGGACCTGTCAGAGCATCCTCTCTTTGTTCTGTGTTTACAATTATGGTGTCCTGCCTACAACTGGGCAGTGTCCCAGTAGGAAGGATAATCATACTTGATTTATGATGGTGAAGATAAATGGAATAGTAATTATAGGCAGTATTTTGGCTGGTTTAAATTATGTTGGGCATGTTGTGAGTAATTTCACGTGTCCTAACTTTCCCTGCCAGTGGCTGCAGATACCTGAGGGGGTTTTCAGGTGTTCCTGAGCTCTAGGCACATCCACAGGGAGGTGAAATCCGTGCTCAAACATGATTGTCTCCTGTGGCTTTGAGTTTGGCTCCACTCTCTCTGCAGTCATTTCCTCTTTGAAAGGCCCTCCTGTGAAAGTGTGCCTCAGGTGTACCTCTCTGTCTCACTGTGGGGAGAGCCCTGACTGGCCTCAGAGTGGGCTCAGGTTGGGTTTGCTGGAGTTTCTCCAGGCAAGGGTAGCACTGAGGTACTGCTGAGTTTCCAGCCTAAGCTTACTGAGCTCAGAGCTGGGGCTGTGTGCTCAGCTGGCATCACAGTCACCTGGGGGGACATGGGGACCATGACAGACGGATCTTATCCTTGAGCTCAACACACTCTTCTGGAGATTTAACATTTCCTGCATTGAACTTCTCAGTGGGACTTTTTTAAAATCAAGTATGGTAATTGTCAAACTTGGAAACCCAGTTCAGATCAAGTCCTTACAATGTTTAAGTGCGCTGTGAAAATCTTTTCTGCCCTAAAGAGCTTGCAGTAAGCAGGTGAGGAGAGAAAGAGTATTTTATCTCAAATAATTCCTGAGAGTCTGGCATAGACAAGGATTCAAGATATTGTCTGTAATTGATAAATCTTGAACTGGTATTTAAAAGAAGAAATTAGGTGTTTGGCCAAAAAAATGCTGCATTAGTCTGTGTGAACCTTGGCTTCAAAGTTTTGCATTTGGCTTATCATCAGGTGTATCAATCTCAGTGGGCTGATAAATCAGAGGCTGTGCTTCTCTTTGGGGTTCAGATGATGTAATTGATTGCATGAGGTTTTCAGAAGAAAGACGAAATTATGACAAAAATAAATTATAAATAATGCCTGAGTGGGGGATGGATGCCTGCACATACACTGTACAAATTGTATAGCATGCCTGTACAGCGTTGCTGGTAACAGAAGTGTGCATTCTGCCTCGTGCAACATCCTAATGGCCAAGGATGTTTTAATGGCCACCTTAATAAAATCTTCCCTGTGCTTGGAGCTTGTGTCCCTTGGGCCCTCTGGTATGCGCACAGTTTTGAGGGGATCCCTAGCTACTGCCAAGGGAACAGCATTTCTGGGGCTTGTGATGATGGTGCAGAGGCTGAATCTCAGCTGAAGGCAGCATCTGATGATGAGGAAGGATAACAATCAGTTCCAGAGGGATAATAGATGGCATAATTAGCTGCACCCAGACTTTGCTTCTTCCTGATGTGAAGTTCGTAGTTAAGATAGAGTTACTTTCAGAGACCCTGGAAGCCATTGGCTGGGAACTTGTCAGAGGTTTCTCTGTTGTTTGTGTCCTGGATAAGTGTGTATGACTAATAAGAAATAGCCTATAGAGCTGCTGGGACAGTAAGGACTGTAATGCATGCTAAACACAGGGGCCAAGCACTGCAGGCAATTCCTCCAGGTCTCCTCTAAAACACCTGGTAAAGTTTTTGCTGCAAACTGAAGTAGATATTGAAATATTCCTCAGGTTAAGTTTTTTCATTTTGTTGTAATTAAAACAATTGGAACAAATGGTGTGGCTCTAGTTTCAGCAGGAGGTTCAAGTGGAAGACTGACCGAGTTGAGAGTGTATTTACTCCAGCCTCAGCTGAGAGATTACTCATGGGGATCTTATTGGGCTACATGATTAAAATAGAAAAAACAACAAAACAAAAAGCAGCAGCAACAAATTTTCAATATCTAACACATAAAGTGGCTGCATAATGTTGCTTTTAGATGGATGATAGTTTAATTTAATGTTTAGTCTGATACATGGGCTTACTCAGACAAACAATTGCTTACTCCCAGGGGATTATGGGCATTAATATCAGTGATAACACAAGCATCACAGCCATGCTCAAACAGAGGGCTGGAGGATTCAAAGCAGTGTGGTCCTCACAGGACCTGATTTGTTTGGTTGATTTCATTGTGACTTTTTGAGAGGCTGGATATGCTGCAGTGTTACCTGTGCCTGCAAATGAGAGGGAACTCCTGCAGCAGTTCCTAGTGGGATGTGCACGAGACACCTTGACCTTGAACCGTGTCGAGGAGCTGCAGCTCTGGCTGTGCTCACATACCCAGTCTGTACTTCAGTGGGTGCTCCGGTCCTTCCCACCCTGCCCCTGGTGACCCTGCTTGCTTCAGCCCCCAGCTCTGACTGGTTAAACGTGGGAAGAGCAGCCCAGAGAAGAGTCCTAGGTGAAGCAAGGTCCTGCCCTTGGTCCTGCCTTGGGTGTGTGTAGGTAACACACTGGTCATCGCATGATAGCTTGATATCTCACAATGAGCATGTAACTAGTTCGGCTTAGTGGCAGTGCAGAGAAATTATTAATTAACCAGTTTGGTAATAGAATATACAGAGGCGATGTAGCTGCCTAAAGGAGGATCAGAGGGCTGTAATTTGCTGCTATCGCTTGAATTATATTATGGAAATGAGCTTCAGAAACTGCAGGAAAGTAGAGTTAAAAATATGGCTGTAATGGGCTTGGGTTGTTTTTCAGTTGCCTTTTTTTCTGATTTGCTAATGATTATTGTATGTCCATCCTTAAAGTCATTTGTGATGTGTCCCATGCTGAGAATTATGACCAGCAGCAAGAAATGAGAAATTAATTTGTTTTAAATGATACTGCACATTATCAGGAGAGAGGCTGTATTTTCAGCCACCAAAATGATTCCTAATGACAAGCTTAATCCTTCCATCAGACCCAGCTGCACAGAGTGCTGCATGTTGGCTGCTGGGTGCCAGGGTAAAGCACAGGGTAGATCGTCTGGCTCAGTTGTTTGAACCAATAAGTAAATGTGGCACAAAGATGCTGTGGGTGACGGAGCACTCCTGATGAGAACACAGTAAAGAGGGAAGTGCAGAGATGAAGCTGTGTGATTAGCAAAAGCACAGGTCCCTGATGGGAGTTCCTCTGGCTGTAAAGGTCTGGAGCTTACACAAATCAGGCAGTGAGGAACACGTGCCCCACCAGTGATGGTTCCCAGCACTCCTGCAGGGCCTTTCATTTGGAGCTGGAGCCAGGAAGGAGCTCCATATCTAACTTCCTGGCCACTAGGTGGTTAAATGAATGAACAGGTCATGACATATGGACTTACTTACAGAAGTGCTTGTGTTTCTCCGTAATCGAAGCCCACCTTGCTGGGAGTTTCTAGGCTGCATTTTTGGCACAGTGTAATGTTTCTCTCTCCGTCTTATTCCACTGAAATATTTTTTCCCCCAGTTTTCACCCAGCTTGGACTTTGAGCAATACACAAGTGGAGATTGGAATTGTTAAGCTGGAATTGTTTCGGCTGTTGTGCTGATGGCACAAGTTGCAGGCTGCTGTTCGTTTAATGAGATTTACAAGTAGTGAGGTACAGGTTGACGGAACAGTGAGTCTGGTACAAAGTACAGTTTGCCTAGGTTTGGAGGTCACTGGCTCAATGGAAGTAGCTGTTTCCTAGGTTTGAGAAGTACCGAGTCAAGGATGCCAGGCTATGGATAGAGCAGCTACAGCTGCAATCTGCAGTCACCATGGTGCATTTGTTGATGAGAGCAGTCACCTGTTGGCAGGCTCCAGTGCAACCTTCTGTGCCTGGTGTTTTAATATCATTCTCATGATTCTCGTGTGTTTGTCAATAACACTTGTTTGAATTGCTCCAGACCTGTAACAACTTCAAAATCTCTGAAGGTTTTGTTTAGGCTGGAAATACTGATGCACTTAGTGAATTTCCCTCAATTTTTGCTTCTGAATGACATGGGAACACATTGAAGGAAGTAGTGATGTTTGTTTTGCCAGTCATCTCTCCAGCTGTGTGCCTGGGCTGCCCCAAGGTGCTGGTATTTGTCCTTGCAAGAGATGTTGGGTGCCTTGAAGTGGTGTTTTCAGGAAGAATTGTTTTATGCTTTGGCAGCTGTTGGTACAGTTTTTCCCAACTGGCCAGGGTCCAGGACTTTGCTGTGCCTAAGGCAGTCAAAGCATGATGGATGTGGGAGAAGTGGGCCATTGAAAGAGGTGTCTGAACACGGTTCTGTGTGGGATGGAGCCTCCCTATGCGTGTCACACTGCTGCATGTGCCGAGCACTGGAGAGGGGCTGCTAGGGCTCATCAGCCAGGGCTGTTTATTTGGTGTAGCCCACAGCTGGCTGTGGAGTCTGGGCTTGTGACTGACAAACCAATGAGTTCACCCTTCATCTTCTGAGAGTGATACCGAGACTCTCCACATCCCGTATTTTAATTTTTTTGTCCTTCTTTGTCATTTTCCCAATGAAAATTACCACGGCACTGATCTCAATGTTAATGTATTCCTGCTTACATTTGACTTCTGAATATGTTATGGCTAATTATCATTACACAGGATGAGAGATCAGAGCCCTGACTGAGGTGCTCAGTGTGGGAACAAAAGGAGGCCAATGCTGCGCCTTGGCTCCAGGCCCAAAAATAGTGACAGAGCATCTTGAAACTGGTGGAGTCTGGGGAGGGGGGCTTATTGGCTTTTTTTCTCTCTTAGTTTCATTTTATTATTTTTTATGAACTGGGGGAGGGGCCAGGATGGGGGCTAAAATTTCCCCTTGAACATGATGTCAATATGTTGGCATGTCTCCTTTTATTAAGATGCCATCCAACTGATAACAAGTCCTGCTGTGTTTTACCAACATAAAAAATTAGACTGGAGACCAGGGAGCGGCAGGTGGCTTTTGGCACCAAGAAATAATCACACTTGATGTGGAAAGTAAAGTAAAAGGAGCCATCTGTTCACTGCAGGAGGACGTGAAAAATCACATTAACATATTGTCACTAACATCATGAAATACACAGTTAATAATAAATTTAGTTATCATGGCAAGCTGCATTGGGTGCTTCCTTAGAACAGGTATTGTGTGGAAGATGTGCTTGCACACACACCCTTGTTGAGCTCTGTCCTGGCTGTTGTGGCAGCCGAGCCCTCCGGTTTGTTGCTACTGGGTTGAGCAGACACGCCTGTCTCTGCCAGGAGCAGGGACAGCGTGTCAGAGCTCCTCTCCTTCCTCTGCCTTTTCATCTGTTCTGCCTGGACCTATCCCTGTCTTCTGATTGCCAGGCAAACACACAAGATGGTTGAAAAGGAGGAACTAGAAATCTGATGGAGGGAAGGGAATGAAAAGCCTAGAAAACAAGAGGCCTATATGCAGCGAGTCCCAAAGTCCACTTCCATGTCCACTTCAGTCCTTGGGAGGCTGTTTAAGGATCACTGGATTTGTTGGGTGTTTGGGGGTGGTGCCTATGTTAGCTGACAGTGCTGGGTGCAGCCTGTTCCCTCACTGTCACTGCCTGCATTTCCCAGGGGTCCCAGGACTGTAAGCACTGATGGATTGATCCTCACAGCCCTCCGTGAAGTGGGACTGAAGGGTGTGCTCATCTATAAAAGATGAGGATTGAAGCCTGCAAAGGCAAGCAACACCCACACACTGGCAGGCTGGGGCAGAAACAAGCATTGGATATAATTAATGTCAATCAACTTGGCCGTATGGAAAAGAGATCTTGTCAAATGAACTTGATATCTTTTTTTATGAGATTATGAATATGGCTGATAGACTTCTCTTGGTACCGAATGAGATTTTGATTAAGAAACTGAAATGATACAAAGTTATCACACATCTCCAGATTAAAAACTTGCTAACTTCTGAGTCTTGAAATACTGCTATAGCCAGGTTCTCAGTGTTGAGCATGTGTGATTGTACTGATACCCTGCAGGTGTAGCTTTAGTCCTGCACTGTTACACCTCACAGTTTTCTGTTACTGGCTTTGAAGAAAATGCACTGTGGCTCTCAGCAAGGGCACAGAGGTGTCTGGGATGTTGTGTAGCGGCAGGGGCGTTGCTAAAGGTGCTATTGCAGCTCTAGAACAGTACTAAGGAGTTAACAGTGAGAGGATTGAAGGGCTTCCATGCCCCTGGGGGCTTGTGACTGGTGTTTTCAAGGCTGTGTTTAGTCCTGGGGCTGCCTGTTCTGGCAGTCCAGTGGAACTTGAGAGAATGTGAGGAAGACTGTGAAAAAGATGGAGAAATTGGATTAGTTTTCTTCTGGGAAAGTTGCATGGTCACTCTGTTGAAATGAAGACATGGATAAAGCTGAGGAGGTTGGAGTAGCAGCCAGGGGCTCTGGGACTTGACATGAAGTCACATCCTCCCAGATTACTTTCTTCTGTTTGCTATTGTTTACACTTTTTGGGCCTGAAGCTGCAATGGTGTCCTTGGTTCTCAGGCTGTAAAAGGATTGTTTTGTCTAACTAAACTATGAAGAGAACTTGCTAACACTTTATACGAAGTTCAGAGTCACATACCAGTGCAGTACAGAATCTGAAAAACATAAAAGCTAAAACTAAAGGCATTAGGATAATAAAAAGCTCTTTGGTAAAAAGACATAAACCTGCAATAAAAAGGCCATTTGTTAAGAGACTGTGTCTGGAAGCTGGAACAATTTTTTGCTTGCAGGTGCAAGTTTTCTGGTACAAGGGGGGCTTGGTTTTTCATGGCTTGAGGTCTTGGTAGAAAAAGTAACAAATCTGTGTTTTCAGTGAGGAAGCAAAACCTGAAAAGTAGACTTGAATATCCTTGTTTTACTTAGTAATCCATGTTTTGGCCCCTCTTGAGAGGCCTTTCTGCCTCCCTTGAAACCCCTGAACAGAAACCTTTGCTGCTTGTGAAAGTGAGTTGCCTGGAGTAGAGTAAAATTATGGACTTGGCAGAATGTTTGGCTGCTGACAGTTTATTTTACAAGTAAAATGTCACTTGAGGGGAAAAAGCCATATCTATTGACAGCCTTTGTGTGTTCTGACAGGCCTTTCTAGTTTAGCTCCTTCGTTTTGTACCTGACGGACCTCTCCGGCTGTGGACGCTGAGGCAGATGGGCTCCACAGGCAGCCTGAGGGCACAGGAGGAGGGAGGGACCAGAACTCTGGAGTGCCCGGAGCTTTTTGCCTTTTATCATAGCACTGAGGGGACCCACAGAGGCTGACAGCACTGCAGGGGCTCCGGGAGGAGCTGTCTGTTCCCAGGGACAGAGGGCAGAGTCCCCTGTCAGGCCATACGGATGTTTTAGCGCAGGCACGGGCACTGAGAGAAGGTTGTGCCTGTGCGGCCACGAGCACTTATGCTTCATGATGGATTCCAGGCTTCTCTCCCCTGGCTTGCTTGTCACCTTTCCCTGCTTGTCTTTTCCTTTCTGATGTACAGACATCCCTCTCCCTGCACAGAGGTCCCACCTGTCTGCAGCAGGCAGGGAGTCAGCTCCTCCCAGCTGATGGCATCTTGCAAAAATAAAACAAAATAGGGCCTTTGGGGCCCCTCTAATGACCATTAGCTGCAGGGGTCAGGTTATTTGGTGCTTGAAGTGCCTCCAGAAGCCAGTGCTGTTTGCAGAAAAGGGTTTGCTGGACTTTATGGTTTGGCAAGTTTTTGTACATATAATGTCCATGCACAGCTTGCAGTCTGCCACTGCCAGAGGTGTCCAGCCAGCTCCCAGGGATATTCCCCTGGGTAAAGTGCAGCGTTTTAAAGGACAAGAATGTCTCCCTTCCTTTTCCAAAACATTGCCAACGCCCAAACAAAGCCCTTTCAGGATGCCTCCTGCTATGGAATGGAAATGGGATTGCAAGGAAGCATTGCCATAGGTATCGTGGTGTGTTCATATACACTTGGAATCTGGGAGTAAGAGCAGTGTGCTGTATTGTGTTCTCATTTACATAACTAATTGGAGCACAGTCCTTATTATTTTGATGATGAGTCTGCATAATAGAAATCGCCTTAAACCCCAGTAGGAGACAGGGGAGATAAATACCTTTGAGGTTCAGTCCTGTGCTTCCTTCAGTACTGCAGCACGCTTGAAGTGGTGCTAAAGATTTCAGAACATCTGGCAGGAGCAGGTGGCGGTTTACCTTTCAATATGTTATTTAAATGACAATTTAGTTAAGCCTGCAAATAATAATAGTCATAAAAATAGTCTCACATATATTTTTGTTTAAAGGAGCTTTCTGAGCTGAGATATCGAGCCCTTTTATGTTCCAGGCGAGGTCTGTGCCCCCTCTCTGTGGTTCTGAGCAGGTTTTCTATGCAATGTTTGTGCTGAATGTTTTCTCTTTCGTGTCTAAAATGAACCATCGTATTGAATTAAGATGTGAGGTCTAAGATGAACCATCATATGAAGGTGTGAGTGCAGAGACAGCTGGAAGTGTCAGCCAGGAACAGTTGTCATGTCTGAATATTCTGTTACCTCTTGTATCCCATCCCCAGAGAGAACCTCTGGTGCCTCAAACAGTGACTTAAGCTGAATTAGTGTCTTCCCGTGTCCAAGGTGTCAGTCACTAGCATGTATGATACTTTGGAAATGGTAATCTTTACTGTTGGCCTCTGATAAATGCTTTCAGAGCAAGAGCAGCACCTCCTTGTGTTTCTGTGCTGTGTGTTGGATCCTGCCTGTTCCACAGACTTCATTTCACCACATCAGCACTGTGACTGCTTAGCACGGGTAGCACTGAGTGGTAATGAGAGTCTGATGAGTATGGAGAAGCCCTGCTTCCTTAGTTTATTAATTGGCTAATGACATTGGAGGTCTTATTTACAGATGGAAAGCTGACTGTATCTGTAAACGTGCTGATAGAGCACTGGGCCCACAAGAGATGCAAGACAAGACAGAGAAGGGGATGAATAAGATGTGTTTTCTGTTGGAAAAGTCAGAGGCATGGATGTAAACATGTTTGACCCAGTAAGCTGATGGCTGCAATTTTCATTGTTCAAGAAAGGATTTTCCCTCTGTATTAGTGCATAAGTGTAGTTTGGTGAGATATTAATGGAGATAATGCTTTCTCTTGGTTCAGGTTACTGGCTTTGAAAACAGACTGGTTTGCAGAAGAGAGACACCATTACAAAAAAAAAAAATAAAAATGAGGATACAGCCACTCTTCTCCTTGGTGATGGCTGTGAGTGTAGGTGAGCCTGGAAAGAGTACTTCCATGGTCATGGCAGTGGGATTGAACTCCATGCGGAGATATAAGGAACCAGGTTTTTGTCAAATATTTCCTTTCTGGCACTGCTTCATTACCTCCTCTCTATAATTAATTGTGTCACGTAGAGGGAGGTTGATTGCTCCCCATCTCTATGAACGTGCAGGTCTCATTTACCTGGAGCAGGCTTTTCAGTGGGAATGGAGTCAGAGCTACATTGTTGCCTTGTTACAGTCCAGTTAAAATGCAGCTTGAACCTAACGCTATGTTGATTATTAGTTGTCTAGAAGGCTTTTTTCCTTCTGTGCCTTTAACCAGGATTTCCCATTACAGTCTCATCCAGAAGGATGCAGAGCTGAGAGCTGTGCGCAGCGCTGGGAGCTGTGCTGTGGGCGGGGCTCCAGACCCATGCAGAGAGCAGGTGTGGTGCAAGTGCTCCCAAGTCCACCTTCTGCAGTGGCAGGAGACTGGCCATGTCCCACCTGGGGGTTCTCACCTTGGACCTTCAGCTGAAGGCTTTTGAGGTTGGAGTCTAGTGTGCCATGAGTTGGTTGCCAAACAACTCCTTTTTTACTTGTTTACACCTTTGTGTAGTGTTGAAACAGTTAGGAAGTGCAGGCTTACAGGGCCTCTTGAAGAGCACAGTTGTGTCTCCAGGGGTGCAGTGGGAACGGGACTGAAAATTTTTGGGCTTGCTTGCTTTCTGCTCTTTATGAATCTCTTTGGTATTTAATCACTGAGAAGAGAATTAGTGGAAAGGACTTCAGAGGAAGGTGTCATTAAGTGGAACTGTATGTGGTGAAATGTCTGGTTTAACCCGGCTGGTGCAGTACAATGCAGAGTATCTTGTAAAGGTATTGCCTGGGGCCAAAGGTGCCCCAGGCTGGGGTTTGTTTTGAGAGGGAATGGCTCACTCTCACATATTGTGCAGTAGGAAACCTTCTGCCTTGCCGCTCCCGAGTGATTTAGTGGAGGTGTTTAGCCAAGGACTTAAATGGGTTAGTAGACTAGCACCTTCAGGGAAGTTGCTCTTTATAATTTAACTTTGAGAGAGCAGGTTATAGTGCTCTCAAACAGTCGTGTCAAAGACCCAGCAAAAATTAATGGCTCAGAACTAATGGCAAGCTTTCCAGGATGCTGCTCTGATTTATTGAGTGGTGCTAAGCTCCAGCATCCTTGTGTGGAGAGCACTTACCTTCCTGTAAGGGGGCTAATATTACCTCAAGCTGTTGTCAGTTGACTTGGTGGATTGCTGAGATGCTGCTCTGGTGTAGGTAGCTGGTGGTGATTACTCCGAAGCATTCAGGGAGCAGAAACCCTGGGGAAAGGCTGATGAGCTGCCCGGGAGGATGATGTTCCAGCCGTGTAAACAAACTCCTGCCGTCTCCTGGTCATAATGAAGACCAGGCCCCAGTGACAGAGCCCACTTTGCTCTGTGCTGCTGCATCGGAGCTGAGCAATTTGCAGGGGAAAGTGATTGGAGGCAGGCCCTGGGATGCACGTAATCCACTAATCACCACTTGGAGATTCCTGGTGCTCGGGAACAGCAGGAGGGAATTGGCTTTTATGAGCTGAAGGAGACGCTGGCATATGTTGTTGAGGAGAGGGGGAGGAGGGACTGCTTAAATATTTATAGATTAAGGGTACATTGGGATCCCTTCTGTCTTCTTGTGTGCCTGGTTCCCCTACTTTCTCCTGGGGATAGAGAGACACATCTCCTCAGCCTTGCCTGTGGTTTAACTGGGAAGCATCCAGTCTTTACCCTCCTTCCAGCCCACGTGCTTGCACTATTGGACTGGGTGCATGTGGAGCCTTGTCACTACCCGTCTCACTGGGCCGGCTCAGTCTTCCTCAGAAAATAATACAGCTGAAAAAACTCAGAGTATGGCAGCCTGGATTCTTATGGAAAGTGAAGGTGGAAGAGAAATAAAAACCAGGTTAGTAGCAGGTAGAGAGCAGCTTCCCATCAGAAAACTTGTCGTGACACCGTCCTGCATCTCTACCCCAGTCATCCCAGGCAGAACCTGCAGAGTGGAGCTCTGAGGTTCCTTCCCACCCCTGATTTCAATATAAAGGTTTGTCTTCCTGGAAACCAAAACGAGGTGGCATGTGCATCGGAAGGCTCCTCCTGCAGTGATGACTTCTCATGTGTGAGTTCCCCTTTCCTAGAGGAGGGTGTGTAATGTTGTACACAGTCACAGAGGAGCAGGTGACATAAGCTGTCATGTGCGTAGTGCTTTGCTCAGTCCTACCTATGGAACCTATGAGGGAGACAGGAAAGGCCAAGGAAGAAGGAGCCTTTTGCTACCTCCTTCTGTTCAGTTGGAGGAGATGCCAACGTGGGCACAGCAGTAAAGGAACAGTGCTCCACGAAGGAGCCTGAGGGCAGAGGAGATGCAGTGAGATGGATGTCAGTAAGCAAGGTGTGTGGAGGAGCCCTTCCTGTGTGGACAGGGACTGTGGTACCGAACCCAAGGAGCTGTGTGTTCCCTTGCTCCAGCCTGGTGAAAGTTGTAGGACTTCGGTTTAGGTTTTCCTGCTTTTGCTGTGCAGTAGTAAAGTAGTTTCTCAGCAAGACGCGCAGATTTTTCTTAAGTGCTGCTCTTTTCATCAGTGCTCCTGGAGGATATTTGAGGGGATAGAAATACCACGGGAGCCATTTCAGAGGTGCTGGCTATGATTAAAATCACTGAGAGCCACCTCATGTGTCACTAGTTGACAGGCATAGTTGAGCCCCGTGTGCTCATACCCCAAGTGCAGAGGCCTGTCTGTTGCGCTCCTTGTTTGCTACTGGTAAAATACAGTGAGAGAGGCTTGGAGAAATTCTGCCAGTTACCTGTTTTCTAAAGACCCCACAAAGCTGTGAATAAGCTGTAGTTGGTGTTTGCAGAGCCAGTTAACTCAGTTTTATGTTTGTGCACATCCTCAAATCACTTCACTTGCATCATTGAACTGGTTCCATGTGCTGTTTGGCTCTTTTGCAGGAGTTGGTGCATGAATATGTTCTATCTGATCCAGGTTAACAGCTCTTTTAAGACCTGATAAAACCTGTACTTATATAAATCACATATTAAATGGCTTAATATTGGATATTAAATTGCATAAATCAGTTCTAATTAGTTAAAACTGTAGCTGTAATGAAGATCTGCCCCTCAAATCCAGTGTATGCACCACTCCTTGACAATGCCTGTGCAGCTGGCCTGAATGCTTTGTGGCAGCTCAGCTGATGTGCTGAAGGGACTGCTGGAAACAGCAACACAAACTGGGCATTGGAAGTGTTCCAGGATGATCCTGGACAGCACGAGTATGACAGTGTGCAGCTCCATGATGGAACTTAGTTGGTTCTTCTGGTGGTCATGGCTTTGGTGATGCATCTGGAGGCACAGAGGTAGCAAGTGTTACCTTTGGCTTTGTGAGTGTAGAAGAGCTGCTGCTGGGGTGAATGAGGACCTGCTAGAGCAGGTTAAGGAGTGTTTCTGTCCAGCTGCAGCATAAACTCCTCATAAGTGAATTTTAAGCCTGGTGCAGCTTTAATGTTGTGTTCAAGGGAATTGTTTACAGCCCAGTCTCTAAGCTTGGGTCAAAGTTAATGCTCCATCTGTGATGTCTGTTCTGGCAAATTCTGACCTGAGTTGCTTCCCTGGCTGGACAGTCTGGAGCTGTAATCTGGAGATAGGTGCACCGTTCAGTCATCAAGCCTCCCAGGTCACTGGCATTTTACTGGGACTGTGCTGCTGTGGCTTTGCCAGTGGAAATATTGGAACCTTGTCTGGAACTAGTAGCCACTGCACTTCTTGTATTTAGCCAATGGTGTCACTGCTGCTCCACAAGATTGGTGTTTTCCTGTGGATTTGAGGAACACGCAGTCAGTGGTGCTCGGCGTTCCAGGGGCTGGTGGCTGCTGTGCTCCCCAAGAAGGAGTCTGGGGAGGTGAAGGGAGCCCTGAAGAACTGGGAAGAGAGTGGGGACTTTGTTTTTCCTTCAAGCTTTCAAGATGGCTGTGAGAGTAGATGTCGTGGGTTTACTGAGAATGGCAACTTTGACATCCCTGTGGAGCTCCCAGCCACTGCCACGGAGAAAACAGAAATGAACTCAGAGAAGCCCTCAGACTTTGTTGATGAACTCCAGAGAGCCTCAGGCTTGTCCTGTCCTGCTTTGCCAGTGTTGGTTTCCTACTTAAGTGGAAGCTGTTGTTGTTCCAACGGCTTTTGATACCCGGGATGCTGTGCTGCTCCTGACAAAGAACTGACAGTGTGTCAGCAGCGTGTGTGCCGGCTTTGACGGAACTGCCAATGCATGCAGCTCATATTTTTTATAAATGCCAGCTATGGGTCCAACAATAGGATGGCACCCTGCAGTGAGGTTGGAGCTGAGGGGAAAACACCAATCCACTCCTGTTGTAGGGGAGAAAGGGAAAATCCTATAAACTAATTAGCTCATTTGGCTCAGATGTCATTTCTGATCAAGCCACTTAGTGCTGCTCTCAGTGGCAGATTGGATGTCTTCTGCATTAAATGCCATTCAGCTGGACCCAAAAGTGTCTGGAGCACCTGTCATCTGCTCAGTGGGGATGCTGGGGACACGATTAATGATGGCATAGAAACTTCAGCCACCAGAGTTGAGTTTGTTCTGTCAAAGGGCATTTCAGTGCGGTCAACCAGATGTCAGCAAGCTTCAGAGTTTCATCTTGTGCCTGCTTACTGGGAATTCCCGGGAAACAGCCTTTGTCCGAGAGGCAAAACTTAATGGAAGAGCATGATGGTACTCTTTGAACTGTGCCAGTGGACCTTGGACTCTTCCTTACACATTCCAGGAGCTAACTTACACGTTCCAGGAGCCAAGAAGCAGCTATGTCAGTGTGGGGCGAGGAGACTGCATGATGCATGACAGGAACTGAGTCCCTAAAACTGTGGTTTCTGTGCTGCAATGGTCTTTAAAATGGACTGATAAACAAGGAGGATGGGCTTTGAACAATGGATAAATAAAATCCTGACCAGTGACTTAGAGAGCATTCAGGGCATTTGTGTGATTCAAGTGTGTTGACATTTGACTTGGAATGACACGGTATAAAACCATGTGGTTCAATTTTTGCTTTTTCCTCACCTTTATAATGAAGAACCATCTCTTGTTCCAGTTTTCTTTTCACTGTTTACAGTGAAAAGGGTTTAAGAGTATAGGCAAAAATAAATGATCAAGTGAGAGGCATTATTTGGCCTCTGGTCTGAGATGATTTATTTTCATTTTGGTAGTTCCTAGGGATTGCAGGTAGGCTGGCATGTGTGCTTAAAAGAGCACGTGAGCCATGGTGTTACTCCACCCAGAGTCAGTAGGTGTTTTATTGTGATAGAGGAACAATTTGGAAAGAATAGCATAGAGATTAATTTCTCGGAAGGATGCTGAGGAGACCAGCTGCAGACTGATGCAGTGCTTGCCTAACCACTGTTGCTTGTTTGCACCAGTGCTTCTGAGATGGCTGCAGATGGAGGAGCACTGGAATGATGACATCCCACTAAAGGCAGGAGAATCCCTGCAGAAATTGGTCCAAATCTGGGAAGCTCTTCTTGTCCCCTACCTGAGTGGCCTTAAGCTTTCCCAAAGGTTTTTCAGAGAACTTAGAAAAGGAATATGGCCTCTCTGAAGGCCAAAGTGTGCGTAAAACAGCCTCATGACAGAGTGTCCATGTGCAGTTGGTGCTGAGTGTGACAGCAAGTGTGGGGTGTCATGCAAGGGAACAGCGGGCCAAAGTTCTTCAGTGGTGTAAATTTGGCATCGTTCCAGTGATGCCAGAGGTGTTAATGCTGGCTTACACTAACTAAAAATATGGTCCAGGTGATCTTCATGAGAGAGAAGTATCATGAGCCTGATGTTTTTCATTGTATTGGACTTTGTCATGGTTTCACACATGTGAAAATTGGCACAGGATCAAAATGGAGTTTCATAGGGATGGATACACACGCACAAGTGCAGAGCACTGGAGAGAGAAGCCCGGTGGTATCTGGGCTACCATTTTCCCCAGAGGTAACTGCATTTTGGTGTGTCCAGGCCAAAGCACAAGTTCATGGCTTTGTATATTCCCTGTCTGTCTTTGGGTAATTACAGTAACAGCATCTTGTGTACCAAAGATAATCTGTACTGGAAGCAGTGTCTGCGGGAGTGGTTAAGGATAAATATGACAAGAATGTCGTTGCTTGAGTGACAAACTCAGTGAGCTTTGTTTGACAGTGTCATGTCAGATCCCACGCTAGGATAAAATATGTGTAACTTGTGTCTTCATAAACATATGGTACATGTAGTGGGGAAGGTGATTTTCTGACACGTCTACCTGTGGTGCGCTTTAGTAACGTGTGGTGGAAGTACTGGAAATGTACTTGCTTGTGGTCCCTGCAGACACTGCAAAAGATAAGTATCACTTGCCTAACTCTCCTAATTCAGATTTTGGATTCAGAAAGAGGAACAAGACTATTTTGTGCTTCTCCAGTTCTTCCCTCTACCTGTGGCTGACCTGATCCTCCCCAATGAAATTGCTTGTGTTGTTCCTGCTGAGATTACTGGAACTGACCAAGAACTGGTCAGCAGAGGGTGGGGGGGGGTGCATTATAGTGGGGAGGAGGACTTGGATTTAACTTGATCATTACAGCTGCAGGATGTTGGGCTGCACGTTGGGAAGATGTCCCTTCCTGGCACTCAAGTGCAGCTTTGGTGGTGGATGGCACTAGGAGAGGTGACTGGGGAACAGTGGCAGCAGTTTCTGAGCTCACCAGGAGTAACTGTGCTGGTGGTCAGGGCATCAGAGAAGGGCTTTTCAAACAGGGTGCACTTGGCAACCTCTGGCATCCGTAGGACTGGACAGGCAGGATCTGCTGCCAAACACCAAGATCTGACCTCTGGCAGTTACTGGGCAGTGTTTTCTTTTTTGAAAAATAGAGAGGGAGGTTTGCATCTCAATATTTGAGCGGTCGAGCGTAATACAGTGAGAAAGGTGTCAGGATGCATTTCATCTAATACAACGGGATGCTGTAGGCAACACTTTGAAATTTGTTGAAAAGCAGGTGACAGCCACCCATGTAAAGAGTCTCACTTCCTTGAAGTGTGTTATGCTGGGCTGTTTCTAATAATTTCACAGGCTCTGCCTGTGAGCGGGGAGTGAATGAGTGATGCAATGTTGGTACCCAGAGCCGCCTCGGCCTTGGAGATTCCTGGGCTAGTTAAACATGTTCCATGTAATCCACTTAATTCCATACATGAGCTTGTTAGAAGAACTGCCAGCAAAAGCAGACCAAGGATGTGCTCAGAGGTGTGTGGAGAAACAACTGTGTGGTCAGTTACCATGGTGTGTTACTGTTCTTCAAAGTTCAGAGGCAGCTTTAATTCCAATCTGATTAGAGCAGTTGCTGCTGGATCTTAGTATAAATCAAGTCAGGTGTGGCAGGAAGCATCCAGTTGGAATGATCAGCTGCAGGACAGCAGAATATCCGAGGTGTAGTGTAGGGCTGGCAGCCTCATCCCTCAGGCTCAGCTGGGGTTGCATGGGGGAATTCACATTGTAACTGTCCACACTTGGCACCATTTCTACGTTTGTTTGGTTTTCTATCTCCCTGTTACAGTGGCAGGGATGTGAAGTACAGATGGAAGTAGCAGAATTGCTCAGGTGCTGATCATCTTCAGTACTGCACTTAGGTCAGGCATGTGCAAACACATTGCTCCCTGCTGCCAAGGTCTTAGCAGAATGATAGCACATCCATTCCCAAAAACTATGTGGAATGAGAAGATGTTTTGTGGTGTGTCAGCCCCTCCTGTACAAGCCAAGCGCAGTGACTGCTACTCAACAGGCTTCAGAAGGGGCTGGTTTTGCACTTGGAAAGGCCAAACAAAGCTCAACTCCTCGTTCACATTCAATTCTCATCACCATTGAGTTGCAATTCTGAGTTCCTTTATGCAAACACCAGAAGAAGTAACAAGTCAAGTCACTGAGAAGGAAGTAGTGTGTTTTCAGCATCAGTTTCTTGTCTGGTTGTTGGTGTAACCCTTGTGCTTTGTCCTGTCATACCGTTGAGTTTGTAGGGGTCCAAGGAGTTGATTTACTGTGTTTGCAAAACCTCTCTGCTAGAAGTGAGGCACTCTGTTTGTGCTGGTTTGTCTAATGAACCTCCACAGCTGAAGAGTATTATTCCTGCAGAGAGAGAATTGGCTTTGTAGCCTGGAATGTGTCAGAGGTGTCTGAAGCCCCACTATAAACTATTCAGGTAGCAGAAAGTAGCCAGAGATGCCTGTCAGGTTTGTGAACTGCCTCAGCATTGCTGCATGCCGTGCCAGTTTGTCTCTTCTAAATGGAGAAGAAGTTGCTGGGGTGGTTGCTGAGATGGTTGAACCCTGTGCCATGCCTCCAGCCCCTCTTTTCACTCTCTGAATGCTCAGTGGCAGGGTTCCGCACCCTCTTGACTTTTGGGTATGAGTGGGCAGTATCAGAGAAGCTGATGCCTCACTGGAGCACACATGGAAATCTGGATCGATGATTGCATTGGAAATTCTGTCCCTTGGTACTGTCTGTAATCAAGGTAATGAAATGAACCCAAATTGCTACATTGGAGACCAGGCCAGGATGTGTCCATCCCTTGTGGTGTGTGTGCCAAGCACCGTGATTCTCATGCTCCAGGCCTGGAATGCAGCTGTCACTCCAGTGTGAAGAACAGAAAATTTAATTTGTTGGGTGGAAAGAGTTAAATGAACTTTAACTGAAAAGCTCTATCTCTCCCTCTCAGGGTAGAAAATAGCCAAGGGCAACAGCGGATGACTAATGTGTAGAATATTGCAATTAGTATAGCAAGGTACTTACAGGGATCAAATTAAAAAATTCATTAACGTACGCACTTAATTAAGAAACACTTTTCGGTTTACATGATAAATTATGACACCTATTAAATCTTCTAGTACAAGCTGTAATGGTTTCTTTGCTCCTGGGCAGAGAGCTATTGCCTTTGAGGTCCTCTGAGCTCCCCAAGGACCACAGCAATGGTTCCTTGGGTGTCACAAACAACACTGGTCCCTGGAAGGTGCAGGCCCAGCTTTGCTGGAACTCACTGAAAGTCAAAGAACCAGCCAGAGGATGAGAGGTGCAGAATGCATGATCAGATAAACAAGAGATGACCTTGAGAGTAAAGAAAGGACTAAGAGAGCAAAGTGCTGAGCATGGTCCCAGCCAGGCAGCAGGACTCACTGAGGAGCTGGTCCCTGGACATGCCCCTGTGTGACTGGGCTCGAGTCTGTCCATCCTGGCTGGTGGTGTTGGGAGTATGGGAGGGTTTTCCAAGGCAGGAGCCTCAGCTGCACCTGCCCCCTCCTGCTCTGGGCATTCTTTGCAGTTTTGGGGCACAACGACACTGGAGTGGGAACTGGACTGTTGTGCTGCACTGGGAATGTGATGGATCTAAGGGACATTTAGGGAACCTTTTTACATTCTGAAATAGAGCAAACTTGCAATTCCCAAGGCACCTGTTGTTTTAATTTGAGGGGGAAATCCAACTCATGGAAACCTGTATTTTGGCTTTATTTTTGCAGAGCTTTGAAGTAAATCCAGAGGACCAGTTTAAAGCAAACTGAGAGCACTCTGATCTTTAGGAGAAGGGTGTTTTCCACTTAATTTTCATAAACCTTCTGGGCTTTTACTTTTGATTAGTCTGTGCTTTGCTCAACCAAGATTCCTCTCTAGCACTGCCCAAAGGAGATTGCGGTGCTAGCAATGTGGGCTGACCTCAGGGACACTGGAGGCTGGTAACCAGGGATCTGGGGAACTACTCCAGAGTTGTGAGGTGATGGTTCGTCCTAGTAGAGATGTCTTTTATGGTTTTTTAGTTATTCCAAAACCTGTCAGGTGGATGTAGTTGCCTCCTGTAGTTTGTTATTCTATTTATTTGGTTTTAGTTTCACTTGGTCTGTAATCTGCTCTTGTTTTTGGCTCTGTACAGTATTAGGTGAGGAGCACTTGTGCAGCCAGGTGAGCATGAAACTATGGCCCAGATGTGGAATTCCACACATGCTCTGATCCTTTGGAAAATCATTTTAGATTCCTGAGTCAAACCTGCAAGAACTTAGATGCCTTCAGTCTTCTGCTCTGAACACCTCACACTGCTTAGTGCATCTCAAGAGTGCTTGGTGTCTAGCATCTCTCAGCATTTCAGGCACTTCAAGTGCCCATGTTACTTCAAGTGCCCATGTTCATACTCATGTTCTTTCATAATCTGTGTTTCATTTTCAGGTTCTAAAATTAACTCTAGAATATCAGACTCTGCTTATTGTCCAGAATGCTTCAGTCAGCTTGAACCTGTGTTGTGCTGCCAGGCCTTCCTGGGAGTGAAAACCATCTTTCTTGCAGACTGATGTGGATTTTTTCATAAATGAGGTTGAGTTTTGAATAAGGTTGATGAAATGCCCTCAGTTTATTAACCAGAGCAATTCTAAGTAGTCTAAAGATTTACTGTTCATTAGCAAATGTTTGAGTAAACCTGAAATGAGATCAGGGCAGGAGAAGCAGGAATGATGGCTTAATTCTTAGAGGCACATAAATAGAGTTCAAAATTGAGGTGTTTCTCAAGCCCCTAAGTGCCTTGGCTTTGTGGCGGAGCTGGGGAGGGTGGATACAGTTGGGCCATGCCTCTCATGTGCAGCTGTTTGAGTGGAGACATGAGACTCCCATGCTCTTTGTGTTGGTTGTTTTCTTGCTGGTTGAGTTCTGATTGTTTTCCTTTGCTCTTGGTGAGCTCTGGGCTGGTAGTAGGTTTTCCACTTGCATCTTCTTGCTGGTGTTCCCAGAGATGAACCCAGACCTGAAATACCTTTTGGGAGCCATGGGATTGTTGCAGGTCAGTGTGAGGGGACAGGGCTCTGCTGTCCTCAGGAGCACCTCTGCACTCTCTGTGCACCCCTCCTGCCTGGGCAGGATCAGGATTCTGTTGAGCACTTGCACAGAGGTCTGCCCTTTCCCTTAATTATACAGAATGCAGTAATCTCTAGCATTCACAGTATTTTATCAACAGTGACAGGTCTGCATAAATAAATAAAAATCTTACTTTATGCAGTGAAATATCTTGTTGCTTTTTAATAAATCAATAACCGGAGGTGACATGAGAAAAGCATCTTGAAAACAATTTCTGAGGTGATATGGAAGGCACTAGATGATCTGAAACAGTGATTTTATTTGCATATTGTTTGGTTTGAAAGGAGTTCCATGCTGAGTTCTCCAGGACAGCCTAGAACGGCTGCTAATCACTTGGTTTGTCAGCATTTACAGCCTTAGATCTTCCTTGAAGTGCACGAGGTGCCTTACATGTTCAAGAACTAGCAGTGAAAATCACTACCAAATAAATATTCTGGTCCCATTTCAGCTGACTGCATGTTTCTGTTCATGACAGAGGGGAAGGGTTGTTCTGAGCTGGGAAGAAGCAGCTCAGATTTCTCACTGCAGTTTTGCACTCCTCCGGGGCTTTTTTCACACAGTGCCAGCACTTGTGTGCACGCTGCCTGTGATCCCGTGTGAGAGCTGTGGCACACAGTACAGGTGTGAGTCCTTTACTGGTGACCAGGTGAAGCTCTGCCTAGAAGCCAGGGCTCTCTGAATGCGCCTGGAGCTGTCAGGCTGAGAGGGCAGACCTCAGATGGTGAAAGGAAGACGGAGGCAGCATCACACCGTGGTTTGTTCTGACATTTCTCTCATGTCGTGTCCCTCAGAGAAGGTACAGAGGGAATGCTGCTGCGTGGACCCGTGCACCTGATCCAGTTGAGCTCAGCCTCGTCCCGTGTGTGCGGCAGGATGTGTGCTCAGCCCTGTGCCTGGGGTGGTACCTCCCAGGAGCTGCTGTCCAGTTCTGTGCAGAGGGAACTTGCTCTCCTCAGGGCAAGGGCTCCTGTGGGGCTCTGTCAGAAGCGTTCTGGGGTATCCTGGGATGTTGAGCACAAGGGGGGCCTTTCAAAGAGCTCATTGCTCTGTTAGGAATGGCAGTTTTTCCTGTTAGCAATCTTCCTGGAAGACAGAGACGGGTGAAAAATTTACATGCGTTGGCCTGCAGGGACCATTCAGCAGAGAATGAAGGGAATTTTTTCAATACTCAGTGTGCACAGTCACACAGACTGGGCATGTGGTGCCTCAGTTGCTGTTCTGCAAGTATGCAATGCCTTGGTTATATTGGTGTGATTTTTTTTCTGTCCTCTACTGCAGGGTTTGTGTGGGTCTGAGCAGCTCCTGCCAAAGGGAGCGCTGAGGACTTGGGAGCTCCTCTGGCCATGTGTGGCTTAGGCCTGGGGGCTGTCCCAGTCATGGTAATCTACATGCGACTGTGTCCCCTACTCACTGAAACGGGCCTTGGAAATGTGCCCAGAGCCCTGATGCAGAGGGGCATTTGAGACTGCTGAGTTCTTCCATTCCCTCTGATGGTTGTGACACCCTTGCCTGATGGGAGTGGCTGTGAGTGTGCTGCTGGTGCCGTGTGCAGTCCTGCCCTCAGCACTGTCACATGCCACACCAGGGAGCGTTCACCCAATGCCAGGAATCCATTCCTGCTTGTCTCTGTTGCTCTCAGCTCCTTCTAACCTTCATTGGATTTCTCCCTGCCTCTCCTCTCTGGTTTGTTTCCTTCATCTCGTATGCACTGGCATGGAATACTGATGAGGAAATACTTGGTCTAAAGCCAGCTAGTCAATTTTGGTTAATTAATTGGAATGGTGATTGGCAAAACCCCAGCCCAAATTTTTGTAGGTAATTTATAGCCTAGGTAATCGTTTACTTGTGGATAATTATCTTTACCTGTAGGTAACAGAAGGTAATGGTTATGGAGATCCAGATGCATCCCTAACAAACGCAGGCTGAGAAAATTGCAAACACTTAGTCTGAGTTATCTATTTAATTACTAGAGCTGTGCACTAACCCCATCCTTCTTGGATTCCTGCACCTTGGGCCAGGTGAGCAGAAGTAAGGGGGAAATTATTTACTCTTCCTGGGAAGTCAGTGTTCCTGTCTGGGCTTGCCTGTTAGCTAGCACAGATGCGCTGGCTCCTGGGATGTCCTAATTTGCTTCATATGAAGCAGCAGTAAATCTCTGCAGCTCTGTAGGGTGTGTGAGGCAGCAGATGAAGGGTGATGGAAGAGAGCAGAATGCCTTGGGTTGTAACCTCTCATGGGGTGCAGATGATGTGTGGGTGTGGGGCAGCCTTTGGCTAGGTGCTTGACTCTTGGGAAGGGATGAGCTCATCGAGCAGGGGCATGGAGTACCTGCTCTAGAGCTCCCTAGTGCCAGCATGCCTGCCTGTGCAGATGTTTCTGCAGTGCTTGTGGGCCAGGAACACTGTCCCTTTGTGTGTAGCACTCTTGGACCTGGCTTTCAGTGTCACATTCTGCTCTGTGAATGACTTCGTTCTACCACGGACGCAGGAAGTTTATTTTGAAGGGTCATGCCTAGTTGGTGTCACTCTCTATAGGACAGGGGATATCTTTTGTCTGCAGTGACAGTGCTGTGTCCACTCTTGCAGACAAGAGAGAGGAATGTGTAATCTCTTGCTTTGGCACTACCGGAAAATTTCTGTTGGTGTGTTCAAGTGTTTTAAATCCCCCTCTGCTACAAACATACCAGAGTCTGGAACAAAGGAGCAGCATATCGCAGTGCATGCTCAGTACTTAAAAGTGACAGCTACATGAGAGGAAGACCAACCAGCTACTGGGGTTCCAGACAGTTCTTTCCTTCCTCTGTGAATAGGCTGGACCTGTTTCTTTGTTTGCCTGAAGCTGCTTGTTGTGCCTGTGGACTCTGATCAACTTTCTGTTCCTTGCTGCAGTGTGAAGCAGAGCCCTAGTACCATCCTGCTGCAGCAGTGGGCTGAAGGGTTGTTTTTTCCCTTGTAAAATCCTTTGAGTACATGGTGTCATTCCCAGAAGGGAGCAGGCTGGATGGCGACATGCCTTGGAATAAGGAGCAGGTCTCCATGCTGTCAGTCTAATTTTGCATTAGTGACAGTATGATTTTCAGCTCTGCCCCTCAAGAAGAGAGCAGAGGCTTCTCCAAAAAGAGGAGAGAAAACCCTTCCATTTTGCCTAGCAACAGAGCAATATCTCAGTTTTGAAAACCAGATTCTACAAGTCCTGTTGGGTTTTTAGCACACCGGCTTTTCAGTTTAGCTGCCTTGCTGAGGGGGTTGGAAGGGACCCCAGCGGGTGTGTGCTCAGGCTGGGATGAGGGCTGAAACTGCCCCCCCCAAGCTGTGTCACACCTGCCAGGTCTCCTTTGGTGCTCAGGGAATATCCCCCACCAGCCCCTCCAGGCCTGGTGCAAGGAGGGGCTGACCCAGCCATGCTGCTGGGCACCCAGAGCCCTTGGGATCACACACAGAGAGTACCACCAAGTCTGCACAAACAGATTGACATCCCAGGTTTGGTAGAGCCAATGGGATTTCTGTGGATTTATAGCAGACACCAAGTTGGGTCTATAGGAAAGCTGCTGGTTCGAGGGGATTGCATATGGCCCAGGAGAGCAAGGAGAATGGGAAACATATGCTTGGCACCCACAGGTACTGCAGAACCAAGTGAGTGTGAATTGCTAAAGCGTAGTTTACATAATCTGGTCAATAATATGCACAGATGGAGCCTGAATGTATCGCATGAATCAGGAGATGCTGAGCGCCGTAAGGAATGGCACAGCAGCAAACTGGAACTTTGAGGGTAAATTGAGAAATTATTTTCTATTCGCTGGAGCTGAGGGTAAGAAACCCAATAGAATTACGAGGTGTTTGCTGTGGACAGCAGCGCTGGCCACTGATGTGTGTGAAATGGGTCATGTTGGGAAATGCTGGTATAAAACCAGTTGGGGTGGGCAATGTGCCCAGTCTGCAGAATTCTCTCATGCTACCTCTAGACTTGAGTGGTTGGGGGGTTCAGTTGACAGAAATGGTGCTTGCAGATAGATTGGGATGGATGGGAAGTCTTCTGTCCCTTTATCTACCAGTCAATTTTGGTGAACTTTGAGTTAGAGCAGAGCTCTTTCCTTGGTATTGCTGATCCCAAATTTGCTTTGCTCAGCTTGAAGGTGTTTCTTGTCAGGGTTGGCCTGTGATGTCACCTGGACGGAAGGCAAAAATGTGTGTTAAAGCTTGGACTAGAGCTGTGATATTCTGGACACCTGTGCTTTTGCCAGTAGAACAGTCGGATGTGCAGTAGATAAGTGAAAGGTGCTTTTGGAGCAGAGAGCCTTTAACTTGAAGCAGTGTTTTCCTGCCCGCTCTATTAGCGATTCACAGTAGTGTGGGTGACAAGGATCAGCTCTAGCCTGGTGGGTGGAAAGGACCATTGGGCATCAGCACAGGAACCACTGGTATGTTTGTGGTGTGTGGAGGGTCAGGAGTCCATCAGAAATTGAAATAGGAGACTTTGTGTGTGCAGTTCTTTGCTAACATCTCAGCAGAGATGGAAGTTGGCACATATAGAGTCTTTGCTTGGATCTTTTGTTTTTATATGCTTTGCCAAAATTTAGTTTGGCTATTTTCATTTTATGTAAGTGTGAAAAATGTTATCTGTTTAAGTTGCTTCTTTGCACTTGTATGAATAAAAAATGGCTTTAATTAAATTAGGGAAAAGCTTTGACAAGTGATTTGTCTATAATATGTACTTATGGTTTGTGGCATTTCAAAGAATAAATAACCAAGATGTTGAGGCTTAAACATTGGCTGCTGCACATGTTCCGTCATTCCTTCATGGAGAGAGAAGTGGTTTGAGTGTGGATTTAGGTCCCCATCCTGCAGATCTTGCATGCTAGTCTCCCCTTTCCCTTCAGAGATAGGGAAGGTACCTGTCAATGACATAGGGAGGGAATTGAACTGGAAGCAACTCAAAGGCAAGGCTAGGCAAGGCTCAGATTGCAGCACTGTGGCCCTGCAGGAGAATCAACAACAGTAGGAAACTCAGTGAACTCGTATGCAAATAAAGCCAAATAACCTTCAGAAGACTGGAAGGAATTGCAACTCTGGAGAGACTTTGCCACAGTCCCAGTGGCACATCAGGTGCAGGGAGACAGGAAAGTAGGTGGAGGGTTGGGGAAGGAGAGGAGGGGTTATTCAGAAAAAGAGGTAATGGGTTAACAATGCCCAGCTCAAAAAGGAGAGCTCCTGAAGAAAACTGCCTTCCAGGACTATTGCTTGTGATGGGATTTTTGTTTTGCCTTCCTTAGCATTTGCTTTACTTGGAAAAGACAGAAAAGCCAGGAGAAAGGAAGGATCAGGTCGCCTCACCCTGTTGTTTTAGTGGCTACATTGACATCGTGAGCATTGGCAAGTTCCAGCTCTGGGCACAGAGGAGCCGAGGCAAGGTGATCTGTCCAGCAGAGCAGGGCTGTGGGGTCGGCCGAGAGCCTCTGACCCGGGCTGTGCATGGAGCAGCTCTGGCAGCCCCGGGCGCGGGCCTCTGTGGTCTCTGTCAGCTGCAGCTCTGCTGGGGTACAGCCCACCCTTTTATTTATTTGTAGCTTTTCTCCCTGACTCTTTGACACCCACCACCTCCCTGCCAGCCTGGTGTGGCTGATCAAGCTGTTCAAACAACTGGAAGACATCAGAAGTTAAACACTCATTATTTTAATTTGATGCTAATCATGTGTTAATGAGACTAATCCTTGCAATGATTCAGGTAATTTGCTTAATGGCTGCCCAGAGTACAGATTACAGCAATCAGTCACATCTGATAAGATGTCTGTTGTGGAGGAGCCTGTCAGGCTGTCAGGTGAATGAGGTGGGAAAAGACTAAGGAGCAAGATCTGATCCGGTGTAAGTTGGGAACCTTCCTGTTGAGAAGGGCATAGGAAGGGGCAAGTCTCCCTGCACAGCCAGCAGGTTTGTGGCAGCCAGGGAAAAGCACCTCAATTCTCTGTGCTTCAGGGCTGTTCCATCTGGGATCCGATCCTTTCCTGCCTGGAGAAGGATTCATACAGTCTTGTGCATTGGACGCTGTGTTCTTGAGGTCATTTGGGTCATGTCAGAGCCTTTGGGTGTAAGAGACACCCATCTGATCCCATGAGGTAGTCCTCTAGCATAATTACAAGCCCGTGTCTCGGTTATTGTCTTTGTGGCGGATCCCTTCAGCATGGCTTCTGTCGGCAGTGAAACTGAGATAGCTCTGGAAAGCTGCTCATAGCCACCTGTCTTCTAGCAGGTCTTGGCTGGACAAAGTGAGGTTCAACAGAAATACTTACCTGTAATTTAGAGAGATCCAAGCCTGGATTTAAACGAGAGAGTGCAGGTACCCAGTAGTGCCATTGGTGGGATGATGCTTGAGTGCTTGTCAGCACAGCCCCTGTCCCTGCAGGCACATTAATCCTAAACCTCTACTTGCCGGGCCTCAGCACCTGCCCCTTCAGAGCTGCACTGGCTCAACCCCCCCAAGAAAACACAGCTGGAGACAATCTCTCATGTGGGAGATGTGAGCCCAACAGCTACCTCTGAACTAGGGGTTGGGGTTTTCTCTGTAACGCCCAGCAGCAGGATTTTGTGTGATTGCTAAAAAAAAGATTATGATAGCTTTTAAAAACCTAGGTTGAAAATAGCCATTAATCATGTTCCTATCTGCAGACTCAGGAATGGGAAAATATCTTTGGCTTGTCTTCCTGATGCGTGGCAGAAATTACTGTTTGTTCAGTGGTATTTGGATTCCGCCATTTGTGGCAAAATATGCTGGGATTTAATCAATTTGCATCTCTGCTTAAGGCCCAAATTGTTACAGGCTTTAGGGGGATGACATTGTCCTAAAGCACTCATTTAATGATTTAGAGCCAACAGATGGTTTTATTTTTTCCCATTAGAACCTTTCAGCTTTTCTAGTTACATAGAGATATAATTATTATCTCTCCCTTTGATTAAAATGCACAGTATTAATGCCTTACTCTGTCAGATTCCAATTGCATTAGTTCTCTGTGGGTTTATTAAGTGCTGTTGAGTTGACATCATGTCCAACACAGTGTGCTGCGTGAGTCTCTGGAAATCAGCTGACAGGGAATACCAGGCACTCGGCATCCTGGCAGGGCTGCCAATGTGTGAGCGCACGTTTGGGGTGTTAGAGCAGGAGGCTGGGCAGGGCTGGGCTGGGCTGGCTGCTGGCAGGGAGCTGCGTCCTGTGCAGGGGGGCTTGGTAGCCGACAGTAGCTGGTAATGGTGGCTGCTGTGACACAGGCCTGTGAAGCATGGCTTGGAAGGTGCAGAAGGTTCTGTCCTTTTGGAGCAGGGCACACAATAAGCAAAATGCTGAGCACACAGAATTTGGGTTGGGAACTAAGCAGGAATTTGTTACGGTCTTGAATATTGGGTTTTTTTAAACTGATGGCTGAACAGAAATGTTAATTCTGTGTCATAGTGGGTGGAGCTGAGGCATGAAAATCATTTTAACAGCTCAGAGGTTTTGGCTTAGGAACACTGTGCAGGAACATCAGCACTGGGACACATGCAAAAAAAAGCCCATATGGTTTATTTACAGTGTATGAAGAGTGATTGGCAGTCTGTTTGTATGTTTTATGTCTTGTGCTGGGTAGTTTTATATGTTGGTCACTCAGTGATCACTTGACCTGTCATTTTTCAGTTATTTGTGAACACTTTAGGTTTATCAATTACTTTCCCAGGCTATAAGTTACCTTTTTTGAGGGCATAATTTGTTTATAATATATGTTTTAACAGCATGATTTGTTTCATGTTTGTAATTAATTTTGAGCTTTGAGACTAAAATTGCATGAGAAATCGTTATGGAGAGAGCTATTACCTCAAATATTGCTGCTAAGGACTCATAATATACTGGGACTCTGTCTCTTTTATTACTGACTTGATTTTAGTTGTCTTGGAACTGGGATTTAGGATGTTTCTGTGGTGTCAGTGCTTTCCCTTTCTGAAAAGTGGTTGGAAGTTCCACTGTGTTCTTCTGGCACAGCATGAAGGATTTAGGGAATCCTAATTCCAGCTTAATTCAGAATAGCAAAGGAGCTGCTCTGCCTGACAATGTTTTCTTACACATTGTTCCTGGAACACTGAGCAAAGCCCTTGGAACAACACAGTCAATGTAGGAAATGGGCATTTCTTCCATTAATATCAGGTTTTCTCTCTTGTTGTCTTCTTTTCAAAGACAACCAACTTTCCCTGAGATGACTGAAAGTTTCTTTTTCCTGGAAAGACAAAGATATTTTTGTTTGTTTGGTTGTTGTTGTTGTACTATCCAGCAAGCCCCAGGGAATACTGAAAAAATGACAATTTCAAACATTTGCTGGACATACCCAGAAATATGGCATTTCTCAATGACACTCTGTGAGGCTTAAAGCCTTTTTTAAAAGGGGGTTATTCTGTGGTGGGGATGACTTGAGGGAGGCTCATAAACGGGGATCTTTGTGAAGGACTTCATGAAGAAGGTGAAAGATGGCAAAATTGAGTTTCAAGTTAAGTACTTAAAAATGTGACAGCTGTTTTCTGCTTGAGAACATAAAAATCGTTTTCCAGGTAGAACTAGGATGGAAAGCTTTGTTTCTCATCGTGTTTTAAGCAAGTTCTGCGCAGTAAGTGGCATTTTCAAACAAAAATGGACATTATTAACAAAGGTGTATCTGGAGGCAGTGTCTGTGCTGTGAAATTAGTGTCTCTAAGACAAAGTTGAAGGCATGCAGCTTGATGAAAAGCATTGATAGAGACATATTTTGGGTTTAACATTCTCAGCAGTGCTGTAGGTGGATGTGTGGCCTAAAGAGCGAGAGGATCTGCTGTCTTCTTTCTGTGTATTGGCGCATGTTTGCTGGTACTAGATGAAAGTAACATGAATTGCAAAATTTCTCTGTAAGAAGACTTGATATTTTTATTAAAATTTCATTACTTACCTTTAGCTTTGTAGTACCTTAATTTGCTGAGATCGTATCCCAAGGCTGGTGGGAGTACATGGAGGTGGGAGTTGTAGATTATGTTATGGTTTGTCCTCTACTTCTGAGGTAGATTTTCCACTAACTTGTGTTTGGAAAAGCACACATTTGGAATGTTTGTGTAATGTAAACTATTATCCCTCTAATTCCCTGTCCATCTGTAGGACAAACGTTTAGGCTGTGTGCAAACTATACCAAGTGTATATCATCCATAATGTATGCCTGTATATGAGAATGTGCCACCAATGTCAATTTTTATTTTATTAAATATAAGCTGCTCTCCCATCTGCGCATTGGCGACCCCATATATTGTTTGCCAAAAAAAAAAAAGGCACCATTTCCAAGCATTCAATAATTTCGCATGGAACGATATGGAATGCCTCAGTTTCTTCTCTCCCTTACATTGATAGAACTCCTTGAGTTTTGATTCCTCATGGCTACTTGTTCCTTGCTGTGTGAGAGCAGTGCCCTGCTGGCCAAGAAGCTGCGTGGGCTTCGCCCAGTTCACCAACCAGAGCCGCCCTCTGGCCTGTCTGTGGCTTCTGTCATGCCACCGGCTGCAGAGCTGCAGCTGTGCTGCAGGCAGCTGCGGTTCTGTCCTCCCTCAGAAGCCTTCTCCCACCACCATCCAGCACTCCAGCCACGACAAGGCCTTTAAATGAGCAAGGAGACAAATGTTTGCTCTTCATGCTCTGGCAGATGAGCTGCTGGGACCTTTAGTTGGCACCTTTCTGTGGTTCCAAAGGAGGCAACCTTGTCACGGCTGCCTTCTTCCCTTTTTTCCCCACTGTAGGGATCTCGCACTGTATGTGTGTGTAAAAGCCTGAGTGTCTGTGTGGCTCGTGATACCCCGCAACAGAGATTGACAGGAACCAGAAGCCAGGTTCATCAAAGGCACAGATTTCTGATCCAGAATTGCAGTGACTGATCTGTGCCAACACAGACCTAGACTGGCCAGATAGACTGAACAGGAGGAAAACGCAATGCCAAAAGAAAGAAGCTGAAACCTAATTAATCAGAAACAAATAAGTCATCCTAATGGCAGCACAGAAGTGGTACCAATTTAATTGGAGAGTACCCTATGTTCCGTGAGGATGACACTGTGCAGCAATTCCACTGCCAGTTACTGCCGTCACAAGTGCTGAGTAGTGAGAACCGAGTGAGTTAGTGCCTCACATGGGCTGGATTCTGCTCATTTCAGTTCAAGCCCCCTGGGACTGGAAGTTCAAATCCTACTTACGGATTTTGACCTCTTTTTCTCTGGGTGTGACATCCAGATCTTGGGGCCCTCTCAAATCCATAGTCCTCTACATCGTTTAGAATAAAGAGAGTAGGTTTCAGGGAAATTAGATGGATGTGATGGCGTGATAATGAGGTGTATTCACCAGGCAAGCAGGATGGGGGCTGGCTGCTGTCTGAGGCACACCTCAGAAATTTGGGGTATGGCAGGAACTGAAAACAGGTGCTTTTTCACCATAGAATGGGAGGAGGTGTGCGAAGCATGAGAACAAGTTACCAAAGGTCCCAGTGAAAAGGAGATGAGGGAAGTGTCTGTTCGCTCTCTCTGCGGGTCTGGCAGCATCCCTCACTCACACCACACTGCTCAGCAGCTGCAGCGAATGGGGCACCTGGGGCTGGGAGGATCCCTGCCTTCTATGTTCAGGAGATTAGTCCCCCTCAGGGCTTGGAGAATGCTAACCAAGAGGAACCCCATGCAGAAATGGCACAGCTGCTGTTTCAGGCCAGCGGAGTTAGACTGACTTGGCATGAGGAGCAGAGCCAGGCTGGGACAGCATAGGAGGACTCCTTTTCTGTTCCTCTGGATTTGCTATAAGGTCTTCAAGTTACTGTCTTGGAGAAAGGCACTTAAAAAGGGACAGAACCCTTCTGAAAGAATCAGAATGCAGATGTCATGGCTAGGAGGGCAGTGGCCAAGCCCATGGCTGCCAGGTATCTGTTTACTGAAAGTGCATGAGCCTTTCCATGTTCATATTATCCTGAGGGACTGTGACAGTGTGTCATATCATTGGAGACAGGTAGTGAGTGTGTCCTGCTTGGGAGCAGCAGGTAATGAGAGATAGCACTGTCTGGGAGAGCTTGGACTTGAAATGCTTATGGTAGGAAGTGTGGGAGAGGGCAGTCATAGGTGCTGGATAAAGGTAAAGAAAGGAGACTGGTGTCCTCCTGCTGTGTCAGGAGTGCTGGCTTTCTCTGGATGAAATTTGGCACTCAGTTTTCAACAGCTATTAGACCCTACAGATTTAGAAAACCCAACCCTTAACAGAAAATGTTGGATGAGAGAGAAAAATCACTTCTGTTTCCTTGGTTACAGAAGAACATGAATAAATTATATGGGGGAATAAAAACACTCGCTACATTTTAAGTGGTCATTTGTGACAACTGGTCCTGTGAGCACTTGGGAGGAAGAAGCAAAAGCTCTTCCTCTCTGGAATGGCCCCTGTGTATGGTGTGCAAAGCTGGACAGCTCATCTCTGTGGGTAGCCAGGCTGGCTGGGCCAGTGCTGGGGAAGGTGAGGGACCCCTGCCACTGGCAGGGAACTCAGGCAGGGGGAGAGGCTCTGGGACCCCATGTCACACCTTGGCTCTAGTCAAGTGAACCCTGCGTATCAAGCCCACATTTCAGTGAGTTGAGGTCTACAGCCTGATTCATAGATCACCTAATTTCCTGCTAGCTGGGTTTGCAGAGCCTGTGTGTGACTTGGGTATTTCCATATGGAACTGTTTTACCAAGACGAGGTGTGAATTTAAAGTGCCCTCTAGGAACATTATCTTCTAGAGTACATTATTTTCACAGAAAAATACTTTCTTTGCAATTTAGTTGATGTCACTTTAGAAATTGTTTGAAGGATGCCAGAAAGCTATTCTTAGTGTAGAATAAGGGATCCTTCTGGATAGCTGTGCCTATTTAATGATCTGTGTTTATTATGGACATGCACTGGTAACCTTCATTCAGTTCAGGAGGATTATGGATGTCTGGGTACCAAACTTGCTTTGGAAATGGGTCTTGGAATCTGTTTGCTTTGATTTTTCCTAAGACCCAGTCCTGTCTCCGTTCTAAAGACGCTGTTCTTCTACAAAGCTGGGTCTTATTTCCTATTGGATTACCTTCAGAGGCTTGTGGGCAGAAGCTCTTGGTGATGCTACTTTGCTTGTACGGAATGCTTTTCATTCCAGAGGAGAGTTTACCTGCGTGTACAGCTTCTACTCTGGAGGCTGGGCTAAAGGTCATCCTTTTCAGGATGGTGATCTCAGGCGTGGCATGTGTAGAGGATTGCTTTAACCTTGTTCATGACTGCATTCTGTGAACAGTGTCAGAGTGTTTGGAGGATTCTCTGCATGGGATACCATAGAGCTCCTGCAGTAAGGGTGTCTGGCAGGCCCCAGGGCCCCCAGGCAGCAGGAGCAAAGGCTGTGAGAGGGTTCACTTTTCAGTGCGTTCTGGATGGTGAACGAGGGGTCACTGGTCTGAGAATGGAATCACTGAGGATTCCTTCCAGAAACAAGAGGCAGTTCTCCAATGTGGCGCCACAGGAAACCCAAGCATGCTGTCCTACAGCAGTGGCCTCAGGGTCCTCTCCAAGTAAGGAATGTCTAGGGAGAGTGGGATGGACTGCAGCAGCCAAAGCCTAATCTGTGGGGATCCTCTGCCATAGAGAAGCTTCTTGGAGCCCTTGGGTAGACAGCAGAACTCACTCTAGGCTGGGCATGGCAGAAAGCAGCATCAGGGCCAGCTGTTCCCGACCCCCACTGCCTCTGTGGATCCAGTAGCGTCCCCTCACTCACACCACACTGTGCTCAGCAGCTGCAGCAAATGGGGTACCTGGGGCTGGGGCTGGGAACAGGGGCTGGGAGGGTCCCTGCCTTCAGTTTTGCCATTTACAATTCTGAGATAGGAAAAGTTAACACACTTTGGAAGAGTTTTTTTCTTTTTTTCTGGCACTTACAAGTTCAGTACGCTTTTGTGCATTCCAAGCAGTCCTGCCCAGATCGACCACCTGTTCCCTAATTCTGGGTATAGGCAGGCTATAGTTCTTTTCCATATGGGCAGTGTAATTCCATTAAGTAGCAATCCAGCACTCTTTTTTTAACATTAAACCTCGAGAGTTAATCATCCATCTGTGTGTAATCATTGATTCCATTAAGCCTTATGGCCTTGTCAGATTATCAAACATTTTAAACAGCACTTTTTTCTTTTTTCCTTACTCGACAGCAAAAGCATTTGTTGGGGGCACGATTCAAGTGAAGTTTTCAAGCCATACCCCAATCTTAGAGACATTTACATTTCCCAAATCCTCTCCCTGTTCCCAGAGCAGAGCTGGCCTGCATGGGGTCATTTGTGTCACACACTGGGTCATTTAGGTGTTCTTGACAGGCAATGCCAAGATGTTTACTTTATGTTGACAACTCCCCCGCTCCCGTAAAACCGATAAAGCAACACAAAACCCAACAAAAACACCCAAACAACCCCCACACATGCTTTTTTCTCTGATTATTCAACACTCAGGGCATACTCACATCGGCTCGAATTTGGGGATATTACGCTACTTGTGCTGCAGTCAGAACAGCCCCTCAGACTGATGGATGCATCTGACCCTTATTTTTGTAGGAACAGAGCAACCTGTTGTGCGACGGCACGTAGAGTTTTTAGTATGCAAACAGAACCAAAAGCTGTTTCTCCCACGCAGGATTTGAAAAATAAGGACATGATATTCCTGGAATTAACCGTGTTCTCAAAAGATTTCCTAAATGTGACCGTATAACTTTGCATAAGCGTGTAATTACAGCCTGGTTATTGTCCAGAAATTCCTGAAATCAGAGCTCAGTGGTGGGTCTGTTGGAGGAAGAGGAAGGAGATAGTTCAGAGCTCCTTGCAAAATCCAGAGCCAAGAGGGTGGTGGGTCACTATGGCAGGTAACAGGTGAGGGGTTAATGGCAGGAGGCACAGTTTTTTCCTTCAGACTTTTCCTTCCTCACATACTTATTTCCCTTAATTGCATTTAGTGTCACCTCTGAGCCAGGAATGCAGTTGCCCCAGACACTGGTGGTTCTGTTGTGTCTGTCTGGAAAAGCAGAGGGTTTCTGTGTCGCTGGAGACACGTGTCTTGAAGCTGAAAAGCCTTCTCAAATCTTTGATAACAGCTGCTGAAACAGAGTGAAAGCTCTTGGTACAAGGCCTGCCAGTAATTTTGGAGTTTGGGCCTGGATTACGTTTGCCCTGTGCTTGGGTCAGATAATTTATCCTATGAAAAGTACATATTTCATCTGGGCTTTTGATGACACTGTTTACTCAAAACTTTTTAAATGAAGAATCTGTGACAATACTAAGGTGACTTGGGAGGTGAAGAAAAGAAGTGACCAGAAAAGTGGGGAGGTTTTGATTTTGAACTATTCTATGAATTTCAGAATCTCTGAAGTGCTGGCAAAGAATCCAAATATCTTGTCTGATTCCAACCAAACCACTGTGATTACTACTGAACCTGATTTAAAACCCAACAAAAATAGCAAGCTGGGAGGGGGGGTGGGGGGGTTGGTTTCTTAGTTCCTTGTTAATTGCATTCATTTCTTTTTTTTGGAAAAATATTAGAGTGATAATTAGGCCACACATCATGTGTGGTTGGATAAATACTAGTTACATGTTGAGAAAGGGGGCAGAAAATTGTATCTAATGAAAGGAACTGGTGCCAAATAGTATAGAGATTTGCGTTTGTCTTGGATAAATGCCGTGTGTTCACCTCAGCTGAAGGAGGAAGTCATCAGGAGCGCAACGTGCCCACGCAGCACTGATAGAGGCCAGGGACTGTTTCGCTGGCAAACGGGTCACCAGCTGGGCCCTGGGTAGCACAATGGCTGTTCTGCAAGCAGTGCCTTTGGGAATGTTTGAGTTGAGGTGTCAGTTCCTGCGCTTCGTACAAAGCTGAGGCCTGCTCTGCTCAGCCGTGGGCTGCAGATACAAGGCCTCTGGGGTGGGATGAGGGCTCACTACCTAGGAAACAACAGGAATATATATACGGGTGTTTCTGCTGTGAGTGCCTGGTTTTGGTGGGGCTTTTGTGTGCTCTGGAGGTTGTGTCCATCTGACCCCCAGGGCCACTGATGGCAACACCGCAGTTGGCATGAGGGAAATCACTGAGCCATGTGAGAAGGTGTCTGGAAACTCAGTGTATTGTGAATTCTGAGTGGAATTTCATGTGCTTGTGCATCACTAACTGGAGCAGCATGAGGCAGTGACTGGTAGGATGAAATGGGAGGCATTGGGGTGTTTCAGACAGTCCCATGGAGTTCAATATGGCAACTTCTGGCCTATTGGGAAGCTTGATGCTTCTGCTTAATGGATAACTTAGGCAGCAGCTTGACACATTCTAAGTCCAAAGTTATAAAAATGAGGAAGTGCTGGATGTTAAGAAAATTGATAATTGCATCAGTGAGGTGTCTGGGTAAGGGACTTAGTAGAAATGCCTTTAGCCCTCAATTTCAAAATTGCTGATTTTTTCCCTCCCCAATTTCAAAAGTACAAGAGGGGAAGCAAGTTGAATTGCTGTTTTTCTCCTAGCATTTCCCTTGAGCAGATAGAAGGTACTTGAAAAGAATTTATAGTGGGCATTCCCATGCTTTAAAGCATGCCATAAATGTTAGGTCTTATGGTGATCAAGTAATTACCACACACAGTACATGTGTGGTTTGGAAAAGCTGTCCAGTTTGTTTATACCCAAAATCTGCACTGGGCCCGTCTCTGTGTGTTGTAGAGCTGGGATTTCCTTGTGCCAGCTCGAGTGAGGGCAGAGCCACCCAGTCCTGTTTGGAGCAATTAGAAAAGTTGCCTTTCTCCAATCAAAGAGAGATATTAGCAAAATGAATGGGAGTAATTAAATCTAATTTAGTCATGTAAATGAGTTTAATTAAAAGAAATCTACCCTTTAATAACTTGAGGGGGAAAGGCGCTCCGCATGGAGTTTGGAGTTTGGTTAAGCTAACGAGACACAATAGCTGAGCTGATGAGCCCATGCTGTTGTCATCTGCCATGTGCCCGGAGGGCTCAGGGGGCCAAGGCCTTGGAGTGGGCACCCCAGGAGTGATGGCTCTTCCTTTGGCTTTGGAGTCCCACATACTGATGTTTGTCATACTTGGGGAATTTGCAGAGAAAATCCTCCAGTGATTTTGGGTAAGAATTGGCACATGGGTTGAGGCATTTTGGGAAAAGGATCCTTGAGCTACTTAGCTGCTTCCCTGTGTTGCATCCTACAAGACCTTTTTGTATGAAGCAGTATTAATTCCTTAAATATCTAGTCATTGGCAATAAGCTTTTACTGCTTATCGATGAATCCAAAGTACAGGAGCAGTGTGGGGAATGATGCCAGGGGAGCTCCCAGTTTTCCAGGAGTGGCTGTGTGAGCCATGTGGCTCCTTCCTGGCAACCTGACCTCATTTTTCCATCACTTGGAGGGTGCTGCTGCCAAGGGGTATCATTTGAGGCCGTTCCTGACAGGTGTGGTTATGGGGTGTTCTGGGGCAGGACAGGGGCACAGAGGTGAGGATGACCATGGCGGGGAAGAGTTCTGCTCCCAGCAAGGTGTCATCTTCCTCCTAGGAGAGCAGCTGTCCATCCCCTACAAGTTGTTTCCAAGTGTATCACTTGGAGCTTTGACCTTTATTCCTTGTGGTGAATTGAAAGTAATTTTACTTGCCATATCACTGTGCAGTGCAGCTCTGCTGGCAGCACTGTGTAGGAGTTGTTTGTTCTTCTTAGTATAACGAGGAGACTGGCAAAGAGGAGACTGAGGCCTTGTGCTTTCCACCTGGGAAATGCCAGGGTGTGTTAGAGCATAGGGAGGGCTGGGGCTGATAAACGCTGGACAAATGCCTGATGCTATGTGCCATGGAGGCTGCTCAGAACGCGGGTGGCTCTCTTCTCCCATCTGGGATTCCTGAGCATTACAGAGTGCATGTCCAGTGGCAGCCCAGGGCCTCCCAGCTTGGGAACTGGGCCTCTCATTTGGCCAGGACACAGCAGCCTGCCACATCCACTTTCTCTGGAAACAAGTAATTCTGGTGAATCATTCCTTCAGAGTCATTGGTGCTATCTGTGTGTGTTCTCAGGGACTGGGATTCAAAGGCCGGAGGCAAGTTAGAGCAATGAACCCAAAGAGCAGCTGAAGGGAGCTGAGCAGAGGTAGGGAAGAGGAGCAGGGGCCAGTTTCAGCTCCCTGCCCACATCTGGTTCCGGTTTGCTAAGATTCACTGAGATTGTTAATATCATCTGGTTTTATGTTCTTGCCCTGTCCAAAGCCTGATATGCACTGCACAGAGCTGTCTGTGCCAGGGACTGCCATTGACTGGGTTGAGTATTCCTCAGGGATGTGGGCAGGGGTGCTGGAAGGGCTGCATCAAACAGGCTGCTTGGAAAAAACCCGTGAGAGCAGTGGCTCCCATCGGCATAACTGGCAAGTTCTTCCATTCCAGAGGCTTGCAGATTTGTGTGTTTATTTTTATGGCTTAATTTACACCAGTTGGGACAATGTTTGGCCATTAGTTTCTGTTACCCCTTGCCTGTTGAGGAACCCTGGCTAAATGATGTTCTTGTGGCTTTATGCAGAACAGTTGTCTTGTGCTTAGTGTCACCACTTCACCCTACTAATGTGCATGGTGTGGAATGATTTTATATGTAAATCAGTTGAGTAGCTAAAAATTATTTCAGTAAGCCTAATTGTATGTATCAGACCCAGCTATAGCCATTAAGTGATTTTTAAATTTCTATTTTTCCTTTGAATGTGACTTTTGAACAACAGTTGGCAACTGCACCATCCTATTGTATGTTTTCTCTTTCATGGTCTTTCAATTTTCTGAAAGTAGTCTCTCTCATAAAACACTTCATTTCTTCTTCAATAATAGTGAGCATTCTGCAGCTGGAACTCAAGTGCTGGTTCAGATCAGCATGTACCTTTTGATGGGATGAAGCAGCTTCTAAGAGTTAGTGTGTGATTTAAAAAACCAGTGCTTGAGTTCAGCTCCTCTCCTAATGCCGTCTGCCAGATTTCCTTTCCCCAACAGGCAAATCCTTGTCCAGGTGGACACTTGCACCACCTAAATTTCCTCCCAGCCAGCTGCAGAGACTCTTTTTAAAGCAAATAAAATTAAATACTTGAAAATATAAGTCTGATTTGGGCTGAGAAAGATGGAGGTGCTCACAAAAAAAACCCCAAAAACTGAATTTGGATTCCTCCCTTCCTCCACTTCTCTTTGATACCTTCTCTCTGGTATCAAAGCAGTTTTTTTTAGAAATTGCTGTTTTGAAGACTAAATTAAATTCAGACAGCTTTGTTAATGATGCCCTGCGCTGGTTATTTGCTTTGACTTGGCTGAAATTAAAACTTTTTTTATCTGCAAATTATTTGCTTCTTCAGGGTTTTGTCCAAGCTGGTTCATCAGCACAGCAAAAGCAGTTTGAGCTATCACGGCTCCACTGGATTTACTCAGGTTTGCCAGTCTGAAAGAAATCAGCCAAGCCATCAAAGTAAAATTAAAATAAAAACTTGGGAACCAAGGTACTGGAATTGGTTGCTAGGAAGAGTTGTCTGAGGGCTAAGCTGTGGGACTCAGCAGGCTTTGTAGGCATTGTCCTGTGTGGTGTATTGATCTCATCCTGTTCTGGTGGCTGGATTGGTGCTGGAAATGCAGGGGCAGTGCTCTGCAGCACCCAAGGAGCTACTGGAACAGGGCTTTGCCAAAAGAACCTGGAAACTGCATGGAAACGTGCATGGACATTTTTCATGCTGGTGTCCATCCTGAGCTCTTTTGCTCCTTGCCAGGAGGCCAGACCCTTAGCAGCCAGGGAACAGGGCATGCACAGGCTCTCCAGTGGCTCAGTGCTGCCATTGATGTTTCTCTGAGGTATCCTTCATCCTGGGCAGAGCTGCCCTGGCCTTGTTGGATGGTGTGGGGTCTGCCCTGGGATGTTCCAGGAATAGCCATCACTGTGGATATGGAGATGGATGGGCACTGGCTTTGGCTGTGCCAGTTTTGAGAGCTGCCTCCATCTTCCCAGCTGCTGAGTGCTTCTTTCAGGCACCACATGTATGTAAAGGCCAAGCTGGACAGTGATGGCAGCAGCCACAGAAGGCTATAAAATGGGACTGAAGCAGGAAATACTATTTTGGTAATTGCAGGGGGGAAAAAGTCAAATTGCTGTTATTTTCACCTGCTGTAACAGGGATTAAATCCCATAATGAACTGCACTACTCTGGATTGACACCAGAGAGCAAAATTTATCCTGCTAACTGGGTGTCCCTCAGATTCCATCAGACTCTACTGGCTCGCTGATGATAGAGGGCTCTGAGCTTTGCTGCTGTGCATTGCCTGCCTGATCCTGAGGCTGCCGGAGCCCTGCAGGGTCCCTGCTCGGGGCCTGGGCTGTGCACAGCGGGCTGGGGGAAGCTGGCACATGCGGGCAGGAACCCTCCTGTGTGCTCACAGGGTGTGTGGGCCCATCAGTCACATCTTTGGGGCTGCCAGGCTTTGTAAGTAAGCCCTGCTTCCCCTCCTGCCACTGCTCAGGACATCGGTGGAGCCTTGTGCTGGAGCGGAGGATGCGTAACTGAGCACGGCTGTATCCCAGCGTGTTTGGGGTGCAAAACATTCCTGTTTACGAACAGTGTTTGTGTGTTAATATGCTTTTCCTTCATGCAGGCCTGGTTCCATTAGGAAGGGAGGCATTGTGTAATATAATAGACATGATTAACTTTAATTGCACTTCTTTGTTGGGAAAATAGACATGTAATTAAAAACATGACATGCGTTGTACTTTTTTTCTCCAACAATTTACTTGCTGGCATGTCTTCAAGTGGATATTCCGCAAGGCCCTCGCTACTTACTCATGCACGTCTCCCCAAGTCCAACTCCTATCTTTCTGAAACCCCAGTGTCTGATGCCCAGACTGAACTGGCTAGTTAGCATATCCTAGCTAGCTGGTCATTCCCTTCTTTCCCAAGAGAAAAAGACCTGTGGGTCTTAACATGCTGCTCATTTTGTGGGATAATTCGGGGTATTGATTTACTGGAAAATGAGATGTTCTTTACCTTCTCACTGCTGAGGAACATTGCCAGTTCTTGCTCAGAGTTTAGAGTCCACAGAGGGTGAGGCATGACTCAGGCCAGGCTTCAATTTTACCTGTTAAATAATAATTCTGTTTTGTCTGGAGTCCAGACCCCTTTTCCAGAGTCACTTCTGTGTATGTTGCAAAAATATTTTGGGGTTTCTTAGCACCATTCTTATTTCCCAGGAAAAAAAGGGGAACTTCAGATAGCCCCAGCCAGGCAGTGTTACCTATGGCTGATTTTAGTCCTCTGGTAGAGTCCTTTCCCTTTGGGAATTCCTGTCTGTTTTCCTGCTGAGGTCCCCAAGACAGGGCTGAGTTACTGAACTGTTGTACCCTGGCTCCATGCCGTGGAGCGATATGGGTCCCTTTGCCTGGCAGCACACCTGTCAGGAAGGGCCTCAAATGATACCCCTTGGCAGCACAGCTGAAAACCTGAGAGGGTCTCACCTACCAAACACCACAGGGTGGTACAGAGCACTCCTCAGCCTTACAGGAGCAGATGAACAGACACCTAGCACTGGAGTTGTACAGCATGGTTAACACTTTGGCTGTGCTCCAGGGTTGTAGCTATCTGCCAGGGACACTGCTCACGCAGGGCAAACTCCAGCAGATCCCCCACGAGAGTTTGGGCCATGTGTGGGCCTTCTATGTTCTTTTAGCTGGGCTGCACTGTGGTCTGGACAAAATTCTTGCTGTCCTGGAAGACACTGTTGCTGTGCTGATGATTTGTGCTCAGCTGTTCCCAGCCTCTGGGAAGGTGGGGTTTTATGGACCCCTCATTCCATTTGTTCTGTTTATCTCTGCCACACTTTATTTTGTCCATCTTTCTATGGTCTGTGTTGTTTTCTGGTTCTTTTATTGTCATTATTCAAAACATGAATAGAATTGAATATCCTCTAAGTTATGAATGTAATCAATTTTGAGTCTTTAATTGTAATTTTTTTTCCATAAAATTCTTTTAATTTAGTCTAATATAATGGCACATCAAGCAGTAATGGGTACATTAAATTGAATCATGATGTTCATATACACATTTTATGACACAATCAAATATCCCAATGCATTAATTCATGTCAATCAGTTAATAAAATCAAATAGGAAACATTTCTCTATTGCTGTTAACTGTGCTTCTCCCATTTGGAAGGTGACAAGATGGTGAGGGCCTCTATATCTTGCCTAGTTTGTGTTTCCTTGGCTGTGTTGGAGTCAATATATTACTTACTTGATGAGTACAAATCATGTCAGTTCCCGTGGCCCTCCACCAAAATCCAGTAATGGGGAGCACAAGACCCCACCTTTACCTTGTCCTACCCCAGTTCTGTTGGTACAGTCCTGCCCCCAGAGACTCCCCTAAATAAGAAAGGAATATCAGCTGTGAACTTGGGGGATAACTTCTCTTTAAAGATGTCTTCCCTTCTGATGTTGGCATTCAAGGACAAAGAGCTGCAGCGAGTTTACTGCACACTCTTGTGAGGAAGGAGAAAAGGAAATCTCCTTCCTTAGCGGTTGGCATTGCAGCCAGCAGTTTTTTGGGCTTCTCATCTACTGCATTTCCAGGGTGGGTGCCAGCTGGACTGCAGAGGGTGCTGAACCTGCAGTAGGTCTCTTTCCCTCCTTCACTTGTAAGCACAAGTTTGCTTTCTACTAACCATGTTCCTTTGCCTTGGTAATAGCCTTCTGACAGGTGTTTAACCTTTGGTGTACAGTGCTGGATGGAGAATGGACCTTTTTTGCAGCAGTTACTCGGTGTGCATTAAAAGTGGACTGTAACAAAAGCAATGAGATACAAACCTTATGGGCTCTCCACTGTGGGATCTCAGCACCTCAGGACTGATGTGCAGAGTGACCGAGACCACCCTTGGGGGGCTCGGGAGTCCTGGAATGTTGCCAGAAGTGTCTGGTGGCTGGACTTTGATCCTACAAGGGAGACGACACCTGTATGAGGATAGGAGGATTTCACTGGGGTAAATGGTGAAGGGATAAGTTAATTAGAGTGTAAGACACAGGGTTTAGGATTTCTGTACAGGGGGGTCTAAAGAAGTAAGATGGAGGAATTGGGGCGTGTCCTCTTCTTCTTCTTCTTCTTCTTCTTCTTCTTGGCCTCCATCTTCTGTGGTGATGTTGGCACTTTGGGATTGGTTATTACTAAAAGTGCACTGGTTAATAAGGGTAAAAGGCATTGGGGAAAATTGATAAATATTGTATACGTAACTTTGAGTATAAAGATAGGTGACCGCCCCGGGGGCTCGCAGTGTGCTCATGGCTGGCTGCTGTGCAGACGTCTGTCAGGCTGAGAGAAAATCTTTTAGATAAACAATTAATAAACACCGAGACCGAGAAAAGACCTGAGGCCTCTTCTCGTCCTTTGAAGCGCGGGCTGTCCAAGGCCACCCTGGGCCTTCCAGGTCACCTAAACAGCCGAGAAACCAGCACTGCACATCCTGGGCTGGGGCAGCAGAGTCTAGGTGGTAGCAGCTCTTCCTTCTTGAGTAAAGAAAGGACTCATGTCAATAAGCAGCTGAGTAGCTCAATGAGTTGTGTCTGGATAACCCAGCTAGTGTTCCTGAACTGACATTCCCAGCCCACATGTGGATAGGGTTTGCTGGAGCTGTTTCCTCTATGATGCTTAAAAAGTTTATTTCTTTGGGTTTTATTTTCCTTTGTTTTATGCCGATGTGCAGGCATGTCTGATCTCAGAGTGAGAGCCATCATATGGCAACCAAAAGAGGGGATTTCTGGCTCCAGGGAAAGGGTCTGACTGTGATTTTATGATTTTATCAAAAATTCAGTCTCTTCATTACAGAACTTTGAGCAAAGACTGGAGATGTGCATGGCAATTAACCTGAACACTGACAGCTGAGTGTTCACCAGGGCAGCTGAGTCTCAGAAGTCAGGGGTGGGGTTGTAGGGATGTGTTTACCTCGGTGACATTGGCTGGAGAGAACTCTCCATCAGTTGGCCATTCATTGCTCTCCGGCTCCTTGTTCCCTTATAATCTTGTATGTCACAGACACCATTTGTGTTAGGAAGGAAATGGGGGATGAAATCACTAGTGTCTGCACCCTGTCTGTCTACAGTGGTAAACAGCAGAGTGCCAGGGCATCTCTCAAATGTGCCAGGCACAAGCTGTGCCAGAGGACTGGAACAGCTGCTTTGGGGCACAGTCCTTGTAACCCCAAGGATTGTGCCCAGTGCCTGTACCCTCTGTGGAATTAGAACCTGGCCAGGCTCACTGGCAAGGGTATGTGAAGAGGATGTCTCTTGCTGTCTGCTTATTTCTGCCTGACTTGTCATTGGTGTCTGACTCAAGGTGTGCTGAGCTTGGGTTCTTGCTCTTCAGTACCTCTGATGTTGCTAGTAAGGAGTAGCCACTGTGGAAATGCAAATGAGTGTGGAACTGGGAGATGAAAATAAGCAAAGCCTGAGACTTACCAAGGACAGGAAATGTTGAAAGCAGCTGTGATAGTCCAAGGTGTGAAATATCAGTAAGCACACAGCATTTGGACACCCATTTTTCTGCTGAGTGGGTTGAAATCCTCCAAGCCCTTGTGTTTTGATATCATCTGATATTATGGTTGGTTTGAGAACAATGAGGAATGACAGCATCATGCATCTGGATCTATGTGAGTGTGAGCAGGGAAGGAAAGGGCTGGGCTGTGCTGGTGGGCTGGCAGAAGTGAGGGGGCTCTCTGCTGATGGCACCACATGCCCAGCAGTCCCCAGCGAGTATTTGCTTTTTTCCCCCTTCCCTCCCCATAACATTATATGAGAGAAGGATTTTTAGGACTGTTCATCTACAACCTAGGTGGAAGCAGTAGATTAAGTTTAAGCTCAAACACTGACCCATGACAGTCACCCTGCTCTGTGCTGTGCCTGTTGGGGTGAAGGTGCTTTCAGAGCAGGATAAAATTCCTTCTAAATAAATAGTTTTGACGTTTCCTTTTCTGTATAGTGCCTGTGAGGAATGGTACCAGTGGCATCTTGGTAGGGACAGCTCTGTTAGGCCATTTCATGGCCCCGTGGTGTTCCTGGAGTCATGTCAGCTGTGGGAAGGAATCAGCACCTCTGGTTTGTCATCTCAGAAGTGTCTGTAGGCTGATGGCTCAGCGCGTTTCCCAGGTCTGCTCTGCCTGATGCAGGAGAAGATGTTTAGTCAGCAGAAACAGCACAGTTTGCTGGCTGTTGGCATTTTATTCCACACACCACAGTATTTGTTTGCAGGATTGTCACAAGCCCAACAAATCTGTTGGAGGTGCCCGCTGTCAGAGGGCATTTCAGAACTGTCTGTTTCTGTACAGCTGGGATTGTGCTCCATGCTCCACTCTACCACTGTGCTGGAGGGTGTGGGGGAACTTTTGAGAAGAGCTCAGATACCCTTCACTAGAGAGCCAAACTGGTTTGCCTGTCAGGAGGGAGACTTAAAGCCTAGGAGGAAGAGTGGCAGGTGGAAGGAGCTGAGGGACAGGCCTGGCCTGTGCAGTGCTGGGCTGGGTGGGATTTTGGAGGAGAGCACAGGCAAGAGCAGGCAGTGAAAGCCCTCCAAGCTGAAGCTGCAGGAAGAAATTTGGTTTAGGGAAGGAGGTTCCTTGTTTTGTTTGTCCAGGTAACACTGCAGGTGTGTAAGTAGGAGATGGTCCAAGGCGTTGGGTAAACTCTGAGACAGAGCAAAGTCAGGCTGTTCTGAAAGCAGATGCTGCTGCTGCCTTGGTTGAAAACTCATGAGGAGAGACCAGGGCTGGGGGAAGGGAACAGAATTTGTTCATAGAAGGTCTCTGTTTTTTCATCCCCATTGCAATGTCCCTGCCTGTGCAGGGTGGATCCCAGGAGAGCTGGAGGGAGGGATGCAGAAAGGGAACAAGTGTCTGAGTGGGACAGGAGGGCTGGGAGGTCCCTGCTCTCAGAAGTCTCTTTCCAGAGCATAGACAGATGCCGCTGGGTTTGTGCTGCATGCGTTTTGGTGTCCAATTCCCAGCTAAGGCTCCCCTTGGCAATGGAGTGGAGGGTTGTGGAGGCAGGAATAGCAGTCCTCCCACATCTATGGAGCAGATAAACAGCTGCCATGGGGGCTGGGCAGAGCTTTTTGCCTCAGGCTCAGACCCGTCAGGCATTTTGTGGGAGTGTGCCAGTATCCGCATTTGACAAGGCAGTGGGTTGAGGTGCTTTCCCTTCCTGGCTGTCCCTCCCCACTGCCCCTGGACTTAAAATATTTAAGGAGCCGCATTGCCCTCCCTGGGCAGCATGAAAAGGCAGAGATGGTTTTGTTGGCAGTGGCGGTACCAGGAACAAGATGTGGCTCTGCAGGCTCATCCCCTCCGGTTCCAGCAGATCCATTTGGGCCTCTGGGTCTGACCACAGCCCCATGGCAGCTGGAGTGGCTGGGAGCAGAGCACAGCATTGCACCTCTGGCTCTGACAGCCCTGTCAGCCCTTCTCCAGGTGTGCAAGGGAGCCTGCCTGTGACAGGTCTGTCAGTCCGTCTCCAGGTGTGCAAGGGGAGCCATTTTAAAGGAAAGCCTTGCCCGAGATGCAAAGTGCATATCTATTTCTGCCTGTAACCCAAATTCACAGCCTGCGGCATGGCTCCAGCAGGAGAATGGGCCCATCTTCTCTCCCCTGCTATGGTCTCCAAGAGCAGCATTTCCTACCTTCTGCTTTCGCCTCTGGCAGTGGGGACTGAGTAGGCACTATATAGAGCTGTGGGGGCTTGGGCTTTGGGAACCGAGGACTGGAACACTCCTCTTGGTGTCTGCCTCTGAGCATTGTAAAGGCTTTGAGCTGATGGAAAAAGAATATTGTGATTAACAGGTGCTTACTATGTGCCATCTTTTCTACCTTCCAGCTCACCTGAGATCATGAAGACCAAGCTGAAAAGGTTTCAGAGACAATCCCTTCTTTCTTTCTTTCTTGGCATGGCATGGCATTATGGCTGTCATTCGCGCAGTGGTAGATAAACCTAGTGTCAAGGCTGTAAGATCAGTGAGGCACAACCTCCAGGGCCATCATTCCTCTGTAGACTGAAGCTGAGGTTCCTCTTGTCTCAGCTCAAACCTCAACTTTTTGGTGTGATAAGTACATGTTCCTTGTTGTTAAAATCTGTGGGTTACCAGGAAAGAAACCAGCCCAAGACACTCTGGATCCAGATCTTCTGTGATTGCTTTGAAATGCCTTTAGGACAAAACTAGTTATTTTCTAAGAAGCATCTCTGAAAATAGTAGTTGAGGAAAAAATTGAAATGATGTGCCCAATGAATGGAAGAGATGAGGTGAGGAGTTCCTGCCTAGATGCAGGGTCTTTCTGTAGGGTCTTTCCATTCTGTCTCTGGCTTCCCATGAAGAGCAGGATCCCTTGGCACCAAAGTTAGGGAGTGTTTCCTTTACAGTATCCATCATGGTGTGTGTGTGTGGAATACTGAGGAAGGAGGGGCATCTCCAAAGACATCACTAATGAAAATATTCGTTCTAAGTGAGAGAAAGGGTTCTAATCAGTCTGCCTCATTTTAGGTTATTAATGTAATTGAAAACACAGTCTACCTAAATCATGCAAATTATATGCAGGGTGAGGATTTTTTTCTGCTATCATAATGATAATCTAAATAAAATGTGGGTTGTAAGTGGAGTTGTGAAAGACTGGATCTGAGATTAATATGAAATGCAAAGATTAAAAAAAGATACGCGTAGTGTAGAGCTGCAACTTTGCTTTTATGACATTTGAAACCCTGATTTATGACCATTGTAACCAGGTTTTTAACTATATGGAAAATGGAATGAGGTTAAACTTCTTCCTATTAGCATTAGAGTTACAATCACAACACATTACAATGGACTAATAAATGTGACTTTTTGAGTAATGAAATTGCCATCAAGGTCCCGTTAAGTGGAATGCGATTGTAATTGGAGTTGGGCTGTATAGGGATGGGCAGAGGCTACCAGAGCACCCACAGCATGCCAGACACCACGGCCAGTCCTGGCTCCAGTCTCTACCTATGGAGTGCTCCCTTAATACCTGAGAACACCCAGATCTGTCAATGACTCCCATGGAGCCAGAGCAGCCTGGAATCATTGTTCCAAGTTGTCTAAGATCTTCTGGGAAGTGGATATAGATTGTGTGTTAGAGGCCCAAGACAGAGCCTAGCAATATCTCTGTGCCATAGGCAGAAATTTTTGGTTCTCACCATGTTGGATTGGGTTTCAGAATTTATTCCTGCAGGGAAAGGGGCTGAATTGTCAAAGACAGAGTGGGGATCAGGTGTCCTGCAACAACTGGAAGCCCCTGAAAATACCTATTGCTTAAACAGAAATAACTCCCAGTCCATTCCTAAGCAGCTCCAGCACAAGGCATCATGGAGTATCATGGTGAGCTCCCTGCGTTTCCCTACTGTGTCCTGTGGTTGGAGCTTTGAGGGACACAGGAGGTATCCAGGACCTCAGGGATGGAGTGCTGCAGGTGCCCACAGCACCTGTAATTCTATCACAGCCTCTGGAAGGAAAGTGTTCACAAATATCCATGTGAGACGATCCATTCTGTGGCTGTTCAGGGACACAGGTATCAATTCCCATGCATGTCCATGTATGGGAAATGATCTAAAATGCTGGAGAGTGCAAAGGGACATTTGTTCAGCAGAGGCCTGGCACCATGTGACAATTGGGTCCCTCTTGGTGAAGGTATGTAGGCACACAGTTTGTGGAATTGGGAGTGGGGCTGCTGAGCCTCATCCCCAATGGGCTCCAGCTGTGAGCAGCAGGTGACGGTAACAGCCATGGAGTGCCCAGGGGCACTGACCAATCACCACAGGGAGCAGAGAGCACACAGGTGCAGTGCATAAACATGAAGGTATAAAAAGTGGGGCTAAAGAACAAGGAGGATAGATGCTTGCAGCCTTCTGAAGTGATGTTATTCTGTATGGGTTGAAGCTTTCTGAGATCTTATGGTGACAGTGTTTATGATGGCCATCTCGACTGCGACATATGCTGTGACAAAGGTCTTGGTTCCTGTTCCTTCCCTCATTGTGACCATAGCTCTGGCCTGCTTCGTGCTGGGTTGCCCAGGTAAGAAGGGAATGAGGGAAGGCTGGTTGTGTTCTAAGTCGTCCCTGGATTTTTTTTCCCAATTTTCCATGGCTGGATGTAGTGGAATCAGACCATTGGATGGTAGTGGCCTGTTGTGTTCAGCCAGCACTTGAGCAGATAAAAAATTAATTAGATGTCAGTTACAATTTTCAGAGGTAATTACATTCATTCTGATAAGTTTTCTCAGTCTTTGTCCTGGGATGTCTCACAGTGGGTGCATAGCTTGGTACCAAGCAGGGATGACTTAGCTTGGGAAAGGGCTCTGCCAAGCTCTGTCCAGCAAAACCAGGGTCCCCTGGGGGCTGCCAGGAGCCCGACTGCAGTGGGCTTGGGCAGCCAAGACACCTGGGGGTGTGAGAGGCAGAGGGTGAAGTGTTGTCATCATAGACCATAGAGTCACTGCTCTCGTGCCTGGACTGTCACCGTGGCCTTTTCCATGGGCCATGGTCACTAACCCCTGGTGTTCTGACAGTACTTTGCATCCAGGCAAGCACAAACCACCCCCAGCTCCGCACAAGCCTGGCACTGCCATGGTAACGCAGCAAGCCCCCGCTCCTCAGGAAGATGCGGACTGTTATCGCTTGTGCTTGAATGGGACTGAGCTCAAAGCAGAGCTCTGACAAACTTCATGGGAAGCATCAGATGGAATTTAGTAGTCCAGACCATTAGGATTTCAGCATGTGAAATAGAGATTTAATGAGAATAAGGTACTTAGCTGGACAAAAAAGGAAATACTCTGGCAAATAAGGGGTTTAAGGCCATGAAGACTTGTCTGCCCTTGCTGGCAGCTGTGCTGGTATGGTGGAGGATGCTGTCTGATTTTTCTCAGAGACTCACCCTATCTGCAACTGTAGTTTAGGACATGACCAAGGGTATTCCAAATTAATTTCTTCAGGAGCGTTTCTTTGTGTGCGCCAGATATTGCTCTTTGGACTAATGTCATGGCTTCTGTTATGGAGGGAGGCTGGTGGCTGCTTCCACATGGCTTCTCTCCTTTTAAAAATGTTTTCACTACAAGGTGTTTGAAGGTTATGAATAAAATGCAACCTAAATTGTTTTCATATACAGATCTGCCTGGCTGCATTGATGTAAGTGCTGCTGGTCCAGCCTGTTGGGCACTGCATCCCTCACGTTGGAGCCACAACTTAGCTCCCAGAAAAGATTTGCCTCCAGGATTTCATTGTATTCCTAATTCTTTCCCCCAGGAGCCCTGTGGTGAGGAGTGGTGTCACAGTGCACTGGATGGCCAGCCAGGCCTGGGAAAAGGCTACCAGGAGCATGTGGAGAATGAAGAGTAGTGTGTAACATCCCCAGCTCCTTAGAGGTCTTTCCAGGAAAATAAATATCTAACCCTGAGTTATAGGGAGGAGCAGCACATTGCTGTCCCTGTCTTATATGTGCCAGTGGTTTCACTGTTCCCCAATTAATAGCAAAGACACTACATTTCCTTCCAGCTTGGCTCCCTTTAATTCCCACACTGGCTCCCATTATGTTAGGAAGAGCTGAATTGAATTCTAGTGCAAGGAATTATTCCTGCCATGGAGGGTGGACTTCATTCTGTAGGTTGTCCTTGCTGCATGGCACTGTGTCACCCTCGGCTGTAATGAACTTCTAGCATTCATGGATGCGTCTGAGGGTCACAGACTTGGGGGACTCTGGCTCCATCAGAGGCGGAGGATGTTTGGTTTGTATGTCTCCTGATTTTTTTTCCTAGATGTTGGGGTTCCTGAGGGCTGTGTAATACTCATCAGGACTGAATTTCTGACTTATTAGAATCAAAGGAAGTGGTTTGATCCACTGCTGCTGTTTGGTGCTCATCTCTGTGTCCCTTCCCTGGGTTTTTCTGAATATATGTCTTTTACAGGCATGTCATAAATGAGCATTTTATGGGTAATCATTTTGATATCTCCATCAGAGTATTGGTACCCTGTTCCCATTCCTATGGACAACCCCTAAATGGTGGTTTGTTTGGTTTTTTCAGAAATGCTATTAATTTACTTTGCAGTTGCCCTTCTAGATCAGCATCAGGATGCTAAATTAGATCTGACCATATAGAGATTTTGTTTAACTCTTTTGCTCTCTGTTTTCTCCACAAACACAAGCCAGTGCAGTTGGTGCCCTGTGTTCACATGGGGCTGGCTGTTTTACGGGGAGCAAGGCAGGTATCTTACATAAACCAGAACCTCCTCTCCCTGCCTTTGTGTGTTACAGAGCAAATGGCCCATGCACCTGACAAAATTGTGCTGTTTATTTGCAAACACAGTCACTTCCTGTCCAGAACCTGGTGGTACAGAGGGTCAAAAGGAGATGCTTCTCTGTAGCTGTATTTCCCCTGGACAGATGCAGAAATGAACATCTGAAGCAGGATGGCACTTGGTGCCCCTTCCCCCTGTGGCCCAGACTCGCCACAATGCAGGCTGGCCAGGACAGCATGGCACTCACTGCACACAGGCAGGAGGAGCAGGCTTTGTGTGCTCCTGGGCTTCTCCTGGCACTCCCTGTGGCACCCTTGCTGCCTCCCCGACTTGGCTGCTACTGCCGCTCTTGCTGGAGGTCACTGCTGGCTGCTGAGCCTGGCTCTTTGTCACTTCCACTCTCCAGGCAGAGCCTGATACACTGCTCACAAGGAGCAGCCTCTCCTGACAGCCAAGCTTGCTGTGCTGCTCCCTTTGGACAGGTGATTGATTCCTCTGTAATAGTCTTAAATGGGAGCTGTATTGGGATCCAGGGCCATCTCTGGATCAGAGAGACAAGGTCTTTAGCAGTAATTGGGCCACCCTGTGTCAGGTGAACTGCCCTGCTTATGGGCCAAATGCAGATGTCACTTGGTGTCACTGTTGGTGGGGACAAGCGCGGCCGTGAGAGCGTCGCCGGTTTGTGGCACAAGTTCCAGCCCCGCGCCTGGGAGAGCAGATCGTGCCAGCAGTGCTGAAATCATCGCTTGTGACACTGCTGGTCACAGATTATCAGAACTCATAGGCAGCAATGTGGGCATTTTTTTGTCATATGTTAATATCCAGCTGTGCTCTGAAAGGTGTGGGACCTCCTGGATTCCTTGTTCTGGTGGCTCTGCCTGTGGAGGAACCCGACAGGTGCTCTGGTGGCAGCCCTGGCCTGGGTCTTGCACAGCCACACTGCAGTCGAATGTACAGCAGCTTTTTAATGGTATTTATCCTTTTAATAAGTGTTCCACTAAGTGATACGTGACAACAAGAGGACACTGTGAGGTGGAAGCAGTGCTGACACTGGGAGAGGTGCTGGTTTTCAGGAATAGTGGCTTTGCAGGGTTTGGGGGATGGGTCTGCACCAAGGACATGTCCCTGTAGCCCTTTGCTGCAGCCCTGTGGGGTGTCCTGCTGTAGAAACTTTTCCAGGTGTCTTTGTCCAAGACACCTGAGCTGGCTGTCACCCTGGCTGGCTGAATTTGGGTCTATCTGTGTGTACACAAGTGTAGTTACTTCTGCATGTATGCAGAGTGACATAAATTCATCGTGTTATCTCATATACCAGTCTGAAGAATAAAATGAGGGGAAGTCCTCATCAGCTGGAGCTCTGATGCTCTCTGGTCACTTGTTCTTGTTCCTTGAGATGTAGGCAAGGTCAGTAAGTAAAATATACCTTGGAGACAGGTTTTGCCATACCATGGCTGGCATTCCAAGTGCTTCCCTCTGAGGCCTGGGAGCACTCTCCTAGCCGTGGCACCGGGTGGGCAGCAGGCTCCCAGTGAGCACATGTGCTGCTCTGGGCATTCCTGGCATCCTCCCCAGGCCCTGTCTGCCCTTCCCAGTGGCAGCAGGCTCTGGAGCACCCGAGTAATCCTCTTGAGCCGACAGACACCTGATCACCGGGTCCAGGGGGTTTTTATGCAGGCTTATATCCGATGAAATCTCCCAGTTTTACTTTAATTGCTGTTGGCAACATGTGGTCTCTGATAAAAAACATATTTTCTGTCGAGATTGCATTCATCAGTTGGGCTAATTTTTCCTGGCCCTCCACCCATCAGAGCTTCTTTGGAAAGGGAAACAGCAGCTTGTGGGTTAGCGGATGCCAGGCAACTGAACAAAAAGAGAGAGAGTGAGAGGGGGAAAAGCAGCTCTGTGCCTGCTGCAGAGCGTTTGCACAGAAAGCCCTGGAAGGGTTCTTCTGCCCAGAGCCCTGCCGATCCGGTGCACGCTCAGGTGGCGGGATAGGGAGCGTGTGGTCCGTGGGCTCCGTGGCCAGCGTGGACCTGCACTCGGAGCCCAGGAGGCCCGTCGGGAGCCGCTGCGCAGACAGCTTGCGCGCCTGACACGCTGCCAGCACCAGAAGCTCGCCGGGTATTTCTGTCTTGGCAGATGCACATTCTGTTGTAAAGGTCTGTTCAGCTCATGCCTGCCTCATTCCCAGGTAATGCTCAGCACAGCCTTGCAGCAGGATTTTGCAGCAGGGGCTTTTCCTTGACACTGGGAAAAAAGAGGGGAACTGGTGTGTGATACAGCTCTGGGTGGATTGCTGTCAGGATGTGGTTTCCCAGATGTGCAGCTCCCAGCTCTCCATGCCAGCAGCTCCCAGGCTCTTGTGGGAATGCTGTGGGTGACCCTGTGTCTGCACGTGTTTAAAAAATAAGAGGAAGAATGTTTGGTGGGTAGGCACACTGCCACTTGCTGAGAATTGCTGTGTTGGCTTAAACTACCCCCTGGATTCTTGAGAACTCGCTCCAGAGGTAGCAGAAGTGGGGGGAAGAAAAGAAGTTTAAAAAAATGGATTAGCATTAGTTTTGAAGCAAAGCTGAAATGTTTGCAGGGTTTGCATGCTGGTCTCCATATGTCTCTTTTCAATTGCATGTGCTGGAAGAAAAAATGGCAACGTGTAAAGGGATCTGTTAAAATGGAGAGAGGGAAGCGCCATGTGCTCAGAGGCTGCGGGAAAGAGCAGGGACCACCCAGCCCTTCCTTTCGAGGAAAATGTATGTTGTTCTGAAGTCCCTTACTTGGGAGTAATGGCTATTGGTTTCATGTGAAGCAGCATTCCTGTGCTTTCCAATGTCTGAGGAATGGAGGAGCAGAGTATTGTAGCCGTCTGCTCCCCAGCCCCGTGCACTCCAGACCATTCAGTGAGGAGCTGGGAGACAAATAGCAGCCTGCTCCCTTCAGGGGATGGCTTCCACAGCCCTGCCTGCCTGTTTTTCCAATGTTTTTCATTCCTAGATGCAGACTGACTCAGCCCTGTGCTAATAAAGGCCCCTTTCTGCCCAAATGCAGGCTTCCATCGTGTGCAGGGGATGGCAACGCTCCCGCTGACTCTGGGAAGGGCAGGCCTGGGCCATCTGTCCCTGCCGCTCCCAGAGCCACGCACACACCACATCCCGCATATCCCTCCCACAAACCGGTCCCGCTCTGTACAGCAGTGTCTGCGGTTCCTGAATGGATTTATAATCCATCCAATACGGTACATTCGGAATGTGTTACAAAAAGGACAGATTTACAGGAGACAATCTGCCTTCATGATGATTGCATATTGTGGCATTTCTAGTCCATATGGATCAGTAAGACTTGGATAGCAGGCATTTGACCTTCAAAATCATGCAAATGTGAAACCAGACTTCCATTTTTTACAGCTGGGAAAGTCACAGTGTAGCTTCTTCATCGGATTTGGGAGGCATTGATTAAAACACAGTTTGACTTCAGAAATTACTGAGATTTTCATACTGCCTTTTTGCAAAGCCGTGGCTCTACATCTTTCTCCCTCCTTCCTCACCCCTCCTGGCTAAGCCTGACTCATTAACGCCTGTGACTCAATTGATCATTTCAGAGAGAAGTTGCTAATTTGGAGCCACGGGCTAACTCTAAACAAGACTTTAAACCTTTTTGCTCCCGCCATGGTTAATCTGTGATAATAACTCCTGAGAGCCTCTGAAAAGGTCTGAGTGTGGCTTTCTGTCAACAGCATTAGGGAGCTGTACATTTTCTCACTGAGAAACCTTGGCCATGCCAGATCCAATCAGGATGTTGGGAGCAGCATTAGCCTCCTGGTTTGCAGAAGAGCTCCCTGGGTTGCAGAGAGGTTCTGCTGGGGCTTTAGGATGATTTCATCTGGGCTCACAGTTCTTGTGTTGCTGTCGTGGTTTTCTGAGCTGGGCTGGGAAGGAAGGGCTCTTGGCTCTGCTCAGTTTAAGCCCCATGCACTCAGCCTGTGCAGGGCTGCTGCATTTGCCTGCTTTCACCGCCCCTGCACCTGTAAGCTTTGTCTTGCTGTTGGTGTATCCTCACAAGAAATCCTACCCAAACTCCTTCATTGAAATCATTAGGTTTGCCCAATTCCTCCTTTGTCAAGTTAAAAAACCCAAACCCAAGACAGCTTATCTTTCACAGTATTTTGGCTAGAGCCTGAAGATGCAATTTACTTGTACCACATGGTTCCACAGAGCTGTCTCATGCATTCCAGAAGGAACGTGTTCGGGCTGACATGAGAAGAATCTATCCTGGCACAGGGCAAAGGGAGACCCAGAGATGCCCAAAGCATGTGTGGCTTTAGTTTGTCTGATTTTCCAGTCACTCTGTGGGTTTGGATTGGTAATTCTGTGAGTTTCCTTTTTTTATGTTTTCCCCTTTTTTCACAGTTCCTCCCTAGTCTTGATGCATCTACAGAACTTTATGCCAACTATATATGCTTCACACCCATGTACAGGGACAGCCATGGCAGGGCTGGTTCTGCAACCCAGGAGAGAGTGTATCCAAGGCTGAGGAAATAGGGAAGGGTTTTATGTGGTCTAGTGAAGTGTTTAAAAAAAAAAAAAATTATGTTTCTTCAGTTTTAAAATTAACTCATGGACAGAAGTTTCTGAAGTTTCAGTAATTTAGTGGCCATATGCCACAGAACTGTTTCCTGCTGTGAAATCTGTCATGGACAAAGAATTGAAAACAGAAGGAAAACCTACACTAATATCACCAGCTCTGTGGAGAAGAAAGAATGAGTCCTAGGCTCTGGACACTGGCAGTCCAAAGCAGTAATTAAAGGTCAATGTCTGTCTTTATCAGTAAAGGAGCACTTGAAGGAAATGTCTTTCCCCAGCAGAAGCAGGGGGTCCAGATATTGCTGTCAGCTGGTTGTTCCCCACAAACAGAACTAGTGTGGTTCAGAGTACACTCTGCAGAAAGGGTAGCAATACCTAAGGCGCATGTACTTCACTGGCCTAAGCAGGCCTGGGGATCTCGCCTGCTCCTTGAGCTTCCCCGACACAGTCTTGGCAAATTAAAAGGAGGAGATTCCCCCAAGACTGTGCAGACTTTATCCCAGCACTCATTTACCTGGGTTTACCTTGATTTATGTTCTTAACAACAGACTTTTCCTCTGGGTCTAAATAATTCTGGCAATGAGTTGGAGAAGGTTTGGGTTGGTGGGTTTTCTTTTTTTTTCTTTCTGTGAAGTCTCCTTTTTAGAAGAATTGACCAGGGTATGACTGGACAAAAAATAGGAAATTATAAGATCATTTTCTTCTGCATTTTCTTATTTCTGTCACATTTTGAATGGCACAATCTATTTTTTGTTGTGGATTGAAGCAAGCGGTTGTTTTTTTCCTTAGTTCTGCCTGTGAGCTGGCAAGTGCCACTACGCCATGCTCTCTGTTCCTGCCTCCAGGGCTCCGGTCTGGCACTGCCAGGAGGGACTGGTTTGCCTGGCACCAGAGCCTGGGAAGCCTTTGCCCAGCTCATCGGCACCAGCCCCAGGCAGAACAGGGAGCTGGCAGCTCCTGCTCCTCTGCACTGAGCTTCAAATGGGGGGTAAAAGCAAGGGTGGGGAGCTGGCCTAGGCCCCCTGTGCCCCCACAGAGGGGCAGTTGGGCAGGCAGTGTCTGCCTTCCCATTCCTGTGGCACCGACACATAGGTTGGGCATTCAGCTGGTCATTGTGAGACAGCAAGCAAATCAGGGCTTTTACAGGGAATATTCTGTCCTCAGCCACTAACTCTCGTCGTGTCTGTTGTTATCAGCTACCGCTGACTGGTAAAGCAACAGACCTTAAAGATAATGATATTTGCTGGAACGTGTTTGTCAGGCAGCCAGCTTTCCTCTTACAGCGGCTTTTATTCTCCCTAAAGCACTACTTGTGCTTAACTCCTGCTGCTCCTGCTCTCTCAGAGCTGTTCCCATTCCCACAGCCCCTGCGTCAGTGTCAGCACAGTAGACCTGGCAAAGCTGGGCAGGGCTGGAGGAGTCCTGCAAACAGCCTTTCCAAAAGCTGAGGCCAAGTGGACACGCCAAGTGCTGTGTCTCATACTCATAGGAGTTGCTGGTTGCAGTGTTTATTCAATACACAGGTATCAGCTTTTACGGGAAGTGTTTGGATACCTGATGAAATTTACTGAAACCCTGTAAATAGAAACTTGATTTTATTCTCCCTCTGTGTCTGGGAGAATCAAATCTTTGGCTTTTGTCTGCCTCTTATACACACACAGACATCCATCTATTTTGGGGCTCTCAGCAGGCTGTGGCTCAGTCACTACCATTTTGTGTATGGACATGGGTCAGTCACCACCATTTTGGGGCAGGCTGTGGGTCAGTCACTGCCATTTTGTGGCCCTCAGCAGGCTGTGTGTCAGCAGCCACCATTTTAGGTTAAGCTGTGGATCAGTCACCACCATTTTCTGGCCTCAGCCGTATGTGGGTTAGTCATAGCCATTTTGTGGCCCTCAGCCGTCTGTGGGTCAGTGGCCGCCATTTTGGGGCCCTTAGCAGAGTGGGTCAGTCCCTGCCATTTTGTGGCCCTCATCAGTCCGTGGATCAGTGACCACCATTTTGGGGGAGGCTGTGGGTTGGCCACTGAAGCAGGGGAGATGTGGAAAGAGGATGTGAAGATGTCAGCAGTGGAACAGGGTGGAGTGTGGTGTCAGTCTCAAGCTGCAAACAGTGACAGGTACTTCAAAGTGAGCACCTCCAAAATATTGTGCAGATTCAGGTAGGTTTCTCATTTCTTAGCACATCAGGCTGTCTGCCTGTCCCCTTTTCCAGGGCACACATGTCACACTTTTTAAGCTGTCCTGTATATATATTGTCAAGAGAGTTACTCTGCTAGGGCAGCAGTGAAATCTGATCTAGCCCTTCAATTGCAATTTTGGCTTTTGTTTCTTCTGAAAACCTGCTCTCTCTCACTCTCTCAAAGCTGTCCTCGGGCATCCAAACATTCTTCTAAGTACAGTGGAAAAGGGATTCTTTGAGAAGAGTTCCCTGGGCTGTGATTCTCTGGAGGAGTGTTGCTGGCACTGTTTTCCACACTGGTACCAGCACACGTCCAGTTGGCATCCCTCACAGTGCTGGGGAACATTGAGAGCCAGGATCGGTCTCAGGGAGAGAAACTGAGCTGCTGGTGTGGATAGAGATTAACCTTTGGGTTAGTGTAGTGTCCGGGCCATACTGGGGAGGGAAAAAACAGTGGTTTTTTTCAGTGCTTAACTCCCTTCTGCTGGGCAAAATCTACCTTGGCAGATTCTGACTACTTCTGGCTTCACAAGTGTGTGTACATTTTGGGTGGCTGAGTTTCCATGGAAATTCAGTGCACCCATGAGGTTCTGAAATGGCTCCACGTGCAGTCTGGATTTGAGAGCAATTGTTAGCTTGTCTTTTTTTTTAATGCCATCTTTTGATAGAATTGGCCCATTCTCCTTGTAAGTTGTGGAGGAGCAGTTTGCTAAGTAAGCAGACTCCAGAAGTATCTGCTCTCCACGCAGGTACATTTACAGGTGTTGTATAAGTCACTGTGGGAGAAGCTGCAGGACTTGAAGGTTGGTAATGGGGACACTTTCAAGTGTTCATGTCTGTTTCTGAATAGCTTCAGAGGAGCTGTTTGGTTCCAGTGGGTGAATCATCTGCATTTTTAGAAGAACCTTAGTATATATTTATGTAATCTGCCTTTTAACAAATCCTTAATTTGATATTTATGTGACAGATCATAACAGCACCAAAGGAGCCATTTTTTATTGTCTGCTTTGTCATTCCTAGTAGACTTCCATGAGGGATATTTTCCTGCTTCAGGTTGGTGTTTGTGCATCTAAAAGCGAAGGGACCAGCAGTGAGGCTTTCAGTACAGTCATCACTACACCAAAGCTGGGCAGGGAAGGGCTCCTCCTCCTCTCCCTGGCTGTGCGAAGCTGCTGTGCAGGCAGATGGGGTGTCTTGAACCAACCCTTGCTGCTGGGTTGGGTTTGAGATGTCTGGGCTGTTCTGCTGGAGCCTGGGCAGGGCTGGGGCTGTGTCACTGTGGGTTAAAGCCCATCCTGCAAGGACCCCCCCCTCCCAGGCCTCATTCCCTGTTCTCCTGCCTATTACCTCCTAAGCATTGTAATAACTCGGGTAAACTGCCAGGACAACAACGCCGTCTGGAGATCCTGCATCTGCCTGCCTTAATCAGCTTCCTCCCTTGAACAAGAATTTAAATAATGAGTCAATTAATGTTCTCAAATGCCAATGAGATGCAGAAGAGATGGGTGGAGGTGGGAGCCTTGTGAGCTGTTCCAGCACTGGATTTTATGAGGAGTCACACACTAGAGCACCCAGCTGATTATGTGTCCCACACAGATGTGCCCACCTGGCACTGCTCCTGCTCCCCATGCCTGGCTCAAAAGAAAAGGCCCCTTTTCCACAGGACTGTGCACCTTTCTGCACAGGGCAGATTTATCACACACCCAGAAGCAGCCAGATGGTCTTTCCATAGGGCATAGTAGCTTTGTTTACTAAATGGGGGCCTTAAAAATGCAGAAGAAAGCCCAACCTCAATTCTGCTTCCTTCATACTGAGGATCATTTAATTCATCCCTGCAACCTGCACAGATTATTTTGGCAAGCACCTAATGTCTTTGTTTGTTGCCTTGACTTCACCTGTGCTCAGGCACTTGAACTCTTCTTACCGCACTTTGCTTATTCTGAACAGTAGCAATAATTAATAATAACTAAATCAGCACCATAACTTGTGAAATTTCCTTTTATTTCACAAACTAAATGCAGGCTGGTAGGGCTGAGAAGGGATCTGATCTATAAAAATGACTGGAAGGAAAAGAATGGTCCCTAAATTTTAGGTATCAACATTTCAGTTCTTCCTCTGCCTCTCTTCTCCACAAAAATAATTTTGGTTGCTTTTTGTCCTGCAGAGGACTTAGGTAATTTGTAATCCTATTTCGAGCAGAACCAGACAGGTAGTGTGGAGCACAGGTTGCCTGTGCTCCTCTGACTCACTGTTTTGTTACTGCTGTAGCAGTGCCTGATGGGGCCAAGTAATGTCCTTAATGTCGCGAATGCTGGAGCTGTGCCAGCTGTAAACACTGCTGGAGTGCCCCGTGGCTGGGGAGATTTGCCATCCCAAAAGAAGATGTTCCCTTGCCTTTGGTGGCAGCCTCCCGTGCTGGATGAGTCTGACATCATCCTTGCTTGTGACAGGGGCAGGAGCTGCATGAGCACGTGGTGCACAGGGGCGAGCCACGTTTTTGTCAGTAGTTCCTGTTGACCCCCAAAAGGAGTCTGCTGGTGGGGTGCTGTTAAATCTGAAACCTCCTTCACCCTTCTGTCTGTGCATAGACACTGGCTAAAGGCTGTTTTAGGATGCATGGAGGTAAAGGCCAGGGGATGGAGCTGTGCATCGTGACTGCTCCATCAGGTCCCAGCAAACCTCCCCTTCAATTATTCCTCTGCTGGTGACTTAGAGAAGCCCAGTGCAGAGTTATTCCACCTGACAGCAGCAGGAGAGCATCCAGGTAAATAAAGATCACAGGCTGGCTGAGAAATGAAGTTGGACCTCAGTCAGATCTAATCAGGGTTAGCTCACCTAGAAACTTACCTGTCAGCGTGTGCAGGACTCGGATACTTTCCCTCCTCCTGGTGAGTTGTGAGCAAGGATGTGAGGCTTTGGTGGATGAGGATTTGCTGCCATGCAGAGTTGCGATGGAGACAGTCCCTTCAGAGGAGTCCCTCCCTGGGTCTGTGGGAGAAACAGGGACACACCAGGGCCTCCAGCACTTGGGTTTTTTGGTATCCAATGGCTTTTGAAAGCACAGACCTTGCCAGCTTCCTATCTAGTAAGTAACAACCTGTATGTGGAACACATTATCCCTGTCTGTCAGGAGCCCTGTCTAATTGCAATGGGAAATGTAATGTTATCCTTTAACTTCCCATTTATGAAGCAATTTGCAGTGGCAATGGGGACTGTGTGATGGCCTTTCAGAAAGGAGCGGCAGAGCTGGAAAACACACACAATTTAATAACTGACACATCCAATTGTGAGGCAGAGGAGGAGCACTGGTTAAATATTCCCTCATTTGGTTGCCCTGTGTGTGGAATATGCTGCTGTGGAATAGGCATCAGTTGTTACTGCAGCTTTTGAACTCATAGGGCAGGTGAAGCCTGGGTGCCACTGCAGCTCTGCCAGGGAGCCTGGTTACAGCAAAGAGAGGCAAATTGCTCTGGCTTGGATATTTGTGTTTGGTCTGAAACATGTTCAAAGCATGCAGGGCTTGCTTCTAGAGTAGAGTAGAATTGAATGAACTCCTGATGAAGGCTAGAGGAGTCAAGCATGCCCATACATTGGTCAGGCTGCTCCAAGGCCGTGAGCTGGGCTCTGTGCTCTGCAGTGGGAGCATGGAGCTCATCTAGGATTTCCAGTACCTGAGCAGAAAATGCCAGATGGATTTCCTGCAGTTAGGCAAAGCAGGGTGTTTACTCAGGTTCTGGTCAGCAGAGACAGGGGCTGGACAGGCTGGGAGTCCTGAGAGCATCTGCAGAGTTGATGACCTGTTAACATTTGTGCCCTCACTCTTTGTCCACATTTTCCATCCTGCTCAGCATTTCCCATTAAAGGAGAGTTGGACATCACTGTGAAACTGCCAGTGACTGAATATAGGTATGTGGTGCTTTTCTCTCACCTGTCTGTTTCACCCTCACAGTGGCTCAGCTTTTGCTGCCTCCTCTGCTTATCTCAATAATTTGTGAATGATTTGAGGCTTTCAGAAATGCACTTTGCATAGCCAGTAGCCAGAGGTGTTATTTCTACCAGGATAGATTTTCTGTCTCTTTTTCCCCTTTGTCTCCATGTGTCATTCCAAGGCAGAGTAGGTGATACACTGTGCCACAGCTCGGTGGATTAGTCACTGACCTTTTGCTGGGGGATTCTCTTTGATGTAGCCTCAGTTCACAGTGGAAGTGCGGCCGCTTCTGTGCCCGCCAGTGAGTGCGGGAGCTGGCAGGCTCCTGACGAGTTTCCATGTACCCTTCTGGGGATCTCTGCTCTTTATCCATGGCCTTGGGTCCACATTTTTACTAAGTGTTGGGGTTGCTGAGGCAGGGTGAGTGCAGGAGGCTGCTGCTGGGAATGTTGGGAGGGGCGGGACAGGTTCGATTAGGACTTACCAAGCCCTGCTGCTCTGCTTTGGTCACTAGCACTGTACTGCCAGTGGCAGCCCAGAGTGCTTGGGCTGCACGTGACAAGGTGTTTCTCTGCAGCTACAAGTCCTCTGGCCAGGGGATCTGAGTGTCTTTTGAGGAGTAAGAGAACAACTCAGATGCAATCAGAATAACCTGTGTATCATGCAGCTTTTCTTTCCTTCATTCAGAGGCTTAAAATAAACCCTTGGAAGAAGTAAACATGAAAGCCATGTTCTTGAATGCAGGCTTAGGGCCTGTTGCTGTGCTTGTGTGGCATTTCCATTGTTTTGTCACCACAAAGGAATGTGTGGAAAAATCCACCTGTTTACCTGAAGTCAAGTGAAAAAGTTGGCACAAGTTCTCTGTGGGATTTGAGGAGAAGAAAGGAGAGCTATAGTGGAGAACTTGTTGCCAGAAGGTGGACATCCATCACTAAATCAAAGTCTTGTGCTTCAGAGTGTCCCTGTTGCAGCACAGGACAGGCCAGTGCTGGGCTGCACTCCCACAGCCTTAGGGCAGGAGGCATGGAATTTATGTGAGCTTGATGGGGAGGGCGGACATGGAGAGTGGCATGGGGCTGCTTGGACTGCTGCCTTTGTGCAATGTCACTGGGGTCCTGGAAACCGGAAACAGGCCCAGCAGCATCTGCAGGAGTCTTTAAGGAGCAGCTTTCTGTTCCTGTTGAAGTACAGCAAAATTGGATGCAAGCTTCCTGGCCTTTTCTTCAGAATGGTTTGTGAATGATGTGTTCCTGTGGCTGTCCAATACATTCTTAATTAGCCATATATATCCATAGTGCAAAAGCTTTTTGTGAATTGAAAATACACCTCTCACTGGCTGCCCAAGTCACATAGGCATTTTGCAAATATCTCCCAAAATATTTTCTGAGCATCTCTTCCAAAGGGAAGTTGAGCATGGGATTTGCTCCCTTTGAGGAAGAGCTGCTGGAACTGTGATTTATGGACTGTGCCTCCTGGAGTCCAGGGATCAGGAACACACTTGAGAGGTGGAAGGACAGGAGCAGAGGGCTGGCCTGACCATCAGGTACATTAATGGAGGGCAGTCTGTCATGTCACTAATGATGGCAGTGGCACTTCATTATACTGCTGTAGTACCTGTAGCTGGTGCTGAGGGAGGAGATGCTCTTTGATGTGTCAGTGTAACCTCTGTGCCACAATGCTCTCAGGATACCTCACTTAGCTGAGAACACAGGATTTTCCCCTGAGTGTTGGTCCTCCCTTCACTGATTTGGATTGGGTTTTCTGTTACCCTTGTGGCTTAGACAACTGCAGATATTAAAGGGCCATTCAAATTAAATGAGGTTCAGCTAGCTGGAGGGGCCTTTGGAAAACTGGGACAAGCAAGAGGAAGCTGGGAATCCCTGTCAGCTGGCAGCAGCACAGACTGCAGAGCCAGGGGTGAGTTTCTCCACTGGTGGAAGAGGTTGCATGGCATCAGGAACCTGAGTCCTGTGTCTGCCTATGTCTGTAGGGTTACTTACAAGTCCCAGGGGCTGCTATGCTTTTGGAAAACCTAGACAGACGATCCTGGTGCTGGGGTGAAATAGGGCAGCTGGCTTAGCTGTAAAATAGTTACAATGGCAAATGTATCTCAGGTGAGCTGTTGGAGATCTGCAGGTACTGGAAGTGTCCTTTGTGCATGGCTTGGGGTACCATATGCCATTCAGTAAGGGCACAGTTGGTGTGCTGGTGACCCACATCCAAGGTGGAGGGTATGGAATGAAGAGGTGACAGTGACTGGGGTCCTGTCTCTCCATGTCCTTGTGTTATCGGCCCTCTTGGTGAGACGTTCTATCTGCAATACTACTAAAGGTACAGATATGCCCACATCTCTTGCTTTTTCTGTGCCCCTTGCTGTTAACCCTATTCAGGAGTTAGTTTTTAAGCAGAGCAGAACCATATACTCCTTTTCCTATTCACAGAGGACTTCTGGTTAATGGTGCTTTATGGTTATTAATAGTAAATCAACAGTGTTTACCTCAGCAGGTTCAACTTCCTTTTACTACCTGACATTATTTTGGCAGGAGAGCTTAGGCCAGTAAAAGGCAAAGAGTGGCTGCCTTAAAGGGAATGGTTTAGAAACCCCTCAGATGCCAAAATGGTGGCTATGTAAGAAGCTGCCCAAGAGCCAGAGCAGCCTGATGGATCCCTGGCTGGTGGGCTCCAGTTCTGTGTTGTCCCCTGTCCCTCTCATGGCTGGTGAGCTCCAGCTGTGTGCCCAACTCTGTCCCTGGGCTGGTGTCACGAGTTGCTGTTGGGTATTGCCTGAGAGCTTCAGCACTGCTGTGCTCAGCTTTGGGCTCTAGAAATGTGCTGATGGTCTGGCTAGGTCAAATGTTAGCGTTCAGCTGAAATCCAAGGGAACAGCCTGGCTCACGCCTTGCTTGCTGTGTTTCCTTTTCTCTGCAGAGATCTGTGTGGGCAGGTTTCATGTTTGTGTGCTCTGTGCCTCTGGGCTGAGACCAGGGCTCTCTGTCCCCCCTGAAATCAGCCCATGTGGACAGCAGATTTACAGGGGAGCTCTCCCAAGCTGAGCTGGGGCGTTTGAGGTTTTACTGTCCCCTTTGGCTGCTTGTCTTGTGCGTGATATGTGGAGGGGCATATAAAGACTGGAGATTAAAAAAAGGAAAAAAGTTACAATTTCTATGCGGGAATAAATCCAGAGGCAAGTGCTCCTGGTATGTGGGAGGAGGGCAGGGCCAGGTGGGCCACAGGAGCCACAGCGCTGAGGGGAGCAGGGCTGCCCTCCTGGCCTGGGAACGCAGCATCAATGGACCGTAAGTGCTCCTGCAATGGCACTGGATCCGTGGCAGCTGTTTGTTCAATGTTTCATGCTTTTAGCCACATCTGTTCCAAATGAGTGTTAATATTGCAGTGGCATCCACTAAGGATGGGCTCTGTCAGCTCTGCTGAGCGTCAGGCTGACCCTGGTGACAAGGAAAGAGCAGTTCAGCCCACAGTGCTCCCTCTCCCTCCACCCCCCCGTATCCATCTTGCCTGGCTCCGCTCCATCAGAACGCCTTTCCTCCCCACCAAGGGGGAAAAAGAAAAGGGAAAACTAAGGCAGTGATTCTCAAGGAGAAAGATTGCATTTATTCCTAGCACCCTGTCCAGCAATGTCAGATAACAGTTTATTCATCCCCTGGCCCCTGTATGACATTGAAGCATATCAACAGTGACAAAAGTATATTGAATAATTATCTTGAAATTAATACATTATCCCAAACTTAAATAAATGTCATCTGATCAATATATCTTGGAATGGAAAGGGAAGAGAATGTGAAGGGCATCGCTTCATTATTCATTAATTTTAGAGTAATGTAGGCAGATGAAATGGTTATTTCAGAGCACTGCTATTATACTCACTGGCATTTTAAATAACTCCCAAGATTTAACAGTATATATTCCCTTGTCGAAGCAGCTTACACTCGTTAACACTGTGGGTTCCAGATTTTTCTGCTTGACGGTGCCAGAAAAGACCAGAAATACTGTTCCAGCCCCCTTTTTTTTTTTTTTTTTTTTTGTTAGGTTGGGATTTTTTTTCCTTTACCCTTTCTGTTTTTTCTGTGGTTTAAGAGATCCAGTTCCACCCTCACCAGTACAGCACATGCTGGGATCAGTCCAGCTGAAACATCTGGGCATGACTGTTGAATTCCTGGGAATGAGAGGTGACCCCATTTCATCCATATGTATGGCTCTGGCTCAAAATCGAGCTGCTGGTTGCAGATTTCTCTGTGAGGAGAAAATAGAAGCAATCTTGTGCCTCCTGGAATCAGGATCTATGTTTGGACTCTGGCTGTCTTTCCCCAGGAACAGGCAAGGTAACATCCTCCGGTGTGGCCTCACATGGGTCAGACAGGTGCTCACCACAGACATGCCCAGGGACCTGGCTCTGGCCTTTTCCCCTTTCAGGGGCCACTACAGAGCTACAGGGACCGGCAGGAGCCAGTCCAGAGCACACATCTGTAGGATTATAACAAAACCAAGAAACCACGTTGGCAACTGCTGTGAAACTGCTTGACAGAGTTGAGTTGATTAACTGAGAATTCTCAGCTGAGAATCCAGCCTGGTGGAGCATAGTACCTGTGCTGGCACATGCAGAGCACATCCAGGACATGGTTTTGGTTGGAAGTTACAGGTATTTGAGAACAGTAGAGATTGGATGGCAGGGCCTTAGTGAAGTGAGAGGAGAGGCCACAGGCAGCCCTGAGTCTGTACTTAGCTCAGGCACCTGTGTGTCCCAGCTCTGCCAAGCCCAGTCCCATGTGGGATTCTCCTGGTCCCAAAGGTCAGAACATCACAAAGACCATCTTAGATCAGTGTGACAAAAGGCACAGCCATGCTGGTGCCTCCTTCCTGTTGGTGCTGCTTTCACACTCACTGTGAGTGTTAACCCCTGCTGTGCACCCCTCCTCCCACCCCTCATGGGGTGCAGTGCCAGGTGCACACAGGTTGTGTGAAGCTGTGGCAGATTTGAACTGTGCCCTGCCTCTGCCTCACACCAATAAATGTCCTCTCCTGTGGTGCCCAGGGACAAGCACGGCACTTAATGACACCCAGCAAGGTCTGCAGTGCCAAATGAACTGGGATTCTGGGAATGGATAATCTGTGCCCAGCTCAGAGGTACTGGAAATGCATTATCCAGTGTCTCAAGCTCATGGCTTGGAGTGGGGTTGGGAGAAGAATGCACTGCCAGTAATTTACTTCATAAATTTAACCTTCCAGCGTATTTTGAATAAATCTTCACAACTGTCCTGCATGTCACACACCCTGTTATGATTTTGATGTTACTCAGTGACCTGTGTTTCTCCTTCCTTCATCTGTGGCTGATTTCATGCAAATTTACAGTCAAGTTCACAACTGAATATGCTGGAAATTCCAGCTGTTTCTTGGTTTAGGGTGGTGACCTCTGTGGTTGGTGTTTTATTTCCCCCATGTGGGTCTGTGTAGGGGAATCACCCTGTTCATCCTCTAGCAGAAATCAATCCTTTTTTCTTTTTTCCCCCTATGGCTTCAGCTGATCTTCAATCTAGCCAACATAAATATTTTCTCTACCAGGAAATACTAACTATATTTTTATCTAGGAAAATAGTAAAACAAGGTGTAAAGTTGAGAGGTGCCATAGTGTGTGTGCATGAGCTTGTGCAGGTGTGTGCGTGTGTGTACTGGCAGAACATTCCAGCAACCTGCATGCTGTACTTAGAAGAACTGAGGCATGTTTCTGTGTGTGAAAGGAGAGAAAATTATTTGTTTCTGTGGGGAACAGAGTGAGAGGATTAAGGAAACAATTGCAGTGACACAGCAGAGTGGTGCCTGAGATGCTGATAAATTGAGGCCTTTTGGAAACATTGAGGCACACATGGAGTGCCTGTGTCACCGAGGCATGCGAGGCCCAAGACTATGCTGAGCCAATGTGAGTGTGATTCAGGACAGAATATCCAGGGACAAATAGAGTGAAGAGCAGAGCAGATGAGGCCCCAGAGCAGGATGCACCCTCTGTGTGACGCCCAGTGCAGTGGATGCCGTGGTGTGTGCGGAGCAGCAGCACAGCACCCAGAGCCCTGCTTCCCAAAGCCCTTGCTTTGCCTGGCCCTGCCTGGGAGCTGCAGTCACTGCTGGAACATCTGTGTTTATTTTGCATGACAAACTTGTTCCTGGGCTCTGACAAAACGCGTGCTGGTCTGGGACTGGGGTTTGGGCTCCTCAGCAGGGCTGTGCCATAGTGCGCGGCTGGCCCTGCGCTGCTCTATAATACATATTACATTACTTCATCCATAGTTAATGACAAGTGTGCTATATTTTTAATCTTTATAGCTTTATTGTGTGCAAGTGGTTTTAATAATTGGTGCTGCAGGATGGTTACTTCCCAGAATTACCCTGCAAAATTGCTGTGTTTTCAGCCTTCAGTCGTGCAGTCGTTGTAAATTATAAACTTGGTTAGTAATAAACTTGGCTCCCTCTCAGTGCTCTGTGGAGATGCCAACCTGTAACAACAGCAAAAAGATAGATGCTGGCAAAAATTTCTCCCTGAAGCTATCCTCATCCTATGCGCATGGCCTGTGGGGCAAGGAGGCCCTCTGGTAACCCCTGCTTATGCTTTGTGTGTGTGACCATGAGTAGGAAAGTAACTGCAATGACACAGGGATAGTGGTAAGGAGCAAAGGGGCTTGGGGACTCCCTGAACCCCCCCACCTCCTCCAAGACATTCCTCGGTTTCCTGCCCACGTGGAGCATGAGTACTTCTGCCAGAATTGTGATAAACAGGGCATGTTGTGTCCAAAAGCCTCTGTTGATGTCCTGAGCCTGCACATCCCTGAACTGGGGCTCTGGAACGGGGTTGCACATGACTGATGCTGGGACTGTAGCCTTGTCACATGTGGAGTCTCTGCTCATCCCATTCGAAGGCTGAGATTAGGGTGCTGCCCACCAATGCAACACACATACTGTAGAGCCTCAGGCAAGCAGAACATTTTTATTTAAGAAAAAGAACACAAAACTGGGTGAAGGTGTTCTGGAGGCTTCCTGTTTCAGCTGGCTCATTCTGTTTGGCATTTCTCAATTCTCTTTTTCTGGGCACGTCCCCAGCAGGATGATGGTAGTGCCTCCCCTTCCCCTGTGCACTGGGATGGTGAGGGCTGTGTCCCTCCCTCCTGTGCTGCCTTGGCTCTCAGTTTCCACCCCCGAGCACCGGGGGCCCAGGTGCTGGAGCAGCCCCCCAAGCCCCACACACAGACAGTCCCCAGTATCCCGAGGAACGCTGTGAGCATGGCAAACACACAGCATCTCTCCGGAGGCACAGCTCTGGGATGGCCTCAGGTAACAGCAGCTCCTTTGATCGGGCTTGTTGCCTTCAGCCTGCAGCTGCTGGCGACGTTCCGCTGCCTCTGAAACCCTGTTCACCCGTGGGCAATATCCACCTGCTGCCATCCTCGGAGCCAGGCAGGGGATGTGAAATGCGCTCCTGGAGTGCCTGCAGGAGTTACTGGAATAGCTGATGATCAGCCTGCAGGAAGATGGGAGTCTGGGGGAGGGTATCAAGGGCCAGGCAGCACTTTGAGCAACCATACAGCCTGCAGAAGTGAGCAGTCCTCAGCTGGGGACAGGCTCTAGTCCTACCAGCCAGCTCTGCTTTAAAGCAGCACCAAGACCTCCCTTAAATTACTGGGTTTCTTGTATTTTGGCTTGGGATGAAACTCTGTGTCATTGTCAGTGGCATTTTTAAGCCTTACATGGACACAATGAAGTATTAATAGCTGTAGCAGGACAAGACCTAAAGAGGTAATTCATAACAAATAAATCACTTAATGCTTTAAGCTTCTTTACTTCCCCCAGAAACACTGAAGACATGTGGGGTTCCCAATAAAAACATGGGTGCAAACATTTTTCATTAGTTCCTGAGCTTTGAGGTGCAAACATTTGGTTTTCACCCTTCACTCTGTGTGGAGCTGGTCAGCTTCTAGTTGCTGGGAAGTCACTGGCTTTGCAGGGGGCTGTGCATTTCCAGGGTACTTGTCCTCTGTGGATAAAAGTGAATTGGGGGATCTTGATTGTTTGACCAAGGTGCTTCAGCATGTGTTTAACTTGTGTCTTTGGGGCTCAGGCACCTGTTGAATGAAAGATCTTTCCTCGTGAAATGTTTGAGCATTTTCCTGTGACTTAGCTAACTCTGCACCATCCTTTTGCTGGCATTCCAGTGCCTTGTGGCCCAGCTGTCTCCTCTGGATCTCTGGTGACCCGACAGCCACGGTGGACCTGCCAGGTGGCAACCATGAGGCACAGCAGGAGGTGAAGGCTAAGGTAGGAGATGTTCAGTCTTATTTACACATTAAACATATTGAAAGACAGATTACCACTGAAGCACACAAACACATGCAAGCACTGTGATTCCAAGTGCATTCAGGGACATCCCCCTTTCTTCTCGTGGCTGGAGCAGAACAGCGATCCTGTTTGAGCAGTGTTGGACTGAAGAAATTAAGGTAGGAGGGAGGGGATTTAAAAAGAATTAAAGCAGCTTTTTTCTGCGCGCGTGCCTTTGTTGTCTCCTTTTGGATGCTGTGATTTCCATTTTACTTTGTGTCTATTGCCAGTTCTGCAGAGCACCAGTTCACTGTGAGCACTTGTCACAATGTGTGTGATTTTTTACTGATGGTGTCCCGTTTGTTTCAGTTAACATATTTGTGGGCAAAGATTTCATTCAGATGTGTGTTCAAGACCACCTGATTTGATAGAGGCTTTGAGCAGGGTTTAATCTGCCTTGTGGAACACATTGAGGGGGTGCCAGGCTGGGTGGGGAGGTGCCTGTGCCCATGCTGCGCTCAACCAAGAGCTGCTCTGCTGAAGGCTTTGAGGGAGTTCTCCTCACTAATTAGTCATCCTGTCTGAAACAAATAAGATTATCACTACTTTTTGTTGAATGTTGAAATCCCAATTATGGCTATGCTTGATGGAGGGGAGAGCAAGTTCAACAGTCCTTGTTTCCACTGTTGAAGTGCTCACTTTAACACAAGCTGTTGTGTGTTTGAAAATCAGCATGTTAATGCTGTGTGTGTCTCACTCCCCTGAGAGCAGCTGCAATGCCTGTTTCAACCCGTGCACAATGTTCCTGGAACTGGGACTTCTTTGTGACATGAGGGGTTTGGACCCCACACCCTGTAGGCTTGTGACAGTCCTTGTAACAGTCTGTGTGGGTGCGGTGTCTAGGAGAGGAGACCTTGGGGAATGCCTCTTGGGAAAAGCCCGTTGTTGTTAGTGAGGTGCTGAATCACACAGGGGAATTGTGCAGGTAATGCTGGAGGTACCCCCGTGTGGGGCAGGGGCACAGCCTGAGCACAGGCTGTTGGGAGCTGAATGTGCTGAGCTCAGGACAGGGCTGTGGCACCTGCTGGGCTGCCTAAATCAGGGGTCATGCCTCATTTACCTTTTGCAAAGAGTGTAAAGAGACAGAACTGAGCAAGGTCCCTCCTGAAGGGAGGGTGTATCAGCTTAACCCCAAAGTCAGCTGTGAGGTGAATCTGATTTCAAATACTGGGACACCACAAAGCATTGCCCTTAGAAAGTGCATTTTTCCTCTGACAGAATGCAAATTAGTTAATAGTTTCCAGCAACCAAAAATGTACTAAAGCATGATTTGAGCAGGAAGGAAGCCACCAGCAGTGCTGCCACCTCTTTGACAGCTCTTCTAATCACCATAGCTTTATCAAGAAGTGTTAAGTTGTATTTTTTTTATTGATATTTAAGAATAAATTCTTACAACATCATCTCTATAAAAGGTTCATCACAGACCAAATACCACTCTAACCTTTTAAGCTTCTACAGTAAAAACTGTCGTCTTTATTTATCTAAGTTTGGGAGAGATACAAATGTAATCATAACCCCCAAGGCAAAATTTTATGGCAGTTTTCAGAACTCCTCTCTATAAAAACTACTCAAAGCTACCAACATAAAAGCTCCCAATAAAATTTGCTTTAGATCCTAGTCGTAAAACATGAATTTTTTTCCCTGGTCCTGGAACTACAGGTGTCCAATTGGCAGCGCTGGTCGCTGCCGGATCCCCTGGCAATGTCAGGCTCCACGTATCTGCTGGGTCAGGTGGGCAAGGAGGGGTTGCTACCCCTGAGCTCTGCCTTGGCTCATGCCAGCACAGCCTGTGGGCGCCTGGTGCTGTGCCTGGTGACAAGTGTGGGCACAGGAGGTGTGGTTAGATTCTAGCTGGGACAGTTCTGAAAGTGAGCAAAATCTTTGGGTACGCGAAGAGCTGTGCAATAAAAAGCTGAAAAAGAACATCACAGGCAGTAATGTAGAACACGGGACTCTTTCCTCTGTTGCTTGGCTGTTAAAACATTGGGGATCTGCACTTGTTTGCAAGACTGGTGGCCCTCCAGGTCTTATTTTGGTGACATAGGAATCCATGCACCAGAGGTTGCCTTAATTAAAGATTCCTTACTGTTATTTGCACATCCAGTGTTAGCAGTAAGTAAAAAACCCTTTATGTACATTTAGCTGAGAAACCTAATCTGGACCCGTATGCCATGAGGTTGGGCTGCAGGGGGACGCAGGCCAGCTGTGTTCTTGAAATGCAGTGCAGGAATAAATCTCTACAGGCTTTAGTGGATTCCTGGCAAGTAAAGGCTCACACTTTATCAGCCTAGAGTAATTTGCTTTTGCTGTGCAAAATGGATTTAACCCTGCTACCCCACTCTGGATGTTTTCTGTTCAGAGACCTGAACCTCTTCTTCTGACTGCAATTTGGAGAAAATCTAACATAGCACAAAGCTTCTGCTGGTCAAGGAGAGCAGAGACAATTCCTAGATGTGAAATAAAAAGCACAGCCGCCTTCTTTGGGGTACACACCTCAAAGCATCCCAGAAATGTTATGGTAAGTAAGAACAATGTGATATAAAAGTGTGCTTGGATGCAAGTATTTTTCTGAGGCAAAAATACTATTATGTTGATTTCTAAAGCTGCTTTTTTTCAGGAGGCTGGAGGTAGTCCAGAAAGCCTCTACCTGGCAGCCCACATCTTGCGATTGTAGGCCTTGGCCTTGCTTGTCATTCTAAGCCTCTGCTGCATGCTCTGACTGTTCTATAGCTGGGAAACATGAAGTGGTTGCTCATCTCAGCTGATGGTCCTTGTAAGGAGGGTGGGAAGCCCATAGCCCCATCTTTGGGAAGTTTCCTTCCCATGGTGCTTCCCAAGGGCTTTTTCCTCCTGACTCCATGTACTCCTCTGCAGAGACGTCCTTGGGAGCTCTAGGACTGCCAGGAAAGGGCAGTCAGGGAAATCAGGTAGATACAATAGTTGCATAACATGTATAATAAAAGCTGTGATTAATGACAGGGCTTTTCTGTTTACTTTAAAGTAGACTTAAATTACAAATCTGTCTTCCCAATTGTGTGTGATGTTAGGAATTGGCTCTGGGAGCATTCCCAAGCTGGCTGTTAGAGCTGTGTTCCTATCTCCCTGTCTCTGCTCCATTGGAGAGGCTGCTGGGTACTTCCTGTGTGCTGGGTCTGTGATAACTGGTTAGTTCTGCTTTGTGGGTGCTGTCTGACACGGGAACTTCTCCCCAATGCCCATCCTGAGTTATCAGTTAGCTTAGGGCTGTTGGGTCTTTGCTGTGTCCAGCTAAGAAAAGCTGTACTGGGTGTATGTTGGTGAGAAAGGTCAGAGAAAGGATGTTTTTCCTTGTCTGAAGGACTGACAGACTGATACCTTCTCTGGCTGCATGGGCAAAACTACACAGCAGCCACCATCTCTTCCTTGCCTCCCTTCTTCCTGACAGTCCTGAGGGAGCCTGAAGCATAGAGTATCCCATGAGTCCTTAATGGCCTTCAACAGCCATGTCCTCACAAAGCTATGTCCTGACAAAGAAGTTAAAAATCTGTACTAAACTAATGAGACTGTTCCTTCTAGTGGCAACCAACCATAGACTCCCTCTTATGGCACCTTTTAATTATTGTTACTGATGATAGAGGCTTTGGGTCGCTGCTTTTGGAAAGAAGCAAACCAGGAAACTTGTTTCTCCTAGAAACAGGCATTCCAAACTCTGGAGCCACAGGCTCAGAGGGCACAGAAGATACAGGGCTCTTTGGCTGCTGCAGTTTGGAGACCCGGGGCTGTGTTGACTCTGTGTTTTGTTGATAAACACAGCCATTCATTCCCTGTGCCTTTGTACCTGTTCCCCCTCATGAGCTCCAAAGGCATTTATTTTCCTTCAATTTTGGCATGGAATCAGAGGGTGGCTCTCTGCCTCTGATCTAAATAAAATAGTCATGATTTGAGGTAGGTGCTGTTCACATTATTCATTGCTCCTGGCAAAACAAATGTTGGTTTTAAAATATGGCCATTAATATTTTGAGGAAGTATTGAAGCCACCTGGATTTTGGGCAGAGCCAGGCTGCTGGGTGGGGGCCTGGTAGCTCACAGACCCAGACAAGGAGGCCCAGTGATAGCAGGTGAAACTGCACAGCAGCATTCCCAGCCTGAAAGGTGGATGTGCAGGTCGATTGTCACCACCCTCTACGTCCTGTTCAGCTGCTGCTCAAGGGAGAGTGGCAAGGTCCCAGCCCCAGGTGCTCCTGGACAGCAACAGGTCTTTAATGGTTTTGATTTCTCTTGTGAAAATAAATGTTTGTAGCAGAATGCAAGGTCGTTGAGTCTTGTGGGCATTTATCCTCAAACGATTAGGGAAAGGGAGGAAGAAGCTGTTGCCAGTCTGTGCTTGCAGTAGAGGTTTCTGTGTGAGACTTCTGCAGCTATTGATGGCCTGAGCTCCCCGTATCTCTGCCTTACACGAGGCTGTCAGGCACCTTTTGTGAAGGCTTGACAGCATCATCAATACTGGCATTAGAGCTCCTTGTGCAGCTTATGAGGATGGGATGGGTGTGATGGATATGGAGCCATGTGAGAAATTGGGCAGGTCACTGCCATTTTTTTCCTGGCTTTCACATTTGCTTCCCTGAGTTCTCACACAGGGACATGAATTGTTTGGTGCTGCTGCAAGTTGCTTGGCAGGATGAGTCGGGAGCCCTCAGGGGCTCTGCCAAATGGATGCATTGAGTGGGTCCGAACAGAGCTCTGGGACTGTTGGGCCATCAGTGTTTGGATGCAGGGAGCCCCTCTGAAGGCTGTCTCTGGGGATAGACACTTTGTGTCTGTGTGCTCTGTGAGGTGGAATTGTCTGACAAATTGTAGTGCCCACACAGGGCACTGCAGAAATTGGACTGTTCTGTGTTCTCTGATCTCCAGTTTCATTTTCCTTTGCCACTGCTGCCTCTGGCTGTGGGAACAGAAGAGTCTCCTTCCCCAAATGTCTCCCAGTTAGCATCTGGAACTCATGCAGTTTTTCCAGATCCCTCATACTGCCCTCAGAGCCTGGCTGGAGCCTGAGGAGAGGCTGTGTGGATGCTGGTTGAGGGACTGTACCAGTGCACTTGTGGGGCAGTGAGAGTGGGGTGAGGAACCATATTGCAACTCCCAGAGTCTCTGTGGCTCCCTCACTGCTCCAGCTGGGAAATAATCTGCACCAGACTTGTTTCCTGGCACCAGCCAGCTTCCTTGGTGCCAGCTCCAATGTGTAGGCTAGCACATTGCAGGAACGGGGAATGTGTGTGTGGGGCAAAAGAAGTGGAAACAGTCCTGGCTCCATCACCTCTGTTCTGACCTGCCATGGCCCCTGATGGCCTTGCCTTCATGGGGTAGAAAAACATCCAGGATAAGACATCCCTCTTTCCTGGTTTACACCATTTCCTCCTATTCACTTTAGTGATGGTGCTTACAGGCACAGATTCCAACATGTTCCAGGATAAGTGCAAATGATTCCCATTCTGCCAAGGACAGTTTATACCAGAAGCAGGAAGTTGCTTCCACTGATCTGTCTGTGAAATACCCCCCAAAGCAGCTCCAGTTGGGAAGAGCTGGATGGTTAGATTTTGTGGTTTTTGTTAGATTTGGCCGTGTTCCTCACAAGCCAGTGGAGGTGCAGCAGCGTGCGGCTGCCACAGGGACCTGACATGGGAGTGAGTTCCCATGCTTGTTTTACAGTAGAGGCTGGCTTGATGCTGCTTCACGTGTGAAAGCTCTGCAGGATTTGCTTTGAGCTGTGTTTTTAGCAGCTCTCAGACAGCTGGGGCTGTCCTGCAGCAGGGTGGCGAGCCTGTGGGAAATGGCCTTTTGCAAAATATTTCTACAAGATTTTTAATGCTCCCACTCTTTCCAAATGTGCCCTGGTTGACCTGAGGCACAGGATAGGCAGCAGCTGCAAGGACAGTTGTTTGAGTGGGGTGTTCCCACTGCACCAGAGCTGGGCTGTCTGCCACAGAGAGAAGGTGGGATGCTGCCTTATCCTATTAACTGTGGGACCTTCTACCTGGAGATGAAAGAACAAAAGCCTGGGCAGACAGTTAATTATAGCTTCAGCTTCACAAGCAGAGTTAATGAATTTTAACGTGCCTCAATTAATAACTAATTGGGTTTCGCGCCTCGGCTGTGAGTGGAACTGGAGGGGTGTCCATGAAAAAAATGGCCTAAAGATGAGAGATTTTAATTGAAATACTGTAGGATTCTTGTACAGGGGGATTGTTCCTGGTGTTATTGTATGGTTTGAATGCAGAGGGAAATTAAAGGGGAAGTTGTTTCCAAGAGAAAACAAGTGGAAGCCTCAGAGTGCCAACAAGACATTATTGTGTCACCTATAGTGTGCAGTTTGGAGAGCCCTTTATTAACACCATTATTGTGCCACAGAGAAGTGGGTCCTGCAGGCACACCAGGATGTTCAACCTCAGAGTTCCAGGAGTCAGAGAATTTAGGTAGAAAGAAATTATGTGTAACATAAATTTTTTTATACTCTAGGCTGGAATATGCCTGGTAGTGCTATTGGTCTAATGAGATATTTTATGTCTGTTTCTGTGGAAAGAGGATTATTTTTTAAGCCTACAGTTAGGAGAATGTCCAGTGTTTTGCTGTGATTAGCATTAATTCAGGCTCTGGTGGGCCAAAGGAAATGACCAGAGGTAAAGGTAGCAAAGGTTAAATTGTGTTTGCAGTAGTTTAAAAGAGCGATAAATCCTAGAGAGTCCAGAAATAGAGAAACACTCTGCATCTCAAGCAGCAGAAAATTGTTGTCTTTTGAATTTGATGCTCTGAGTGTGAAGGAAGAATGGAAAATATATCTATATGCCATTTCCTCCTTCAGTACCATTTCCAGGGAATATTTATCAGCAGCCTCAGCCACCAGGCAGGAAAACACCCAAAAGCCAAAGTGCAGATTTAGTTTGTTTTGTTTTACTCTTTCATTTTTCTGGCTTTATTCAAACCCCCTTGGAGAGAATGTGGAGTAATAAGAAAAAGAAAAGAAATTAATTTATTCAATGCAGCATTGTCAGGCACCGACCCTCCACCGATGACTATTTACGCTGGGCTGCTCATCATGCCCTTCACAACTGCTGCACAATAAATAATAAAAGATTAAAACCTTAAACCTGGAAAACTTAGGAAAAAAATATTAGAAAATTTTATTTCGGATTATAAAAATCCGTGAATGATTTACTTTAAGGGACAATTTCATTGCTGCCATGTGCAGGAACTAATGATCATGGAGGGCTCCGGATTGGTGAGGAGGCTGCTTGGGAAACATAGTCATGGGTAGGTGATAAAGTCACCTTGCTCCCGCGCTGCCTCACTGTCACCGCAGTGGCTTTCACCATTTGTTACAAGAAAATGATGGTCCATGTACATATTTATACGTGGATGGCAATAACATTGGCAATAACCCTCCCTGAGCCAGCCACCTTGTTTTAGGGAGTCCGGCTCATTTCCCCGTGCCAGCAGCCCTCGCCCGGTGTGCAGGGAGGTGAATGGAGCTTGGGTGATGGACGTTTGCAATGGCAACTATTCTTTGTCATGAAGGATGTTGCTTAAACTAGCAGCAGGTGCCAAGTGCGCCACATTTCCCCCCAGGTGCTCCCGCGGCACCCCCTTAGCGAGGAGATGGGTCTGTAAGGGCCTTCCAGTCTGCTCTGGAGAACAGCATGTCTACTGGTACTTGGGTGGCTGGAGTGTGCCTGGCTGGGCATTGCCTTTGTGTCAAAGTGGATTTGTGCTGGCTGGGGGAAAGGCTGCTGGATGCAGCGCTGGTTCAGCAGCGAACCATTGTTTGAGTTTTAGTTTGTGTTTTTAAACACCCACACACACTGCGCAATTAGCACATTCTTGTCCAGGCTATTGTTGGGCAAGGCTGTCAAATGGAGCAGCAATTGATGGTGCCAAAGCCTAGGAAAAGTACAACTAAAAGCAAAAGACAGTATAGGGTACACAAGGCAACTGGCTGTGCTTTGGGGCACAGAGGAGACACTTGTGCTGGTGAATGGAGGCACCTGGGAGGTTTAGTAAATCCCATTTGGAAACCTTCTCTGTGTGTCCCAGCCCTCTGCCTTGTCTATGTCTTGCTGCATTTATTCAGTCTAGCATATACTAATTCTTTGCTCCAAATTCAGGATTTGCCATTTTTGTGCCTTGATTTCAGGTGTTTGCCATGTTTTACCCCCCTCTCTCTGTGTCCAATGGCAAAGTTCCCTGGTTTTGATGACTTATTAGAGTGTGCAGTTCTGGCTAGGGTGCCTTCTTGCCTTTTGTCTTGGCCTCATGCTCAGGAGGCTGCTGAAACCTTTCTGGTTCTTCACTACCACCTTCTGTTAAAAAAAAACAAACAGTGTGAAATGGTAGGAAAGAGGTTATGAACTTGATGCTAGTGATAAGCGAGTTCCTTCCATGGGGTGAGGTGACAGCAGATGGAGGTGTTGGGAGTCAGTCCTGGTAGCCCACAGGCTCTGGTGCAGCCCAGTTCCACCTTCCCCTCACCTTCTGAAGCGCATGCAGGCTGGGCAGCATTTTGGCACCTGCCTGTGGCTGCACAGAAGGGTCTGGGAGCAGAACCTGCCAAGTGCTGGGCCCTGGAGGAGTTGCCAGCCTGAGTCCCACAGGTCACCAGCCATGCATGCACGGCGCCTGCTCCCTGAGCATGTCCAGCTCCGTGTCTCGCAGCCCAGTCCTGGCTGGCATCCCCGCTCCGCGTGCCTCCTCCTGAGGGGGCTGTGGCCAGAGGACAGCAGCAAGGTCACAGCCGCTGCAGGATTGTCAGGTTTGCAGGCTGCAGGAGGGGTCTGGGCTGGGCTCTCTGGAGCCATGGCAGCCTGCATGAGGATGGTGTCATGGCGTGTGGCACCTGCGCCTGGAGTGGCATTGTTTGCACTCAGAGGGGTGTGAAGTGCTCCTTGGGAACCTCTGATTTTCTGCGTGGCTCTGGCTGCTGCTCCTCATGCCCCGGAGGTGACTGGACCATGGGGAGGGCAGGCAGGGGTGATGGGCACAGCCCAGCTCGGCTGTCGTATGTGGGGAGCCAGACCAGTGCACTGTGGCCACCATGCTTGTCACTGTAGCCTGCTGGTGCCCTTGATTCCATGGCCAGATCAGCACAGGCACGCTCCTCTTGGGAAGCACACACAAATTCTGGGCCAAGGCACAAGGCTAAAGGCATCTTGAAACAGCCACAGTCAGGCATGGCTGCCCTAGGAGATGCTGCTACTTGTCTTGAAATGAGTGAAGTAGTGAGGGAGAGCCCTCCCTCAGCCTGCTGGCCACACACAAATTGCTTACAGAAGGTTTTAAATTTCAGTTGAGAACTGTTTGTGGCACGGCTTGGGTTTCTGCTGGTGTTAATGAATCAGTGCTGACTTAATTTGTTTCTCGTCTGGAAGTTGGATGTGAGTGAGAATTTAAGGCCAGCATTCCGTGTTTTCGAAAAGCAAGGGTCCACATCTGCATTCCCAGGAAGTAAACATGTAAGGTCCTTTCCTGTGCCCAAACTGCAAATGGCATTCAGAGCCAAACCAATATGCAGTGTATTTTCGTCCACATTTCTTCTGCTTTGCTTAACACCTGCTTAACCATTTCAGGAGAGGCCCTTGGTCAGATAAAACAATTCTTTGTGGGCCACCAAGCATCCTTCCCTGTCAGTTGCTGTCCAAACCTTCCATCCCAGTGCTGCTCTCCCCACAGCCCCCCCAAACCAGTCACCCTTGGTTACCTGCAGGGCTGGCAGCCGAACACGCTGTGCCCCTATCAGCATAGGGAGGTTTTCTGCTTCTGTCCTTCCTTTAAAGCCACTCTTCTCTTACTGGCACTGGTGGCTTTGCCTCACAGTTCCTGGCTGAGTGAGCTGCTGCACGTAGGGGCACTCTGCACTAGATCAGATACGAGTATCAGTGGCAGAAAGGTGTGATTCAGACAAGGCAGCCCTGGTACAAACTGACGTTATTCTATCCCACCACTCCAGTGGAGAAACTCTCAGGGGCACTTACTGTAACCATGTGTAATGATTACTCACGTAACTTGGTCTGATCCTGTGGGGATTTGAGCTGTATTTGACATGAAGTGAAATGGATTTCCATTCACCCATACAGGCACTTGCAGCAGTTTAACCAGCTCCGTTTCCAAAGTAGTTTTAGGGCATCTCAGGCACAGCTGGGGGAGATAGGGAAGTGGCGGGGAGCTGTGGTGGATGAGGAGCCCAGAGGTGATAGCCCCATAAAAGGGATGGTGCAGGTATCTGGATGCCCTGTCCAGCATAGTTGGCAGGTGCTTATCAGAGCCCAGCTTTTTAGGGCTGTTCCTGCACCCTGGAGTGGGCCAGCACACTCTGTGCTCAAAGCGCAGCAAATGGGAATATTCTGCCTAAAGCACTTTACGTTCTTCATGTTGTTATTGCTCTGATACTGAGCAGAGATTTATGAGGTACTCCAAGGTGGTGATTGAATGTATCTGTGCTTCAGGACCTAATCATGTAAGCAGGAATTAAGAAGGCGATTTTTAAGAGGAATGCCAATTCCCCAGCATTTGCCACAGTTGTTGGGGATTCTACCAAAGCCCACAGCAGAGCTGCATTTATTTCATTTATTTTGATATCCAAGTCTACTTAGGGAAGGAAATGAGTTAAATTAAGTATTTATAAAAGAGAAATTGGAGAAAAGATGTGCAAGTTCCCCACCCCAAGAAAGATACTGCATTGGCTGTAAAAAGAGTTCTCAGGGTGTTCCGTGTTTTACTCGCCTGTGTCATTCCTGCTCTGTGCAGAAAGAATCTCTCCTGTGTCTATGTCAGGAGGGTGACAAGCCAAAAATGCCATCAGTGCCTGTGGGGAGACAGAGGTGACTGGTCAGCACTTCCCAGCATGGGGAATCCCAGTGAATGGGATCGGGTTTAAGATAGGAGCCACATTCTGTATGTACTAGCAGGAGGAAGGGCTTTGTTGCTCATTGATGAATACCCTGAGCTAGTACAGTTTGTAACTCATGAGAGAAAGGCAATGCTTTTGCTGCTTCTGTTTGCTGTCTGGTGTGAAGTCAGTGGGTGACTTGCAGAAGCCTTCCAGATGTGGGATTCCCCTGTGGGTGACTCAAATGTAACTTCTCTTTCTTTCCAATTTTGGTGGGATTTTCCTTGTGGAATCAGAGCTCTCCTTCAATCCATGTCCATGTTGTTGGCTTTCCCAGGGCAGATCTCCTTCCACAGCCCCTTGGAAAGGAGAGAGACTGAGCTTTTCTGTCTTACCAGGGCCAGACAACACATGGAGTGACTGCCAAAGACAGACACGTGTCACTATCCCCTCTCCCAGCACATCCCATCCATCCCACTGTCCCTGGAACAGAAGGAGAGGGGAGTGGGGAGCAATAGAGCATGAACCCCTTGATAGGAGCCCCCCACACCCATGACAGAAGCTTTTGAGATGTGGGCTGTACCACTGCCATGTTGTCTCTTCTCACAGAGCAGATCCCCAGTCCTGCTGCCCCTGTTGTGTCTTGGGAAAGGGGAGCTCTTTTTAGATCTGTGAGCTGGGAATTCCCTTTATAAAGGTGTTCTTGACTTCCAGTTCAAAACACTTCAGAGCACATTTCCCATTGCCATTTCTCAGCATCTTGCCACCAGTTTTGTTAGCACCAGTTTTAAGAGCAGCAGCTTTCACATAGGCGTGAGTTAGATCTGAGTTTTGCTAAAGGCTGTAGGGAGACGTCCCATTCCTTCCTGTCATTCCATGTATACTTTGAAGAGCTGTGCTAATTGTTCCCTTTCAAGAGTCAAACCCCTGAACTTCTGAAGCACCACTTCCTTGCCAAAAGCACTGCCAGATCTGTCTCCTAAGCTTTCCTGACCACAGATTGCTAAAGCAGGTGCTCATGGTCCATGGTAAGTCATTCAGGCATTACAAAGCTCCAGAATGTGGGTGTGGAGGCCAGTTTCTGGTGCAAGTTAGAGGTGACCCTGGGTGTAGTAACTGCTACATAGCCCCATACAGAGTGCAGCCACTGCCTGGCTCTCTGAGTGATCCCAGAGCTGGCTATAAGGCTTGTGCCTACTGCTCAGTACAAGCTTGGAGCCTAACTAGAAGTCCAGCAAACTGGAGGAGTTTCAGGCAAGGTCCCTGCTTGGCCTGGCTGAGCAATAAAGTTGTTTCAGTTTTTTTCTTGCTCCATGGCCTCTTAAGCTGGAACCAAAACCCAGCAAAGGAGAAAGGTGCTTGGGTCCCATAGGAGGGGAGTCTGAGCAGCCCCAAAAAGCAGAGTTGCTGTGTTCTCAGTGCTGTGCTGGCAGCCACTGCTGGGCTCTGCAGAACATTTTCACAAGGCCCCTGCAAGTGGCACTGACTCACTGCAGCCACAGCCCCTGGAGCATGAACAGCTGGAGCAATTTCCAGCCCCGAGTTTTCCAAATTATGAATGTTTGTGAAAGGAGAAGCAATGCTGAAGGTTTTTAAGGATTTGGTTTTGTAAAAGACATCTGGGTTGGAGGTTTGTGATCCCTCATAAGCATCTGTGTGTTTAGTGTGCTGGTATTTCACTGCATCACCTGGCCCTGTCTTTGTGTTTGGATTTCTCTCCCATATGCCTTCACTCTTGTCCCATTTTTACTGAGCCTTCAGCTTTCCTGAAGGACAAACAGTTCCTAGCCTTTGCAAGCACCCTTAAATGTCCCCCACCTCCTCCCAGCTGCTCCGTTCTCTTTTGGCTCTGCTTTAGGAATGTTTTGGAGGAGCTAAGAGATGGGATCTTGTATGAGTTACAGGCAGATAAGCTCTGTGCAAAGAAGCTCTTTTCCACAGAGGTGGAAAAGAGCAGCTTCCCTACCTGGAGGTGGGAGGAAACAAATCCCAACTTTCAGCAAGGTCCTAAAAGAATCCCAAGCAAATTCCATCAAACCAGTGACACTGGCTTTTCTCTCATGGCTGTTCCTGAGAATGATCAAGTGCCATAAGAAACCAGTTCTTTGAAAGGCAGACTGTGGTAATGTAGTGGGATTCTTTGTGCCGAGCACAACTCCAGCTGTGACATCACCTCTGTGGTCTCACCACTGGTGACAGGCAGGAATTCCTCACAGCTATAATCCACTATGTGCCAGCCAAAATCCCAGCCTGGCAAAAACCCCTGCTTTCCATCATGGAGGCCCAAGGATGGAAGGAGCCAAACCTGCTGTGTTTGGTTCACGGAGCTGGTCATTACCAGAGCCCAGCTCTGGTGATTACCGCAGTGCGGCGCTGGTGCGGGGCCCGATACAAATAAAAGGTCTTTGCAGTTATAATGAGATATTCATGCATGGCAGCTCCAGGTATGAACTCAGGTGCTACTGTGTGCTTAGCTATGGGAAATGGAGCAAAGCAGGGCTGAACTCATTGCATCCCACCACAGCTGCATCTCACAAATAATGGCCATGAACACCCTCGTCAGCAAGGCCATTTCCTGTGGCTGGGGCGGCAGTTCCCAGGCCAGGTGTCCTCTGCACAGACAGGCCAGCCAGGGGTGACATGGCGCAGTGGGGAACAGTTGTGAAGTATTCATATAGCCTGTTTATGGGAATGCTGATGGTGACAAGGCCATAACAAGTGTCTCACACTTTTTGTCCCAGACAGGGGAGGGGAGCTCTGTGTGGGAAGGCTGTGGTGTGCTGGAGAGGGGGAAACTGAGGCATCATGTGACCAAAGCCTCGTATGTTGTGCAACAGAGTTTGGAGCACCCAGGAAGCCATGGCAAGGGAACAGTGAGGCTGGATAGTACCTGGTGATGTTCCCCCAGCCTCACAGTATGCCTAGTGGGAAATGGGGAGCTGAAGGCAGTGCTCATGTAAGAGAGACCAGACAAGGGAGGGTGACAGCCTTGTTGCTTTGTCCCTCATGTTTGCAGTTGACATCCCTCAGACCTCCCTGACTCAGAGACTTCTTCTGGTGTCTATCCAGACTTTTCTGGTGTTTTCTTGGGGTTTGGGGTGGATGTGAGGCACAGGAAGTTAATTTTCCAGCTGAATTTACAGCATAGAGTCTGACATCTTCCACACCATTTTCCTGCTGGAGTACCTTGCAGACTGAAGAGCCCTCCCTGAAAGGCTGGATGCTTTGGCACTGCTTCTATTAGATAAAGCTAGAGGTTTGCTGCTGATAATCCTGCCACAAATTCAGAATTAATCACAGCATAATGGAATCTGGTAGTGCTGGTTGTTAATTCTCTATTGAGTCTGCATTTCTGTGTTTGTTCTCATTTGTTCTGATCAGGGCCATTGTCTCTAATATTGCTGCATAAAGGGTAAGAAATAAATCAGTGGTGTTTAGCTTTCCTAACCATCTGCTCTGGCTCCCATCCCAAACTCAGTTTTTAAGTTGGGCACAGTTTCTGTGATTTTGCCTTGTGACAGAGAACGTCTCTTGGGAGAGGAGGAAAATGTGACTCCTGATCTCACCCCAGGGATCGATCGTTCCAGGGATACTGCATTTGAACTCACCAGGTTTTTGTTGTCATGCCCGTGATTAGGCTGAGCTTTGGTGGAAATGCTGAAAGGAGCTTCTTTCTCTCTGGTATAATGGGATTAATGCTTTTAACAGCAGTGTGGGTACTTGGAGGTGTAAAGCACTTGGTTTGGCCATGGAGTTTGTGTGCTTGGTGGCATTTGGTCTCAGCAAGGTCGGTCTCCAACCTGGGTACACTGTGATGCACCCCTTGGGTTGTTACTGAGCCTTCCTGTGGAGCGCAGCCAGTTGGTTTTAAGAGGTGTTGTTAATGCAGTGAAATTCAGGGCATTTGGGAGCTGCTGCATCATCACAGATGGGACATACATCTTGTAAACTATAAATTTTTAAAAATTATTTAGCATCTCCATTGCTGTGTGGGCCATGTGGCAGCGAGCATGGGATAATTCCGCAGCTTTCATTAGAGCACACATCAAACATTTAAAGTTCACGGGTGGTGTTTTCAGGAACTATTATAATAATTAGGAAAGGAGAATGGGTTTAATAAGAGTTGTAAACAGTGATCAGCAGCCAGACCCCGTCCCTCCCCGCAGACCCATCTGCATGGCACATCTGGGTACATGGAGCAGGGAGCAGCATGTTCCATCCCACCTGCCCTGACTCTGAAGGAAGGTGTGGGGGGTCTGGGGTCACTCTGGGACACAGCAGTGACAAACTTGAGGAGGAAAATCTGTAAAATAACACAGAAAACCCTAGCCATACCCTTCTAGTAGATACTTGTTCTCAGTCTCTTGACAGCTGTCACTAGGTGCTCAGGGCTCACAGGCACAGAGCCCCGTGGGCCCTGGGCTGTGCTGGGTGGGCACAAAGGGATGTCCCTGCCAGTGTGGGGCCAGGTCTGGCAGCCAGTGGGATGCAGCATGGCCCCACCCTTCTCAGGGACTTGGACACAAGGGCCTGAGCCAGGCTCTTGCGGTCAGGCCCTGCTGACCCTCTGGAGACCAGCAGAGAGAAGTCTGCAGGTTTTGGTGCATTTCAAGATGAGACATGAGAGGTAAAATCATGAACTCTTACCTAAAAGTCATAATGGGCACTCTAATCTACTTAATCAGACCAAGTAGTGTAATCCCTAGGAGCAACTCCTTGCAACAGGATACATTGTGGTCTGGAGGGAAGCTCCAACAGCTGGAAATCCAGTCAGGCTATGTGGATTGTGAGCATCTTCTAAGTGATGGGAAGTCCCAAATTATACCCAGTGGAGGAATATTCTGGAAAGCAGGTTCCCATTACTTAAGTTTGATATTCCATGCACAACAACCATAGTCAGGATTGCTTCCTGTGACTATGGGGCAGTTTGGGGTGCTTGTGTTCAGCCACTCTGGTCCCCATTCCCTGGTGCTCTCTGCAGACCTTTGGAATTTCCTAGTGACAGGCAGTGGCTTTGTTCAAGGTGATGGAGATCCTTGTGTAAGATACTGTGGAGGGGAAGGATGGTTCCAGTGCAGCAGCGAAGAAGCTGTTGAATAATTAGCTGCTTGCTGCAGCTGCATTGTGTGTCCTGCTGGGTGTTAAATGGGCAGTGCTCAAGTCAGCAGATCTGTTATGTCATTCCATGTTCTGTGTCAGTTCAGGCTCTGGAGAAAGCAGCCAAGGTGCAGGCCTGGGAGCCACAGGCTGGTTTGAGCACTTTTGCACTTGATAGCCCCCACCTAGGAAAGGCCCTGGTTCAGGTGGGACTTCCAGCTGAGCTGTCCTTTCTCTCCCGGAGTACATCCTTCCCTGGGCCAGCTGTGCAGAAACACAGCTGTGGCAACTTGTCAGTCACCCGGCCACCTTCCGGACAGGCCACCAGCCAGGCAGGTCTCAGCAGGGAGCTCTGCTGGAGCCACCGGTGGCTGTCACAATGCTCTGCCACACCCTGAGGCGCACTGCCAGGCAGGGGTCACCGTGGGAGGGGGGAAGGCACCTCCTCTTAGGCTCTGAGCTGAGGGCCGGTCACGGGGCATGGTAGGCTCCAGATCTGAGGAAGCAGTATGGTCTCACCTGCCCCACGGAGGGTGAGCCCCACCACAGGGGCAGATACCCATGGCTGGGGTCCCCTCCATGTGAGCCCCCACAGCCAGCCTGGCCCTCCAGCCTGGCATGGGGCAGCTCTTGTCCACTGACCTAAATTGAGGCTGAGCAAAGAGAGCAAGCAGCTGCCCCACTGCTGCTGCTCTGTTTTCAGCACAGCTCGAGCCTCCCTAATCCCCTCGGATTTCGTATCTACCAAAACAGCTTGGGCCCATCAGTAAATTGCAGTGGCATATGGTCCAGGTTTATGAGTAATCTGGCACACGCTGAAGGCAAGGAGGACGTCATTCTTCAGCAAATACGAAAAATATTGGGGGGGAGGTTATGACTGTATTTAATATAGTTGATGAGAAAGCTGTGAGAAATGTTTACCTTTGAAGCCAGTCCTGTTTCAACTTCAGCTGCTGGGAGAAGCCACTGTGAAACAGAAAACAAATAGAAGTAACAGGAGAGTCCCATTGGTCCCGTGAAGGTTTTGTCACTTAAACTGATCCCATGGGGCTGTGCAGGGTTGGAGGGGAAAGCAGGCACCCTGTATACAACCAGTGCCACAATTGGAATAGTCCTCATCACCTCCCTGCAGGTGAAGTTCCTCCAGCTGGTGCATATGTCAGCAACATAGCTTCATTCCTGAAGAGAAGAGGAAAATGCAGTTTTAGCAGCTCTGGGAGGAGGAGCCTGGTCATGGACACCTTGGTGGGCCTGGCCTTGTTGTAGTGGCAGTGGATGTCCGTCTCAGCATGGTTTCCAGATGTTCTCTGAGGACACAAGAAACACCTCCCAGTGTCAGTGTACTCAGCATTGGCTTCATCAGGGCAATTCACCTGAGGAATGTGCAGGTCCTGGTCAAGGAACCCTTTGTGCAGTCCTTTCCTGGCAGGGAGATGAAGCTGTGGCTCAGCTGACATCCCCAGAGACATCTGTGTGAGGACTGGGACATCTCTGAGAGCAGGAGGACATGGAGACTGTGTTAGGTACAATGCTGCAGCAGCACTGTGAGAGTTTTCCCTTGGCCCCTGATTGCTCTCTGTGGCTCAGACCAGCAATGCTGCTTTTCCCTCCAGCTGGGGTGAGAGCTAACAACTTCTCTCCTCCCCACTCAGCTGCTGTGGGCTGTGGAGCCCCATTACACAGAGGGCTTGAACTTCCTTTCGCTCTTGCCAAAATCCATGTTTCCTCAGTGTGTTTGGAAGCCCAGCTACAAGAACCTCAGTTTCTCACAGCCTCCCTATGCTGTGTAATGCTTTGGCAACACTACATGTTTTCTTGGTTGCATAGACGTGGCTGTGACATTCAGGGAGGAGTCATCTCCAAGAGGAGGTGCATGTCTCCTGTCCTGTGGCCTGGTCAGCAGCACAGGGAAGGAGAATACAGCTGGCTCTGAGTGCCACTCTTTTCTTGCTGCCAGCTGACACTTGGAAACACCCCAAACTTCAAGGAAGGTTTCGCCTCTTTAATCCAAGAAAAGGCCTCAAACAGCTCACAAATAACTTAAACCTCGGGCTTTTAAAATTTTAAACAGAGCCTTTGGGACCATATTTGTTCAAACCTTGCGTATCTCGGTGGCTCAGATTTTTAGCTGTTTGCTGCAAGCTTTGAGGCAACACAGTGTGCAGTTTAAAAGGAGCTTTGCTTTTTAAGTGGGAGCTGATTTTGTAAGCTCGGAATTGTGTGTTTTGTGTCTTTGTTTTGCATAATCCAATTTTGCACTCGGGAAACTAAAGGAAATATCTTGTGTAAAAGGGTGGATGCAGACCATGTGATCTCAGCAGCAAGCTGGAGCAGGGTGTGTTTTTCCAGGGGTCGTGGTGTCTTCTGTGGGACCGTGCTGAGACATTCTGCCACTGCTGGGGCAAGTTGCTGGAGTCAGGAGAAGTTTCCAGCAGTCCGTGGCAATCCAAGGGTGTCAGCTCCCAGTTCTTATTTTAAGTGTATGTTGACAGGACCTTCACGTGCTCTGTTGCTTTGCTTGGTGTGCGTGTGTTCAGATGGATCAGGACAAGTCCCCCCTGCCCCTCCAGGTTGCCCTGGTACAGCAAAGGCCCTGCTTGGTGCCAGGGACAAGGGCATCTCAGGGTCCTGTGTCAGTCCGTGCCTGGGAATGCCAAGCTGCATGCCATGCCTGGAAAACAAACCCCACGGTGTCCCCTCATGCTGCCACTGTCATGAGGGAGGGCACAGCTCCCAAGAGGAGCCCACTGGGATTTTTCAAAGCAGTTTGGGGAAGGGCTGAGCCTCAGGTGTGCAGCAGAGCTGTGGTCTGCAGTTGTCTCTGCAATTCTTCTCTGCTTTCATGTGGGTGGGACAAAACCAGGTGATCTTTCCAATTGTGATGACAGGACATCTCAGGTGTTTCCTCTTGTAGCAGATGTAGCAGTGAGTGGTGGTGACTCAGAGTCTGCATTTGTAGCCGTGCACAGGCGGTGTCCTGGTGTCTGTCTGCTGCTGCAGGACACATGCTAGGCCCTGGGAGCCGAAGGAGTTAAACTGTTTCCAAATAGGCCTCTTCATGCTAATAAAGTACCTTGGGGCTGGTCCAGCAGGCAGACACCTGGGTATTATCCAAGCATCTGACACCCCTAGAGAACTAGAGCCTTGATGAGCTTTGTACACTCTCAGAAATCTTGGAGAAGAAAGGAGGCTTTCCATGGAAAATGGATTTTCAGGGCCAGCTGAAGGACATGACGTTCAAGATCATTGCTTTAAAATAATTTCAGCTGCAGTTAATGTGAAGCAAAGAAGAAAAGAAAACCCAAGACAGTGAAAGGATAATTAATTCTGAGTTGGAGCTGCAATTTGGAAGGGCTGTATTGTGAAGTGACCCTTTTCCAAATGATACCTGCACTGGCTCTTCTCGGAGAGTCCTTTGCAGTGAAATGTTGTGTTGTTTTACTTTTACACTGTATGTTTATTCACCCCTGGTGTTACAGAGACCTTGAGTTCAGCCTTGCAGACAAGGGCCCAGTGTAGTGAGGAGGTTCTGCAGGGAGCTCTGGCACAGGCTGGGCTGAGCAGAGCTCTCTGGGGCCAGGTCCCCTCTCCGTGCTGTGGCAGGATGGTGCCTGGCTGTCCCCTGGACTTGTGGCACCCTGCCATCCATCCTGCTTTGTTCCTGTCTTCTCCCTGACCACCACAGCATGCACCCTTATCAAGAGAGGCTCTGCAGAGCCCCCTCTAGGACCATGGAGCATCCCTTTGGAGGGGCACAGTGTCCCTACTCCCAGGGTCTCACCCCACAGAGCTCTAAGGAAACTTGGGTCAGTGGATCACCCTATCTGGCTTTGACCTCCTGTCGCTGGTGCATCTCCTCCACTCCTTGCACATGTTGTACTGAATTTCTCCAGAAGCTGAGAGATGATTTTTATGAGGAGCTGTTCCAGGGACTGAAGCCTGTACAGAATATGATGTTTATTACTGCCATTCCAATGTAATTTGGAAAATATTTATTTCTGGCCTACTTGCTCTTCCTCAGCTTACAGCGAAACCAAAAAAAAGTGTCGAGGCCAGAGCTCTAATGAGATTCACATTTTGGACATCAGATCAGTACAATAATGCATTTCACACTGTTGTTTCCTAATTTGCCTAATCAAATAAAAGGAGATGAAGCATCACAGAGCCCAACCTCCCCGTTCCAACAAGGCAGCACTGAACCCATCACTTGGCACTCAAATTAATTTTCCCCATGCAGGTTGGCCAAAGCACATAATTTATTCAGCGTCTTGCAGCTCTGTCAGTAGACACCATCTATCCCAGGGGCTGGCAATCCCAGGCAGCTGTCCCAAGGAGCCACAGGGTGCATGGATAGCCTGGAGAGGTTTGGGGAAAGAGGGGAAGGCGTCTCAGGCTACTGCAGCCCATGCTGTTGCGGCAGGTATCGATCAGTCAGGTTCTGTGCTGTGCTAAATCCCAGGGAAATCCTTGCTCCAGTACCACAGGTGGAGCAGAGGGGTCACTGTGCCCTCAGGAGATATTCCAGGGAAGTGAGGGCTGTTGTTGGAGCTTGAGGAGGTGCTCGGGGCCAAGGTGGGGCTTGAGTTAATGCTAAAACCAGTGGTGTGGTCAGGGAGGCATTTCTCAGTGACTTAGTCATGTCTTGTTACATCCTGAAATGGGCAGGACTCGTGCTCCAGGTAAATCTATGTCCCTGAAGGCAGCTTAAGAAGCAGTATACTGTTTGGGACAGGTTTTCCTAAGTGTCCTGCTGAGCAGTGCTGCAGGGAGCTGGGAGCTTTTGGGTACTGCCCAGTTCACCACCCAGAACAAAGCAGTTCCACTTAGAGAACCCGAATGCTGAGACCTGGGACACCTCTCCTGGCTGTGGAGCAGACTTAGGAACCCCTGGGAACAAATGCTGCAGGATTGGTGCCATTGCAGATGCTTTTCTCCTACAATGTGTTGGAGAATTTAGCAGAATTTGAGATTGTGCTTTTAAAGGAGAACTAATCAATGGGATGGGTTTGGGGTTTTGTTATGATTCACTGGGAGTCAGGAATGTTATTTCAGTGCTGGTGAGATCAGTGCAGACCTAAAAATGGTACTCAAACCCCTCAAAGTATAAAACCATGTTTGAATTCTGTTTCTCAGGAGATCTGTCCTGGGCTCGGCTGTGCTGTAGAGCACATCCAGCTTTGCAGGTGGGGTGTTTGTCTCAGAAGGAGGTTTGTTTCCAGTTCCAGTGAGGACAGCTGTGGTTTGTTGCAGTGGGCCCCTGGGCACTACTGGAACATCCCAGAGCTCCCCAGAAGGCAGCAGCAGCCACAGGCCCCAGCTGAGCAATCCTGTGCATTCCCATTTGGGAAATTAGGTTTGTTTACAAAATCAGGCAGAGCAAGCAAATTAAAAAAAAATTAGTGTGAATTAAATAATACAATTTTGGTGCAAACATGGAAATCAAATTTTGCTTTTCCATGGGCTGTGGAGCCATCCTTGTAGCACAGGAAGAACCATTGTGAGTTCACTGCCAAGACTCAAAAAGTTATCAAGTAAAGGCAGTTTCTTGCATCCAAAGTCCCTCATTATATTAAAAAAAAAAATTGCAGCACAAAATTTACAAGTGCATCACAGGACCCAACTGCACTGTTAAACAGATGGCACCTACACAGGACCCAAAAATATATAACAATTTTAATTGAGCCAATGCAAAACAGATTTGTGAAGTAAAATAGGACATGCCAGGTCTAATAAGGCCCTCTCTAGAAATTGTGGCATTAGTTTTGTAAGGGCACAAGAGGTACTCAGAAGTTGCTCTTTAGCAGATGAAGCACTGCCTTGACTTGCTCACTGCAGCCTCTGAAGTTTCTGTTCAGCACACTGCCCCTGCTGTGGCTTTTCCTGGAGTGCAGTGCCAGCCCCCTTGGCCATGTGAGGCCATTTGCCCCGTGTCCTGCTCTGGTGCAGCTCCCTGGTCCACAGCCCTGGCTCTGGGTGAGGACACAGCCAAGCCCCTCGCTTGGCACGTGGGAAGGGGACATTGCTCTGGCCACACCTGAGCTTGTTGTCTGCGCTGGTGAACTGTCACCAGGGCCACACTGCCATGCCTGTTTTGGATGCATAGAGGGGAGGTCAGAGATAGATCCTGCCTCCCAGCACTGCAGAGCTGAGCTCCCAAATTTCCCCTCAGTGTCTCCTCTGGTGAAGCAGGGGTTCCCTAAGCTGAACTCTGAAGGCAGGTGGTGCTGGTGCCTTTGCTGCTTCCCAGTGAAGTAAGGAAAACACCTGTCCTGCAGCAAATCAGGGTTCCTGTAGTGATGAGGCACCACTCAATGAGAGAGAATGGATTGGGGATTTCTCCCTCATTTATAGCACTGGGTTTCTTTCACCTTTCCCTGCAGTCTGAATTGTGACCAAGAAAAAAAGCCATTTCTTCCACAGCTGGAAAGGGAGGTTTGGTCTGAAATGACATCATACAGAATTCCCAAGTTCCTCCTGCACATGCAGGAGAAACAGCAGAAAGGAAAAACAAAACCTCCCCTACTCCAAACTTTGATCTTTGTTTTTTCCCTGGAGTATGTCAGTATGATCCAAACCATGAGGACATGGTAAGGTAATGACAGTTGTCAGGGCAGTCTGTGTCCTGGGAGTTTGTGAGAATCCCAGGAAAGAGATGCAAACCCATGATGGCCTGCATGAGGTGCCACTGCTGAGAGGGGTCAAAGATGAAGTTATCTTTGCCACTAAACCCCAGCACCTCCAGGAGTGGGAATGTACCCCTGTGTGGGAGCATTCCAGTGTGATGAGGCTGAGTCAGGTGTGTCAAACAAACTGCAGTGTGGGAAATGCAGAGCTGTGGTGTCACCTTAGGGATGATAAGAAGAGGGATGCAGCTCAGAAATTTCCTGCAGGAAAATCCCCAATAGGAATTAGTACCAGTCAGCCAGGACTGTCCTGCAGTGCCTAGAGCTCGAGATGAGCCTGCATCACAGCACTCAGAATTCCCTTCCATTTTGCCTTGGATCAGTCTGACCCAGCTCCCCTGGGTTACACACAGCAGGTTCATGCCTGATGAATGCTGCAGTTCTTGTTAAATCAAAAATCTGAAAGGGAACATGGCAAAATTAATGTTTTGTTCATATTAACTCCAGCCAATTCATTTCTGCTGTTATGAAAATATATAAAATAAACATAGCCTTGTCATACTGAGGATCTTCTTGTCCCCATGAGTTCTCCCTTGCCTCACTGGTGAGAGGAGCCCTTTGGGTTTGCTTGGTGGCATTGCTGGACTCTTTGTACACAGCTCTTTAGAGTTCTCTGAGCCATCCTGAGCACTCCTGCCAAGTAAGTCTCACTTGTGTCATCTGAATCAGTGGATTTTATATCACCCTACGCCTCTTGTCCCACAAATTATTTGTGATGGACGTTTCCACACTGTGTAATAAGGAAACTCTTAACTATTATCTGCATCAAAATGCCACGTGTAAGGTGCTGTGCTACTGTGCCAGTTAGAAGGGAAAATCCATGTAGGGACTCAAAATGCAGTTTTGCTTGTGATCAGCCTTTCTGTGAAGATCTGCTCATTTCATGGTTTTCAATGGGCACAGGCAGAAAGGATAAAGAGTGATTAGTGGATTTCTACTTCGGTGTCTCAGTTGGTTACAAATATTCTTTGAGAGGCAGCAGAAGAACGTGAGGGACAAACCCTCTTTGTCTGCATGTTGTCCTGTTACACAGCACAGCTCAGAACACGAGCCAGCGCTCCAGTGATACCTTGGAATGTGTCGTGTGTACATGGAAAAGGAAGGAAAAGTGAGAGGGAGTCGATTGTGTTTTAACCTAACATCTGCTGAGCTCAGTGCTTCCAGCTGTGCCACCTCAGCGCCTTGAGGAGCACTGCAGGACTTCACCTGTGTCCTGGTACACCTGCCCAGCGCTCGCTCTTGGTCCTGCGTTGGGCTGGAGACTGCACAGAGATTTAGTCAGGTGCTTGCTGGTTGGGCTCTGTGGGTCAGACGTCCCCAGCCCAGGGCCAGTGCCACCCAAGCTGTGGTTCTGCAGCGACAGGGCGTCACTGTGGGCACTTAGTGGTTCTGGTTGTGTGGCTGATGCTCCACAAGGCATGATCAGCATCCTTGTGGTGTTGGAAGGGTTCTCCCTGGCCCTGGGTGGCTGGGTCCCCTGGGTACAGCTGTGGCAGCTCTCCTGGCCACGCTGTGCAAAGCAAAGTGGACTGCCTCTGGAATTCAGCACCACAAGTCACCATGGCACTGGAAAGCAGAGGTCTGAGATGTGGGAATGATGGGGAGGCTATGGGGGAATAGAAGACGGAAATAATGACTGAAACTTTGATAATAATTTTATTTATAGTCTAATGTGCAGACATGGCTGTTGCTGATGAGGCTACCAGTGACATAAATAAACTCAAGCAGAAGATGTAAGCGAGTGGATAAATGTAAAGGCATCTTTGGGCAGTGCCACGGATTTGGACGTGGACCAAGAGAATTATTTCTGTCCCTTGCGATTCCAATGAAGAGCACAAAGGAGATAATTAGCCCAGGATGCTCCGCATTGCTCTTTCCATCTTACGCACATTCATGCCCACCAAATGTGAAATGTTCGCCTTTTCCCCTCCAACGTGATGGTTGTTGAACTTATTTTTAGTGTCATTTGATAAGCCTTCCTGCTCGCAGAGAGACATCCCACTGACCCAGCCACTGGTCATTGTCTATACCAGTTCCCATCAAAGCGGGCGCGCTTTGTCAGGTTTCGACTCGAATATCCATTCTGCCTCTGAAGTACAGTATCGAAAGTGACTGGATCATTTGAGCCTTTTTCTTCAGCTGCTCCCTCCTTCCTCCCCCACAGTGTTTCCGCTCACGCTAACATAATTTGGCATTGTCGACGTGACACGACACTGGTTTTTCTAAAAAATTATAATACATACATTGTCGATGTTTGGTGATGGCCGGCGCTCCCATAAATTTAATTTCCGAATTGATGGAAAGAGGTCTTTCCCACTCGGAATCGTACCCAACGTTCGGCGCCCCCTCCGCCACTGAGGAACGCACATACAGTAATAGGTCATTCAATGTCAAAAGGCATAAAAAAGATGAGCAAAATCTTCACAGGCTGCTGCTTGCTGTTGCCTTTAATTATATTAATTAAACTTTGAAATTCTCATGCAAAGAGGGTTGCTGGCTTGTGACGCTGAAGAGCCCTTGGAGATTTGCGGGGGGGAAAAAACCCTGAGATACCAGTGTAGTGGCTACTGCTTTTTTTAATCTAAAAAAAAAATACACAAGCCTACGACTGCTAGGTATGTTTATAGATGATGATGTTTTATGCGCTACTGAACTGTGAATGCAGGAAAGGGGAAAAAACCACCAGCCACAGTGTCAAGGTCTTGAAGCATCAGTCCCTCCAACTCGGCTAGAGATCTCTGCTTACAGGCTGTCTTCCCGCAGAATAACGCTCTAGTAATTCCTTCCTGTCCCGGGTGCATAATGAAGGAAAGGTGTCTTCAAAAACTAAAGGGCAAAGTCTTGCTCGCTACTGATACCTCGAGGCATCCTGTCTACATTTTGTCATGCGTGTGCACTTTTCAGTGTTAGAGTGACAAGATTTCCAGTCAGAAGGTTCCCGTAAGGCACAACGGAGGGAGCTGGCAAGGGTTGGGGATCTGACATGGCTCTGAGGCACTTGACTCTGTGCCTGCATAGCCTGGTGGGAATCGTTATCCTGTGCCTGTGGCGAGTAGTCCCTGTGTAAATACCACGTGCCTCCGCTGCAGCTGAGGAATGCTGCGTCGCCGCTAAAAGCACATTGCGTCCTGAGAATCTGTAGTCCTTAAAAAAACAGCAAATAACAAAAAATAGAAAAGCATTCTCATCTTTGGTGTCTGTGCTGTCCCTTCAGTGGCGCACAGAGCCAGGCACTCATGGCAGTGCTGCTCTCCGGGGCACGGGCAGAGCACCAGTGCGGAATTAGAACGCGGGCTCCCGGAGCGGGGATGCAGGAACCTGTGGAGCTTGGGCTGCAAGATGGTCCAAGGGATGCGAGGAAGGGCTCGGTTCTCTCAGCTGGGTAGGACAGTGGCAGTGTGGCTGTCTCTCTTCCTGGTATCCGCTTCTTCTCCTCTACTGAGAGGGAACTCGGGTGAAGTTGATACAGCGGCCCTGAGGGAAGAGAGAAGCTGTTACTGGTGAAGTAGCACACAGACAGAGGTTGCTGGATGCTGGAAGGAGGCTGTTGAAATTCAGATGTTTGGGAAAATAACAAACCCATGAAAAACCTTTTAAGAATTAATGGAAATTACCCAGAGTGAGGCACTACATTTGCCTTACAAATGCAGGCTCTAGGCAAGCACGAGGACACGGGCGACACATTCTGACACTCCCAGGCCTTCTGTGAGCATAATTCACGAATTCTGTCAAGCTGCAGTGAGCAAACCCAAACCCATCTGACTGTGGGGAGGGAAGAGCATGGGGAAGGCATATCCTGCCCCCAAATCTCCCCTAAGCCAGGTCCTCACACAGTGAACATGGATAGATGTGACTGTTAGTTAGCAGAGCTGCTGCTGATTTGAAACTGCATTTTATTAGCAATAACCCTAGCTCTGCACCTACAGACTCTGTACTTAGGATCTGTGAATTGCTGTGCACAGAAGGAAAAGGGGTTTCTTGGGATGCCATATCCATAAAGAGGTCCAGGTGAATCCTGACAGCTTTCTGTGTAGCTGAAATGAAACCATTCCAACAGCAAAATCTTCAGCCTTTTTTATTAATTTGGAGCTCTTTTAAATGCCTAAACTCTTACAGGGTCATGGGGTGTTAGAGCAGGGTGTGCTGCCTCAAAGCAGTTCTCTGGCACAGCAGCAATTCCTTCCCTTTGGTCACGGGCATTTGTCAAGGATGGTGCCACGTGAACAGTGCTGGCTTTGGAGCAGGCAGCACTGCTTGTGTTCTGAATCCTTATTTCTGCTTTAGATGCGCTACTGGAGGAAAATTACTGCTTTCTGCTCAAACCTGGGAGATGATGGAATTGCCAAATTAAATTTGGGCTGAGTTTCATATTCCTATCATTCATTTAGTTTGATCTCCAGTTTTTCTGGGTATCAAGGAGGGTGATGGCACACAGTTATCTGGCATGACTCAAGCGGGTCTTGGCTGGCACGAGAGGGGCAGTGTTCTCATCAAGGGGTTTCCTAATGTTTCAGTTCTGTTTCTGTCAGCTGTTTAAGAAATATAAAATGGGTGAAAAGGTGGGGACAGGAACTGTAAGAACTTCTGGCTGCCACCATCTGTATTATAAATGTAGAAGAGATGCACAGAGATAAATGATGGAATCCTTTAGGCTAGAAGAGCTCTTAAGATCACCTAGTCCAACCATTCCTTCATCACTGTCAAGGCCACCACCATGTCCCCAAGTGCCATATCCACATGGCTTTTCTGCCAGGATGAGTGGTTCTAGGCAGAGCAGGGAGACAGGAGAACCTTAAACAAGCACTGCCCTTTCTGGTTCCCCTCTTCTCTCCCACATCTCTGCCCCCACCTTCTTTATTCCATGACTCATGGAGAAGGGAGGAGAGAAAGAAGTTGTGTGGTTAGGCAAACTGTTGCCCCTGTCACTGGCAGGGAAAACACCCTGAGCTGGGGAATCTCAGAGCCCTAAGAAACACTGTCAGCATCAGACATGTAACATGTAATAACAAACAGACTGTTGGTTTAAGTGGGAAGTTCAACCATTTGCATTCTAGATGGGCAGACTGAGGCAGGCAGAAGATGAAAGGCTGGTGTTCACTTGTTAGGGGTTTATCACTTCAGATCAATATGAGCTGCAGGTTTTTGTTACTAGAAACTCAGTGATGTGACTAACAGCACTGTCTCCTGCAAACTGGTGTGGAGAAAAAGCTCTGGACTCATGTAAGTCCTTCCTTGAAAAGTATCCAAAACCTCCCATGCAGCAATATCTGTGTCATCATTGAGACCAGCTTTTAGAAACAGAATATTAAATTCTTCTTCTGATTAATCTGACCTTTACAGAGACAACTATTTACTTAAGTAGAAGCACTATTTACTAAACATTAGTCTCACCAGTCTGGTTTTGGACTTCCCAATTAAAACATGCATGTTCCATGTAACCAATTTCACCAGCGCATTCTCCTCCTGGTGGTACTGCCAGGATACCCCAGTGTGGGGAGTTACTGTTACACTCATGTCCCTGTGCTCAATTAAATCATCAATTCAACCAATTTGAGTTCTGACGTACCATGCCTTGTAAATCACTGGCTCATAAACCTTAACAATACCAACATGTACTCCGTATGAAATTGCACTAAATTAGTGGTTTAGCATGAGAGTAATTAAAAAATGAGTTATGCATGCATTCTGTGATCTTTGCAGGGAATATAAGATCTGTCTCCATGCACCAGATCCAACAGGAAAAACCCCACTCTTAAGCTCACAGATGCACCAGATGTACTGCAGGGTAACAATGTGGCAGGTCTCTAACACCAAGAAAAAACAGGAAAGAGATCTATGGCAAGGGGGTTTACCTAAGAAGGAACTCTTTTATATGACATCAAAGCCATTTCTTTAGTTGTTGAATTTCTTACTGAATCTAAGTTACAGGACAGGGTGGAAATAGTCACAGGGCAGGGGATCTCAGGGAGTGAGTGCTCACACCAAACCCCAGATTAACCCTCACCTGGCAATGCCAAAACAAGGCACCAGGAGGGGCCTGCAGGAGCGGCTCTCCCCATCGTGCCCCTCTCCAAGCCGTAAGGCTCTGTAGGCAGTGCTGGGGGCAAGGGGGAAGGAGAGATCACTTTGGGACAGTGTCCACCCTGGGCCTGGAGCTTGGCCCTTGACTGCAGCGAGTCAGGTGTGACAAGAACTTTGAGGTGTCTGTGTGTGTGTGAGCAGACACATGGTGCTGTCCTGCCATTCCAGCAGAATTCTGGGCTCCAGCAGGGATAGGAGAACATGGCATGGGCTCCTTTGGAGCCCTTCCAATGTTCATCAGGAATTCGGGAAGGGCAGGTGAAGCACGCTGGATCTGGGATGGAATGTGACTGAACTGAGACTCTAGGCTGAGCTGCTCTACTTGGTCTCGGCTGCTTGTCCTTGCATGTTTCCTTTAGCATGCTGAGTAGTTGTATCTGTGGGAAAAATTTCCATGGGTGGCATTGCTGATGTGTTCAGCATCTGGCTCAGGACTAACAACTGCTTTTCCCAAAGGAGCACTTGGCAGTGCTGTCCTGCCTGGACAGTTGCTGCTCCGTGTGATACCCAATGTCCTAAAAGCTTGGCTTCTCCTGGCCTTGGAGGACTGAGATCCCCACTGCTCACTGCTGAGACTCGTGTGCTCCTACCTCGGCTGCAGTGTCCCATGAGGAGCACACGCCCTTTTGGGATTTGGCAATGATCCTGCTCTCTGTGTGTGATCAGTGCCTGCAGAGCCACGAGGAAGGACAGGGCTTCAGAATAATGTCCCTCCCAAGACACGTATTGAACACTGTTGTGTTGTTTCTGTTGCCCCATCGTCACAGCACTACCAGAGCATCTTCCATCCCCCACGGGCACATCCCTGTGAGCACAGCCTGTCCCTGGGAAGCAGTCTGCTCCAAACAGCTCCCCAGGACAGCCTGCCCAGGCTGCTGCTGCAGTGTGGGTCAGCAGGCAAGAACCTGCTTTATCTGATTCTGTTTCTTCTCACATATACCCTGTGGCCCAGCCTGCACTTGGCCTCCCTCTAAGGATCCAAGTTGAGGGCAGTGGGTTCTTCCCTGTAGCCCTTACACAAACAGGACTGTGTACACCTCTTCCTCTTTGGTAATGCAAGGAAACACGCCATTTCCTGCTTTCCACACCTCTTCAGAGTCATTACCTCCCCATCTGCTGTTCACTGGGATAAGGCATGGGCTCTGGACCTGCATGCTTGTGTGCAATGGTGACAGTAAAAGGGAATTCTGAGGGAGTAAAGCTGGGAGGGATTCAAACTCGGCACTGAGGTGCCAATGCATGGCAGCACCTGCCTCAGAGTCCCGTTTCCTTGCTGAATTGATGCTGGCACTTCCCCTGGGCAGTGGGAGCAGAACCAGAGTGCCTGTGCAGGGCCAAACCCCACTGTCTGGCAGGGCCCTCAATGACCTTCCTGTTCCAGAGGTGGCAGAAGCAGCATTACCTACAGCTTGTGTCACCTGGCCCATGTGGGCACTAAAATCCCTCTGGCATTAAATCTGACCGCTCCTTCCTGGCTCCGCTGCCTGGGATGTATTACAGTTACAACACTCAATCACCCCATAAATACCCACTGACAAGTGTACAGCTGAAGGGACTTTTTTTTTTTTTTTTTTTAGATCACTCTTTACTGTGGAGAAGGGCTGCTAACCTACCCCATCCTGTGCAGCTCTGGACAGCCCTCAGGGATTGGGTGCTGGCATCATCTCCCTCCCCTTTGCTCTTTGTCCCCGACAATGTGGTCATCCCTTGTCCCAGCCCTCTGGGAAGCTCAGGGTGTTGTGGGCATTTGAAACTGGTTTCCCATCCTGCTGACACCAAGCCCAGGGCTGTGCTGCCAGGCTCTGAGCACTCAGACCTCCTCTGTGCCCAGGTGCGCTGCCACAGGCAAATCCATTGCCAGTTGTTCCTGTCACCTGCGGCAGAGCCCGCACGCTGCCATTGTGCAGGTGGCACCTGCAGAGGTCCTGCTGGGCACCCCTGAGCCATGGTGTGGGAGCAGGACTTTAACCCCTGGAGAGCTGCCTCCCAGCATGACCTGCTGCTGGACAGACTGTTTGTCACACAGTTCATCAGCAGTAACTCCTTAGAAGGACTGCTCCTGAACCACTGTTATTGCTGCAGGCACCAGGATCTGCTCCTGGGGCTCCCTTGAGGCAGCTTTTCCCCAGAATTCCTGAACTGCTGGCTGAAACACCTGTGACAGAGCTGAGGTGAGCTCTGAAAACACCACAGGGTGGGCTCAAAGGCCTCCTAAAGTAACACAACATCATGAAAAGAAATAAACTACAACTGAATGGTGCTATTTGGGCCCTAGCAAGAATTCAGTTTTTTACTTCAACAAATTTTACCAGCAGCTTCAGTGGAAAGAGATGTTCATTTGTGTATTTTCCTCAGATTTATGTAATGTAGCCTCCGTAGCATGTGTGCATGAACCTCATGATCTTTCCCAGCCATCCCACAGTCCTGGATGTCACCTTCCAAAGGTCACAAGGTCTGGGGTCCAGGAACTGATTTCCCAAGGAAACCCAAGAAAAGGCTGCACAGTTACAGGTACCTCACAGCCACCTTCCACCCCTTGGACCTGCTTTAGCTGCAGGAAAAAAAGGACAGGAAGATAGGACTAAGTTGTTTTAAAAAGTAGTTCCTATGTTTTCGCACCTGATAAATGCTGTATTTTGGAGCACAGGCCAACAAACCAAACCTGCCAAGGAGAGGTTCCAAAGAGGTAGTTTAAAGATGCTAGGTTGGAAGATTTTATTTTTCAGTGCTTGTGATTTAGACGTGTGCTTGGAATACACGTTAAGGAGGGCAGGGCATGTTAATGTGTGAAATGCTGCTGTTGGCACGTGGGGTGGCTCGTACCCACTTGGTACTCACTGCATGGATGGCACTGCACACAGCTGCTGCTGCCCTGGGAGCCAAGGGTGTCTTTAGTGTGCTGGCAGCTGGGAGGAAATGCCATTAGAGCAGCTTTCTACCCATGAGCAGCAGTTACTTGGGAACTGGGCATATGGGCAGGTCAGCACAGTTGCTCTGTCTTGGCAGAGCATGTCACCAGGGGTGTATCCCTGTGGGATCTGGGTGCAGGGGCTCTGCAGCTCCCTGAGTCTGTGGCACCCAGCGAGAGCCACCTGCACTTTGGCCTGTGTGCCGGTGCCCTGCACCCTGTCGTGTGCAAGGTGGAATGGAGACGGCACAAGGCTCTGGGCAGCCAGGGAGTGGGCAGGAGTGGGCACTGGGCTGGCGTCAGCACTGACCATCCTGCCCTGATGGGTTTGGGTAGTGAGAAAAGGGAGGGATTTCTTTCCTTTGCCAAGTTTTCCATGACTGCTGTATTCAGCAGTTGTCCAAATAAACTCCTGCCTTGACCAAGAGTGGTTGTGACAAGCTGCCTCTCCTGTGAGCCGGCCTTCCAGGCCTGGGAGGAGGGAGTGCCGAGCTGCTGAGCTCACCCGTGGGCCTTGGGGGAGGATAAAACTGGCTGTGTTTGTAGCATCTGCTTCAAAAGGAGATCGTGGCAAATATTTTATTCAGCAGAGCTGGAGGTCTCCTGTCTCTAGAGGGCAGGAGTTTGTTGTTTTCCTCATGCAAGGCAAGCACTGCTTATGCAAAAGGAAAGGATGTGGAAATGGCCTGCAGAGTCCCTGTTTTTCCAGCACAGATCCTTTGGAGGGAGGGCCCTGGGTCACTCTTCCTGACTTTTGGCAGTGAGCTTCCCTCACTCCCAGCACTGCTGCCTCCCTGGAAGTACCCCCCTGACCTGGTAGGGTGTGACCCTTTCCTGAAGGGCACGTTCTCACTTCCATTGCAGGCACCTGCCAATGGAGGGCTCTTCTCCTTCAGCTCTCCTTAGTCCTTGGAAGGCAGCGCGAGGCCGTGTCACTGCCCGAGGGAAGGTGCTCTGTGTCCTGGCGCTGGCCCAGCACACACCTTGCCCAGCACCGACACTCAGCCGCTCGCGCACGTGCTGCCAAAACCAGGACACAGCTCCTGCCATCTCCACAGTGACGTGCAGCGCTGTCCCTGGGACAGCTCCCTCTCCTTCCATGGGACACTGGGGGGTCAGACTGTAATTCATGCTTCCAGGTGAAGCTCCGAGAGCCACACGTGCAGCACTGCAGTGTGTGGGGAAGAACAGGGAAGGGGTTTTCTCTGAGACATGTCCCAGCTCTTTGAGCTCTTCCCAAATCTTCTGGGATGAATCCCTGCTGTGAATGGGGACCCCATTTATGCTATAGGGTGTCTCTAGACAGACTGACACCAGGCCGGATCTCTAGTGCCAGTTTCCTTATGTCAGCATCCTAAACAACTTCCTGAGTTTGGTATGTCTTCTTTAGGAAGAAGAGAAAGATAATCTGCTACTATAGAGGCATCACACTTCAAGCCTCATAGAATCGAGAACTGGCCTGGTGAAACCATAATTTAGCAAATCCTAGTGCTTCAGGGCCTTTTTTTATCTATGAGGACAAAGAATATCAGAAATATGGAGTTCCTAGGGATGGCACCTCGAAAGCACAAGTTAAATATTCCCATTATTCTTCCTTCCTCCTCTTTGTGCAACCACTGTGAGAAGAAAGCAATTTATCCTTCTCTGAAATCAGGTGTAGGAACAGATAAACCAGAACTGTCAGAAGACTTGTTCTCCTTAAACTCCACTTCTGCTCTATCATGACCTCAGCTCAGTCCTCTCCTAAAAGCCCTTTCCTTTAGGAATACTTCCCAGCGTCCTTTTCTTGATCAGCTCTCTAACCTGGGCCTTTCTGAAGAAAGACTCTCCTCTTCAGATGGCCCAGAGATTTAAGACTCAGGTGCTCTATGGCTTTAGGTGTGTAAGTCATCCAGGCACATGTTGTGAGCCCTTAACAGAGCAGTGGTGGCACAGCATTCAGATCCTGACCCACAGATTATACAGCATCTGACTGGCATGTGGCAATTGCTTGTAATGAGAGAAAGCAGCCCAGTTCTGTGGTATTTAGTACACTATGGGAATCATTTTAAGCTAGTTATCATACAAATACTATAACCAAAAAATCCACCTGTGGGAAGATGCCAATCTGTTTGAAGCAGTAGGCAGGGTTTAACTGGGGGCTCCTAGGAGGAAAACTAGAAAGGCTGTGGCAGGAGGGGCAGCTCCCCGAGGTTGTACCCACTTGACTGGGGCTGGCTCTGGCCCTGCAGATGGGAAGGGAGAGCCAGCAGGACCCTCGTTCTGCACACACACAGTGCATGTGGCAGCCCTCTAGATGCCACTGTCACCCAGCTGTCCCAGCCCTACAGTGGTGACAATTCTGTGCTGCTGACACCAAGCACTGGGCCAGGAAGGACACAGTGCCAGGCTGTTCCCCACCCCTCAGCCACATCAGCTTCCCTGACACCATACAGTAAATTCCTCTTCCTGCATACAAACCCCCAACACATTTTTAGGCTTTGGTTGGAATGCCAAAGGGATTAGTAATTCACACTTTTCAGGTATTTGGGCATCCCACTCCCCAGCAGCATTCTCTGATTTTATACTGACGAGGCATTTGCTACAACTCCCCCGTAGGTGCCAGTGTCACTAAGTTAGCAGCTCTGTTAATTTTTAGGCTCTGCTTCTCCTGTGCACCTTGCTGAAAATGAGGAATAGTTTCTTTAAAGGCAGCTGCGTAAGGCTCATGGCACTGGGATGTGGAGGACCCTGGACTGGGCAGCGACAGGCTTCAGTCTGTCAGGGGCTCCTTCCTAGCCCCCCAGGCTGGCCTGTCACACTCTGTGCCAAGTGTGTGACAGGGGTGGGTGCACTGGGATGTCCTCTCTTCCTGCCTTGGGAAGGGGCCTGGGAGTAGAGGCTGTATTTCCTGAGATGTTTTTTCCTCATTAGAAGTCACTGCTACAGATGTGCCTATGGAGATGTCCCTGTTCTTTAGCAGTCAGGAGAGGTGTCCTGTGGAAACACCATCAGGCTGAGTTTACTCCTTTCCCTATGCATTCTTCCTAAATGTCCATTACCAGTGACTATGGGAAAAAGGGATTTGATGGGATGTTTGTGTGCTCCAAGTGCTGAGCAGGGACAGGGTATTTATGGAATTTACTCCATTGCTGCCAGACCCTGTTCAGATCCCCTGACTCCCAACCCCTCAGTGCCGTGTTTCATACATGGGAATCAGACCAGACTGGTGAGTTTGTTCTGGTTTTCAGTTCCCACCTTTGCCTTTTTCCCTTTTTCCCTTTGCTCAGTTTAATTTGTGTAATGAATGAGGGCTTTGGAGGGGCTTTGTTACACATAAACCCAGAGATGGTGGCATTAAGTGCATTTGCTAAATTAATAAAGAAATCTGCGCGTTTGCTGTAGGGTTCTGTTGTTGATTCGGGAACAGTGAGCTCTTGCAAATCTCAGCTTTCACCTTGCCAATCCCCGTATCCCTCTAAGTGCACTGCAGCTCCTTGGAACCTGTGGGGGGTTGGTGCTGGCATCCCTTCACTAGATCACATTTATGCATTAGTGCCATCTGTGCCTGCTGCACCTTCTGTGAGCCAGCCCGGCCAAGTGACTGGCAGTTATCTGGGACTGCACACAAAAGGAGAGGGGAGAGAAAGGAGGAAGGAAGAAGAGTCAGTAGGGATGGCACCTTCCTGTGTGCTGGTGGGTCTGGGGAGCACAAACCTGCACTGGGGTCCCTCCCTGCCACTGCTGAGTCCTTTCTCCCTAAGTAACAGAGAATACCTGTATTGTGGCATTCACAGAATCACAGAATTTTCAAGACTGGAAGAGACCTATAAGATCATCTAGTCCAGCCGATGTTCTAACTGTTCAGCTAGATCATGGCAGCAAGTGCCACATCCAGTCTTTTTTTAAATTCTTCAAGGGATGATGCCTCTACCACCTCACTGGGTAAATGATTCCAGTTTCTGACCACTCTTTCTGTGAAGTATTTCCTTCTTACTTCTAACTTACATCTAGCTTGACGCAACTTGAGACTGTGTCCTCTTGTTCTATCCGTTGTCGCCAGTTCTCCCTGTCCTTGTGTTCTGGAAGAGAGACAAAGTGCCAGGACATGGGGAAAGAAGCTGCTGCAGTCTGGGAACAATTTGGGGACAATGCTGGGCTTTGCACTGTGCAGTGTTTCCCTCAGGGCAGGGCTGGACCCGGGTGGTGCCGTGGTTCTGTGAGCAGGGGAGGAGCAGGAGGGAATGCAAGGGTGGCCGTGCTGGTTTATCCATTTGCCTTCTGTTCAGGGTCTCTGTTGGTAAAAAACCCTTGTGTGTGAAATGGCCTCTGAGGAGTTCTCCCGTCAATAACAAGACAGGGGAGCGTTTGCTGCTGTTCCTGTGCAGGCAGCTGAACTGCTCCCAGCACCCAGGCCCATGTGGATGGAGTCTGGGCACTTAGAGATCATGAACTCCCAGCTGAAAGCCTGGATTGATCTGTCCTACACAGGCAGGTACAAAGTACAAGAGCAGACAGAAATACAGATGCAAGAGTTCTTACACTGAACATAACTGTGTGCTAAGAATTTAGAAGTGAATTATCTGGCATAGAAATTAATTAAATCATTGCAGTGTCAGTCTGTCCAGACAAATAAGGTACCTTACCCAGCCTAACTTTCATCAGGGAAGGAGCACACGACCGCCTGGCAGGGGTAGTGAGCAGCCTCCTGAGCTGAGCACCTTTCCTAACAAGGCTGAGGAGTCATACCTTCCTCTCAAAGCAGGACTCACCTCTGTGTGTGCCTGGACACACCCCAGAGTGAGGGACCTCTCCTCCTCATAACTGAGTTTATAAGTATTTACATATAATAAGTACATCTTCCTGATTTTTTTTCTGAATGACCACTTTCACACTGTGGAGTCTTTTCCACTTAGAATATGATACTTGGAATTCAAGAGTTGCTTTTACATTCTTTCCATATGTTCTGTGTTAAACATATGCTATACTTTATATTTAAAAACTAGCAGCAGCAGACTGAAAAAAAAATGCCCACACCACACCACAGAAATATGTTTGCTTCATTATCCAAAGCTTCTGGGTTTCTGTAGTTTTTTACCAGGCAGGGGGAAGCACCCTCGAGGCCAGTCTCAGAATGGGAGATAACTCAGAGGAGCTGTGGAGAGAGAGGAACATCTGGTCCTCACTAAAGCGTGGGTAAAGCTGGCCAGAGCTTAGAGCTGTACACAGCTGGGTTGAGGTAGTGATGGAGTTATCAGCTTTGGAATTAAGGAAGGAAGCTCCTCCAGGTCATTGAGGAATTGGCCTTGAGTACTTGGGTAGTACTTGAGCCGGCCTCTCCTGAGAAGCTGCACTGATGCCAAAGGAAAAGCAGCAGCATGTGCTGGGTGTTTAGGTCCCTGCCCAGTGCCCTTCCCCTCCTGCCTGGGCTGACCCAGATTTGCTCCTGGTCATGGCAGTGCAGATGGCTTGGCTTGGGGGGGCACACACCTGGGCACAGCACAGGGCCAGGCCAGGATGGGCATCCATCCAGCAGCGCTGAACACCAAGGAATGCACTCCCCACTGTTTGAGATCTGCCTGGCCTGGAAGGCTGGCTGGGTCGGGGGATGGCACTGCCAGGGACAGTGTGCTCGGGGGCATTCCTAGAGCCTGGGGCAAAGCTGGGGGCTGCTCCCAGAGGCCAGCCTGAGCCCTGGCTGTGAGGAAGGGCACAGTCAGATCTCCCCAAAGGAGCTGCGTACCCTCCAGAGGGTGTGTGCGCACAGCACAGCCCCCATCAGTGTCACTGGGAGCCTTGCTCTGAGCTGCCTCCTGCCTGAGGAGACACTTGGGAATGCCACCAGGAGGAGGACACTGGAGTTCTAAAGGATTTGACAGAAATTCAAATTATCCCACCCTGAGAGTTTCAAGCTGCCTGAGGGTTCAGATTGGTTTGACTGGACAAAGGAAAGGAACAGCTCCCACAAAAATCCCTGTGTGAGAGCTGGGAAATGGCTGGGAACAGTTAACTGGAGGTAAAGTGTAGGAATGCCGTGATAAATGGTGAATTTGGGAAAGGTGGCGGGGTTTGTCACAGCTATTACAGAGCCGAATGAAGCGTGGTTGCCGTAGCAACGCCGTGTTTGTTGTACACAGAACGGAGCCGTGGGTTGCCCAGTGCCCTGCACCCCCGGGTTTGGGGCTTTTCCAGTACTCTTGGACTCACAGTCTGGGAGACAGGAGGCAATGCCCCAGTGTCCTCCTGCTAGGTATGGATATTTTAAACTTTATGAAATCACTGATAATTTAGACCTTGTCTCTGGAATTACCTGGTAAATTACCACAGCAGCATTCAGAACTAAAAAGCAATGAGGTGTGCACAATTACCTTCCGAAGCTGCAGCCACACATGGACTGAAGCCGGAATTTAATTGCAACACAGGTAGATCGGTGCCTTTTCTACATCCTTTCACTGATGAGCATGTCAGCTCTTTGGAGTTGAAAGCACAACAGAACCAAATGACAATCAGAAACTTCTATATAAAAATTCTCTGGCAAAAATGAAATACAGGTTCAACTATTGTAATTCATTGCATATTTCAAATTATACTTTCAAACAGGTGCAGATGAATGAGTAAAAATAGCTTTGTGAACTGTCCTCAAATGGTTTACATGCATTTAACTGCAGTTAATGAAGGGCTGATTGAAGCTAAATGATTTCTAAAATTTTTAAATGACCCACACATGTTGTAAGGGGTCTTGTACCAGCTGTAATAAAATTCAATCCAGCTGGTCTGTCCTAGGCCCTTGCAAGGCCTTACTGACATAAACGGCACTTTTAATCCCACTTTGCTTGTGTAAAACCCCCTGGTTCAAATTGTACCTTCACTTAAACCAGAGGAGGTTTCACAGTCTGTGAATTACATCTGCCAAGCAAGTACACAAATTCAAGCCCTTATTTTCCTGGACTGATCTCGGGGCTCAGTTCACACAGGAAAGTGCACAAAATCCAGCAGTGTCATTTAACACTCCATTAGAACATGTGAAATATAAAGATACTGGGAAATACAGTTAGGAAATGCACTTACAAAATCTAGCCAATTAGGATAAAAAATTCAAAATTCAACAAGCTAAAATCCAACAAACCAAAAATCCCAGCAGGAGCAGCTGGAACGTGGTCAGTCTCTGCACCGATTCCAGTCGGATTCCATAGCAAAGTCTTTCTAAAGTAAAGGCTGTTCCAGCAGTGCTGCAGCCCCGCTACCACAGCATTATAAATTAATGCCAGAGATGCCAAAAGGCCCCTTAAGTAGAAAATGTCAACATGCAAATGTTGAGCAGGAAATTCAAGGAGCACTGGGAGCCTCCAGTTTCCCCTGGGACAGTTCCCACCCCATGAAGCCCTGGGAAAGCCTAAGCCCCCGGCCCTGCCACAGCAGCTTTGCTGGTGGAAGCACATTCCCCTGCAGACCAGGGGAACTCGTGGAATGGCCACTTCCCTGCCACAGGCCCTGTGGGCAGTGTGTGGAAAAAAATCTTCCACCCTGTGGAGGAGCACACAAACTCAGCCAGGGCTTCCACACAAAGAACCAGCCTGCGCCTGTGCAAAGCTGCCACCTTTGGAGAGGCTGGCTGGGGAGGAAGGAATGGGAAACACGGAAAGAGGAGCACAGGAAAATCCCTTGCTGCTAAAAGTGAGGGACTTACACTTAATTGATGGCAGCATTTGGTAAGTTAGAAGAGCTTAGTACAAACCTCTAATGTGCTCAGGGCATAACCTGTGTGATCTGTGTACAGTTTGCTGTAGGTGAAACAGGAGCAGGACAGACAAGTGATGCTTCTCTGTGAAGTGTTCCAAGGCCTGTGCACGTGGCACTTGGGGACCTGGGTCGGTGGTGGCCTTGGCAGTGCTGGGCAGGTGGGCAGACTTGATGATCTGAGAGGGTTTTCAATGTGACTACACCAAAAACTCAGCACTCTAATGGGTCATTTCCTGGTGTCTTATTGAAGTGAGGACTGTAGAAGTTAGGTGTGAAATGACACCTGGAAACACTCAGGGAAAGCATTTCTGTGGAAGACTCAGCTTTCCTGAACCACAGCACTGGCTGTGCTGTGTTAACTGTCCAGCCCTGTGGCACCTCTTTGGGAGGACATTCTCACCATGCCTTCATTAATACAACTAAGAACAGAAAAAAGTGTTGCTGCTCTTTATCTTTTTCTTTCTCCTTCCCCCAGACAAGTGGTTTGGCTGTTCCTAATTAAAATGAAGAAAAAAATGGCATAAGCTTAATTAAGATTTTAATTCAGTTAGAGCCTACAGGAATAAATCACTGCAGACTTGGTAGTGACAATCAGAAAATACAGTTCCTCCTCTGTCACAGAGATGGTATAAATGATGGGAAATCCTGAGACAGGGATGCAAGAGCTTACAAGTGCAGGTGTGTCTGTTACCCAGGTAATAACCCTGTGGTTGCACATGCGCTGGATCAAAGAGCACGGAAACTGGCTTTCCCAAATATGGGTAATATTCCCAACTCTGGTGCTGGATTTTTTGGTGGGATTTTGGGACATGGACCCGTTCTTTGGAAGCGTGGGTGAGAAATTGCAAAACATGTGAAACACTGTGTTTTTCCTAAGCAAAATGATGCTTTCCTTAGGATTAAGTAGTGGTGGTGAGCACAAGAACAAAACGCAAACACCTCTCAGCTGATGGCCTGACTGTGGCAGGTGGGGTGAAAATGGACAGAAATGAGGCCCACGTAGCCTCTCCTCCTGAATCTGCACAGAAATCCTGGTTTTACTGTGCTCACAGAATAAACCTAATGATGATCCCCTCACACAGACAGAGTTCCTTTGAGCAGCACTTCAGACTGTACAAATTATGTGCATTTTAAAACTAAAAACTGCAGTAATTTTAGCAGTTCTATGATTTTTTTTAATGTAGAACTGTGTCTTTGCTCCTTGGCTAGTAGATTCTTTTCAACAACTCTTATTCTCAGACTTTTAGTATAAGTTTTCAATTCCAAATCAGGAATTCCTTCAAATTCCTTCCAAGAAATTACCAAGATGTTATGAAGGAGAAGGCACTGCTGGTTTTACAAGACTTAAGAATAAAGAAAATGCATCATAGGATGTTGAACAGGCACAGGACGCGTGCACTGCATTTTTCTTGACTGGGAACTGGGTTCCTCCCTGTCTGAGCGCCGTGAACACCTCTGCCCCTCCCAGGAGCCCTTCCAGAGGTGCCATCCCAGCGCCTCCCAGGGCAGGGACGGGCCGGCTGGCCCCCAGGGCCACAGGGCTGTTGTAGCAAAGTGTGCAGTTGGGTTTTCACCGTAATTAGGTGCCTAATTGTGCGCCTGGGCTGGGCTGCTGTATTTGCATGTGGACTTAATGATGATTTATCGAGGAGCTCTCTGGCCACACCTCGCTCTGCAGCCTGGCAAAGGCAGCCACAGGGTGAGAGGTGAGCCTGAGTTCTGGCTTCTCCCCAGCTTTTATTTTAAACTGAACACCTGTTTCACTTGGGGTTTTTAAACCACTGGAGCAAAGGGAGAAGTCCAACTCCCAGTGTCACTGAGAGACAAGCACACTGCTGCACTAACAGCTGGGAAAAAGAGAAATTCCAGGGAAAAGGCCAGGGCCAGGTTAATAAATGACATTTCCATGCCAGGCGTCCAAACAGTGCTGATGTTGAACTTGTTCAGTGGTGTGCTGTCAGGAAGTAACCTGTACCAGCCAAGGTCAAAAGGGATCTTCTTTCAAGAGAGATAAATTCTTAGTGTCCTCTCTCAGGATCATCCAGCTGCCTTTTAACTCAGAACTGCCTGAACTCCAGCACTGGAGTTATCAGGGCCAGCTCAGCTGCACAGCCACGCAGCTGGACGCTTAATAGACACAGCACTGTGAAAATGTCTATTATTTCCCTTCAGTGAAACACTTTTTAACTACAGCATCCGATCACTCTTTATGTCGTATGATGTCAAAAACACTTACTGCACAAGCAGAGATCTGTGTTTCTTTTGCCACAGACAATAAATCTTTAGTGTCTTCTCTTGCCACGCATCACTCCACTTGCTCTCAGGAGGCACCATACGCCTCTCTTTCCCTCTGCCTCTTCTAGCAAGGTCACTTTCCAGTGATGAAACAACTTTTCCAGAAGGTATAGTGTTCAATAATTAATACCTACTGGTAATAGCTTCCCAAAGCAGTCCTTTAAAGCTCTAATGCTCATCACAGACTTGCAGTGGGAAGAACCCTTAAAATAGATCTGAGTAGCACATCTGAAAATATCAGCCTCAGGAAGCTGGGGTGCGTGTGACTGAACTTGCACCATGGAAACAGACAGACCTGTAGCCCTGGCGCCAAAGGAAGCCCAGCCCTTCTTCTCACACCAGGCTGTACTGCAGGTGTGAGCAGGTCAGGTCACCCCTGTGCAGTGCTCCGGTGTCACCTCCCGAGCAGGCACATCTCCTGCTGCTCCCACAGGTTCTGTGGGAACAGGGTCCCCAGCAGGAGGATGCTCAGGAAGGTGCCCAGCTGCAGATGCTGAGGGCTCTGTGGGTGCTCAGGCCATGTCAGACAGGCTGGGGACAGACCCTAATCCCAGAGTGGCAGCGAGCTCAGAGCACCATTTCCCACCGCTGTGGTGGAGTTCCCTTCTCCCAGCCATCTCATTAGCACCAAACTGGCCTTCCCAGGCCATGTCCAGTGACGGCAGCCTTTGGCATGCATGCCAAACGCTGTCCCTGAGCATGCACGGGACAAACCAGGGGATCAGTAGTGTCAGTGTTTCTCCTGGCTGACAGGGGGTGCCACGTGGCTCAGCCTGAACTGCTCAGTAGCTGCAGCAGTTATTCATAAAACTGCTCTTCAGAGCCATCTCAAGAACTGAGCTCCATGCCACAACTTTCTACCTAAGCAGTGCAGTCCTTGATAGATGCAGGGGCTTTGTGTAGCTCATTCTAGACTGGTGTAAATCTGACTTGGCTTGGCTTGTGTCTGTGTACGAGGTGAAATCTCTGCGCCCTAAGCTCTGCAATGAGTGTATTCATGGGAGAAAACCTGCTTTATGTTGCTCCACTTTGGCCCCAAATACCCTTGTCATTGTTTTAACAGTGTGACTCTCCCATTTTCACCCCCTAGAAATGCACTGTGAACCCCTTTAACTACATCAGCGACCCTCTGCTCCCTGCTGGTACTCAACGCTCACCAGGGGCATCTCTCCTTCCCCTCCTGGCCATGGGCTTGCTTCATTACTTGGGGCTCACATCAGCTCTGCACATGTGCCTCAGCTCCTTTTGTCCCTCGGGAGAGCCCTGCTGCTCTGTCCAGAGGACACACTGCATTTAGGGATGTACGGCCAGGGCCCAATGGGAAGGCACGTCCTCCCTGCTGCGGGGGAGACACAGCACTGCATTACTCCTGACTTCTCTGAGCCAAAACCTAGTATTACTCTCCTCGCTCTCAGCAGAGCATTTATGGGTTTATAAATCAGGACAGACTGACATCAAACATGCCCTGAGAGTGCCTCGGAGCATTCACAGAGTGCCAGCTGGGCATGTGGCTGGCTTGGGAGGAAAGGGCCTTAATTACAACCAGCATAGGAAGAATTTAAGGAAGCAGGAAGAGTTCTTTCAGAGAATTCTCACAGTTCTAATGCACAGATTCCTAAGTACAATGGAAAAATTATATCTGTTATTCCCCTAATCCTTCAAACACCTTTCCTTTTTATTGTAAGTATTGGTATCAGAGGAAAAAAACCTTACTGGGCCGCCGTAATCATGGAGCCGATTGGCCCCGATGCCCTATAACCACCTGCTGGGGCACAGTCATGTCACCAGAGGGGACTGATGGCTGCTCCACTGTGGGAGCAGGTGGGCTGGGAGGGCCATTCCCAGCATTCCTATCACTGCCCTGGCCACTTCACTGGGGAGCCTTTGTCTAGAGATGTTGTTTTAGTAAAGGCATGGCAGCAAATGGCCTGTGACTCTTGTGGCTGGGCTGTGGGAGATACTCCAGGTTCAAGACAGGCACCCACAGCTCCCCAAGGGGGCAAACAGAGATGGGAACAGGGCAGCCAAGCAGTCCTGAGAGGCAGGGAAGCAGCCCTTGGAAGAGGGCTGCTCAGACATCCTCTCTGTCTCCTGGGCGAGCAGGGGGGCACTACTCAGAGTTTCTGAGCAATTCCCAGATTCAGGGGTGCTCAACGGGGCTGGGAACCTCCTTCCCAGAATGGACTGATATTCTCAGAGCCCTTGGGCACTGCTCTGAATGTTCAACTCTAAATAACCATTTTCTATTGGATCATAATATGCTTATTCTGCTGATCATTTTATGGCCTTTCCAGATTTTAGTAAGGTCTATGTTTTACTATAATGTAAAATAAAGTATCATCCATCTACCTAGGTACAGAAAGATACAAAACATGCTACAAGCTCCTGTGTGCTTTGCACCCTTGCTTCCTCTCTGCTCAGACAGGCACAGTTTGCATCCAGAAAGGGAACTTCTATTTCACACTAGTAAAGAATTTCTGTTCTTCCACTGGAAAAAGGTGATAATGAACTCCAAGAAAATCTACCCCTTTTTCACTGGATTAAACTGTTTTACACTGCTGCGTGTGGCCTGCTGGACTAACAAATAAAGACAGGGCAAGGCTGTGGGAGAAAACTGCAGACAGAAATGTGTCTGAGGAACAACCATTACTTGGGAAGGGGCAGTACTGAGCCCCAGAGCACCCATGAAGCTGCAGCAGGGAAGCGCTGTCCTAGGAAGGCTGTCGCCCCATCCCCAAGGTTGTGTTCACAGCCAGATGTGTCACCTGTCCTGAAGCGGCAGGCCAGGGACACTGCTCCCCTTCCTTGGTCACCTGTCCAGCACAGCTTGGAGCCTGGCAGGAACTGAGCCCACCTGAACTGCAGTGGTTATCTCATGTAGCATTTGCTCACCAGTTCCTGGAAGTTACAGAATTCTTTCTGGAGTCACTGGGAGGGGACAGACCTGTGTGCACCACAAGCCCTCTGTGAGAGGGAGCAGCATTGGTAACCATTGTTGTGCATTGCATTGCCTTCCTTGGAGCCTGTGCTTAAATTGCAGGAGGCTGTGGCACAGCCAGCCCACAGCCAGTGGTCAGGAAATGTTCTGGCTGGGGAACACCTGCCCACAATGCAAACAACTGAAGTGTTATGGGGGTTGTGTTAATGCTTTATGGATCTGTAGGTCAGAATTAACTTAAACGTGCAAAAACTGATTTCAGAACAAAAGTAATTTTGAATTATGGGAATGCACTAATAAGATCGGAGGCAATAACTAATTTTGGATCACTTTTCCTCTCCCTCTCCCCACTGTCTGCCTCTCCCATGCAGCAGTCACATCCAGCAGCATGTGCACTGTAGTTCTTCCCAACTTTTGAAGAGCTGTAGGGGAAAACAGCTCCCTCCCCCTTGCCTTCTTTTGGATAATGTTGTGCACAAAAGGATTAACGTGTGCAACTGCTTACAGGCTTTAGAGCCCTGGGTTGGCAGGGCCTGGGTGGGCACATCTGAGCATTCCAGTAGCTGCAGTTTACCACAGGTTTGTAACAACTCACCCTGGGTGACTGAACGAGCTCAGGCTGCCACAGCTATGGTCAGTGATAGCACACCTGCCAGGTGAGACCGAAACTCACTTTATAGAAACAGCTTTTCCAAGGTGTTTTCACATGCCTTTGCTGTTGGTCAGAGGAGTGAAGTTAGAGGCCAGTGAAGTGACAGGGAAACCAGCCTAGTTCTATTCACCTCATTCTGCCACTACCTCCCATCTTTGGCTCTGGTCACCATTTCAAGCATCACCTAACTCTGTTCTATCAAGTATTTGTGCTGATCTCCTCCAAAATGGCAGTGGAACCACAGCCTGGACTTTTTAAAATGTACCATGTCACTGTGGAAGAACACTGGGACCTCTTAAATCTGCCAAACTAAGAATGCCATTTGAATGCTAATCTAGATAAATGGCACGTAAAATTGATCTGGATTAATACACATATCAATATAAACAGAGGTATGGGAGTTCAGAGTGTGGGAATGTAACCTTTGAGCGAGGTGTTTTTTCATTTTCATCCCCTTTTGCTGAAGACTGTGTGAATGCAAACGCTTCCTCGGCGCTGCATGCGCGTTACCCGTGCGAGCAGCTCCCATACAGCGATGTATGTATGTGTAAATTGTGTGAATGTAAATATAGATAGGCCATATGTCCCCAAAGTCCCAAAAGAGCATCTGATGTTGATATGTAGACAGTGTGTTAAGGACCTTCCTAATTAATAAGCCAGATTAAAAACCTCTTGGCAATCAATTAAGATTAATGACAGAAGTCATTCTGTCTCCCCCTCCGCCCGCGTCTCGGGCTGTGAAAACCCTGGGTTGGGAAACTTTAATCCTGTTATCTGCTGCCTCCTTCATCTGCAAAGCCTGGAGATTAGCTCAGCGGCCATTCCCGAATCCCAGCCAGCCGCTCGGACAGCTGCCCTGTGCCACCAACTCACAGGGGAGGAATAATCTGGCCAGGGGAACAGGCCTGCTGCATCACTCTGCTGCAGCTCACTCCATGGGAAAGGTGTTGTCAGGATGAGGAAAACAAATGTGCTTGTTGCTTGGGAATCCTGTGCAGTGAAACACTCTGTGATTACCAGCCCCTGCCCTGCCCAGGGAAAGGTTTTCTTTGGCTTGGTTTGGGGGGTTGCACTGCTCATGTGCTGGCAGGGAAGCTGTGCGACACCTATGGCACATCCGTGCTTCCCCCAGCACCGACGTTCCTTCCTCCATGGCTGCCATCCCGTGCCACATGGCCTTGGAACTGACAGGCAGGTTGGCTTCTTCCTGCTCTCTCATTCCTACCACTGCTCACAGAGGGATGAGCCCCCAAGGCTCATTCAAGAGAGCAGCAGACTCATCTGCACCAAGGGAGGCAGTGCCAAGAACTGCTGCCTACATAGTTGGGAAAATATCCCTGTTTCTCCTGACACCAGCATAACATCCTCTCTTCAGCAAGATGGTCCCTCCCGCTCCCACTGACTGACAGCAAATCCGGCTGCCAGGAGAGCCACTCCAGTGGCTCTAGGAAAGGGCACCTGCCAGGCAGCCAGCCAGACCCTCCTGAAACCAGCTCAGGCTACAGGGAGAGGGCATGATTCCAGTGACCAGGAGCTTCCTTTTGGAGGGAGAACTGCTAGCCACATCTTGCACGTGCAGAATGTATTACTTTTGTAGTATGCAGAGATGCTCAAAAGTAACAGTTTAAACAGATGCTTGTGGTAACTCTGCAGCCATTATTAGAAAAGACCTTTAAAGCAGGAAAAAACTAACAGGCTTAAAAACAAGTACCAGTGTCTTCCTGTTTAAAAGGCTGGTTTGTATATGGAAGTACAACCTGGAAGTATTCTACAGTTCTTGTCTCTTCTGATTGTCCTAGAATGAAGTACAGTCTTTCTCTTCCTTTACCACTGACTCCTATTTCCATCCTGATAGGGCAAAATCTTCATTACAAGTGCCATGCACTTAAAGATGTTTGTGTGCATAAACGTACACAGGATCAGAGTCTCAGCCACCATCACATTGCAGCAAGCTCAGACAAAGAATCCAAACTGCTGATGATCACCTTGTGCTGCTAAACTGTGACTTGGAAAACAAACACAAGGATTTAGAGGAAAAGCTAGGCCCCTGAGGCTGGTGCTGTGCCCCTGTGCCAGGCTGTGTTCCTGGGCAGCCCCAGACTCCTGGCAAAAGAAGTTCAGTACAGATCCTTGGACACTGAACTGGTTTATCAGAGTAGCCCAGACTGCTGTGGCTCAGTCTTCTTTGCCCCTTTAATAAAAAAAAGGACGGAAGTCTAGCTAGGAGCACAGACACAGGGTAATGCATCATTTATAAATTACCTTGTTAGCACAGAAAACACCACATGGTTCTGCAGCTGAAATCTCCTGCTGTGGACTTGCTCTGTTTGATGGGAGCCCTTCAAAAGCGCTCGTGGCTTAATGGAGGCTGTTTGTGGGGCCCTCGATCCATACCTGCTGTCCTCATCCCTCACTGGGAGCCCGGCGCAGCTGCCGTGGCGTGCAGCTGTCTCTGAAGTGGCTGCGTGTCCTCGGCCCCCAGCACAGCCAGCCCGCGATGGATCTCTGGATTTGTGCCTGAGGCGAGCCGGGGAGCAGCTGTGTCTAAGTCGTGCTACCTTTAGTGCTGCAGCCCCCGGGCCCCACGTGCCCCGGCCTGCCCTTCGCTCCCGCGGCCGCCGCACAGCTGTGCCCGCAGCCTGCTCGGTGTGCCCACACCTGGGCGCGGCTCCCGCGGCCCCGGCCTCCCCCGCAGCCTCCTGCTACGGCCCTCCCGGCACCGCCTGCCGCACGGCACAGCCAGGACAGCGCGGGGATGCACCAACTGCTCGCTCTGCTTTGATACCTCATGCCCAAATTTCAACTGCCTCATCAAGCACTCCAATTCAGCAGTGAGATCTTTTACAAATGGAACTGACAAGTTCCTAAACAGTAACAGAAAGGTGCTGAACAACTCCACGGCTCTGTGTGTGTGTCTGTGTGTCTGTGTGTGTCTCCCTGTGCACACTCGTGCACTGACACACTAGGGGCCCACCATGGGATCTCCACCCAGTGTGTTAGGAACAAGGAAAAAGATACCATTTTTTCCCCAAGACAGCAAACACTGCGCAGACAGAAATGGCACTCTGCAGTGACATAGGTCACATCTGACCCACCATTCCTTTTCCCTTGAGCCGCCACTCTGTTTTTCACAAGCTGAGATGCTGGCCAGTGTTGCTCCTGTCAGGCCCAGGGAAGGAGGGTATCTGCACAACGGCTCAGCAAAGCCTGCCCCCAGGGCAATCCTTACAGTAACTGCTTCCCTTTAGGGGCAGAAATCCCCAAAACAGGCCCTGATTGACACTTTTTTAGCCTTTTAAAGCACCACTTCTACGTTCCTGTTTACATTGCATTTACCCGTTAAACTGTATTGTGCCATGTATTTTGTGTGTAGATTGCCGTTGTTATTGCTGCTCCATGTCACATGCATTATTCATGCAAACAGTGACTAACCTGCCACGGTAACAATGCTAAAAGCTGTATCCAGCTGTGCTCTCCACCTGCAGCACTGCACTTGGCCATTCTGCTGTTTCCAACACTTGCCTTACCTTAGTCTCACCTCTTCATCCTTTTGAACAGCACCAAACTTCATCCCGCGAAAATAATCAAAATTCCCGTTACCTCCCATTCTACCACATGTAACTCCCTCCCCTTCAGCCCTGTCATCCTTTTATGTGGCCTTCATGTTGCATGGTGCACAGACAGTGCCCTGGAGTACGTGAGACTGTGACCTGCTGCCATCTTGTTGAAAGTAAAGCATTTGCTCCCGTGGCTCTTCCCAAGTGCCACAGACAGGAAGCTGAGTGGATGCAGGAGATAAATGCTGACAATCAAAGTGATACTTTCCTAAGGAGCAGCAAACAAAAATATTTGATCTGGTTTCACTATCAGAGGTGCAAACAGCAGCTCTGTGTCCTCAGCAGCATTTGGGGGAGAGGCCCCTTTTTCAGTGGCCAGAGATGTTCCAGGAGAAAGGACTACTGAGAAAACATATTTCCTCACCTTCTTCTGTGAAAGGTGCCATTGGTGTGCAAGTGCAAAGCTCTAGGAAGCAACTTGCATGGACATTATTGCCGGCCTCTGCTGTTGCAAACAGCTGGGTCTGAGAGTGATGTATGTGCCTGTGACAAGAGTTTACCCTGCACGAGGCTGTGTTCCTGTTCTCCACCTGAGCACACACCACATCCAGCACCCCTCCCTCTGCCTCCGCCAGCCCTGTGCCAGTGCTGCGCATCCAGGCTGGTGCAACACCCCTTTTGCCACCTGGATCCCCCGGTGTGTCGCCCTTCCCACCGTGCCACTCTGGTGTCGCTCTGCTCCCCCCCGGGCCGTGTCCCGGCCCCTGGCCAGCCGTGCACCGCACACCCACCTGGTCTCCTTGCTGAGGCCGCATCAGCGAGACTCTGTCATACTGGCGCCGCAGCAGCGCCCACAGCGCATCCAGCCGGCCCTGCGGGGACACGGGGGCTCAGTCAGGGGCAGCAGCACCCCCACCCGCACAGGGGCTGCCCAGGGCAGCACCGCTTCCCTGGAGCCTGGGGAGCAGAGCTAAGGCTGGCCTGTGTCCCCTACAACCACTGTGGTGCTGCTCCTGCCCACCCGGAGTGCCTGGGGAGCAGAGCCGGTTAGGAGCATCCCACACTGCACAGATGGCTCCAGACCTTGCCTGTGTGTCTGGACATCACGGCTTCAGGGCTTTCTGGGGGTCAGAAAGGAGTGGCAGGCACTTGGGAAGACAGCAGTGTCCAGTGTCCCAGCTACACCTGGGTGTTTGCTGCTCTTAACACCTAAAAAGGCAAGGTATTTACAGACCTACCCTCTGCCTGTAGGCAGTGCTTGTGCTCTCCTGGCAGGTGACTCAGAGCACCATCCATATGAGCCAGATAGAACAATTTGCTTTTTATCAGAATTCTTGCACTACATTGTTTTATGTAATTTTTTGCTTTTCTTGGTTTGTCATGACAATGTGTGTTTAAAACTTAGTGTAGCAGCTACAAACTGTGCAGTTTTGGGTTTAATTAGCTCTACTAAGCCAACAAAGCCCCCATAGATTTTAATGCTCTCACTGTACAATATGTCCCTTTTTAAGGGGAGGCAAACAGAATATGGCAGTAATGATCAAGTAGTGCATTTAGGGCTACAAACTGCTTCTGCCATTCCTGCTGAGTAGGTGTTCCCTTCGAGAATAGCACATTACACTTGAATGGGAACACTTGGAAAGTAAGGCACAGCTCAGCCTGCATAAGGCACAAAGAACCCAGCCCTTAGTAACAATCGTGCCAAAGACTGAACAGATACCTTGATTGGTGTGTACCACTTCTGCTGTATGGCTGGTGAGGTAGGCTTTCGTTTAGGTGGTTTAGGGTGAAAAGGTTCTTCTGGTTCTTCTGGGAGTTTCACCACAGCATTCTTTGCTTTTTCCAACCTGGCCCCTTCTTCTGTGGAGCCTTTGTCGCCCCAGCGCACCTGAGGAAAGGCAGAGTTCAGGCGTAAGTGCACCTCAGGGCAGGGAAACTGCTGCAAATAACAGAGGGTAAATCTGGAAGAGGTGCTGGATAAACAAGAGAGGAGGTACTGAGGAAAACACTACCTTTTCAGTCTTAGGTAAATGTCTGTAAATAAGTCTCAGAACTGAAAAATCCTATCTTTCTTCACATGGGTGACAGGGGATCTGTGAAATCTCTAAAAATATAATTTCTACTTCTTATTTATCCTAAAATTTCAGACCTTAACCTGCACCCATGAAGGGTAAGATTTCTGAACCAGGTCTCCTGGCCCAGAGAGTTTTCAAGAACCCCAGTGTAGATTTAATGTGATGCCTAGGGAGGTTTAAGCAGAAGTTCCCTGAACCTGCTCAGGTTTCCATGTTGTCCTGCAGGAAGATACATGCTGGAGAAGTGCAGGTGAAACTGTCTACCCTGCCTAAGTGCATGCAGAACATGCAACACTGTGTATGATAATGTTAACTGTGTGTTACGCTGCTCCAAGTGTATAAAATATATAGAGAGTTGAAAGAGAAGGAAACCAGGGTTATCACTGCCAGGGAGACACATATTCTCACTTCCATACAGGCTGTACTCACTGTGCTCTGGAGATTAAATACATGGAAAAACCTCCCTGCTAAGAGGGATAATTCACCTTGCTGCAGGAATCCTGTTTCACCTTTAACTCAAGTACCATGCAGCAATCTGAGCAGCAGTGTTTGCTGTACTGTGCACAGAAACAAGCCTGGACAAGGCTGTTCCCTTCTCATCCAAAAAGGAACAGCTGAAAGTTTGAGAGTCCTTAGTGAAAGTGACCTGGACCATTTCAGCAAGACTTGCCATAATCATGCCATTTGCTGAGATGTGGCCTGCCAGGAGGCCCCTGTACACCTGTGTCTTCACTGTGATCAGTGGTACTTTTACAGGGCTTGTCATGTGGCTGCTAACATGTATTTTAAACACTGTTAAAACCATTAGCTGGTGGATCTCTCACTGAAAAAATTACCTTCTCCTTCAGACAAAAGCCAATTCACCCAGAAGAAACCACAAGTGGTGGAGTCTGACCACCCAATTTTGACATAAAAATGAATTAACTGTAACAGGTGGGGTCTGGCAATGACATCACAAAACTTTAAAGCAATGCCAAAAGACAGAGCTAGGAGAGCACTGCCCAAGCTATCTGGGATTGTCACAGAGGAGTGGAGCTAGTGGAGAAGGCAGGAGTGGATGGGTACCTGCTCCAGCACAGGAGTGGGAAGTGCAAAGGTGTTGGTTCAGTCCCTTCCTTCTCCAGAAAGGGAAGCAGCCAGATGAATCATGCTGCTGAAGGAATGGCAGAAGAAAAAAAGCCAGAGAAGCAATAAAAACCAGACGACTCCACTGCCACATGGACTGCGAACATGGAAGAAATGACAAACTGGACCAGCAAGTTTGTCAGTGGCCATGGCACAGAAACCACCTTTACCTGCCAGATAAGAAACAACCTCCCTTGGAGTGTTTTCTCTCACTTCTTCCCCAGCTCCCCAAAGGAGCAGCGTGCTCTTCTAAGCCAGGGAGAGCTGTGAGGCCTGTCCTGCTTTCCCTACAGCCAGAGCCCATCTTCCCAGCCTGTCCCAGACACAGCAGGGCAGAGGTGAAGTTCCCCACTCAAACCCAGAGGCACTGACCATCGGTGCCCAGCCACACCTGACACTGCTCTGGGGTCTCAGGGACAGACAGAGCCACACAGCCCCACACAAGGGGGGCTTTTTTCTAGGGCCCATGATAATGCTGGCAGGAATTTCAGTTGGTTAACTTCTTTAGCCCTTAGTCCTGCATGAAATTCCTACCACAGATGAAAAGGTTTTCTAACCTAATCATCAGTTTCTACCCTTGTTTGCATTTTTGCCATGGGCTGAACATGTCTTTCTTTGTGGTCCCGATGTCACTTTGTTCATGAGCTTTCTGCTCCATTGTGCAGGATCCCATTTGGGAGCCCCTCCTGGAGGCCATCATAGTTTCCCTCAAATCCAGGCTTGTAATTCTTGATGTTGGAAAGCATTTCCTAGTTTGCTTCTGAAAAACACTGCACAAAATGTTTGCTTTTTGTGAAATCTGAAGCTCTTCTAAATTAGCAATTCTAAACTGTTGAAGAAAATGCATATAAGTGACACAGCTTCAAACCTGCATATTCTGCCTCTGCATTTAAAAAGTACTCGAGCAAAGCTGATTAGGCCAATACCTTTAAAGTTTCATTAAGACACCTCAGTATGGCCTAGGTGGGTGTTTCAGACAGAGACAGCTTCCTGGACTGCAGTTAGGAACTGCTTTGCACATTCCATATAGGCTGACTTGACTACAAAACCTGCCATAAGGATGTGCCCATAAGGATGCACATTCTTCATTCTGTTTTAATTAACATGATGCTATCGTGTCTCTTCAAAGACAGGCTCTGTTGTCGCTGCGAGTCCCTCTGGGATCAAGCCTCTCCTCAGCGTCACCATTGTCAGCGCATTTGGCTGGCCCACACTTGGGGGACTTATGTTTCACTGTAATTCCTTCCAAAACACGCAGAAAAGGCTCTCACTCTCTCTTTCTCATTAGCGTGATGGAAAGAGCATGTCTTGAGGCAGCTATTTAAAGTCCCAGTCAAATGGAACTACTGAAAGCTGTTCTTTCAGAGGCAAGGTCAGAATTGTTCGATATGGTAACAAATTTTCCAAGGCTTATGCCAGTGGGAAGACAAGCACACATTATGGCCTTGTATTTTCAGTGCACTGTCAAGTCTTTGTTTCCACACTTACAGCCTCAGAGAGCTCGTGCTTGAGGGAACTGCCATCTCCAAATCATACCAACCTCCATCCTCTTAATTCCCCCAACTCCTCGTCCACCGTAGTAGGAAGCATCCACCGTGGGCCACTTCTTGGAAGGCAAGGGTTCCTGTTCTTCTTCCTGTAAGTACATTCAAATGGCGTTTACTTTTAAAAGATGCTTCCACACCCACACACTGAATGTCTTTTCTGTGTATTCCACTGGAGTTCCCGGAGTGTACCCTGTTGGTTGTGAAAGGGGTGCAAACACTGAGGACAGCAGAGCCTCCAGTGTGTTACTGCCTGTAAGAGGGACAGGAATTCTCTTGTTAGGGGGATTCCTCAGTGTCTGGAATGAGAGAGCAGGGGGAAAACACTGCCTAAGTCCTACATGAATCTTTAGATGTTGGACAAGGGCTATTCAAGCTTTCTGCTTTCAGTGCAGAATGTGGAAAACAAAGCTGTCTTAGAATAAAGGCCCTAAGTGTTTCTGCAGATCTGGGCTTAATTCAGGCCACACTGAGCTGAGGCCTGTGGAGAGACCCACACATCCAGATCTGTGAGAGCAGAGATCTGGACTTTAGGAACCCTCTTCTCCAGTGAAGGCACCCCCCAGGGCAGTCCTTTCTCTGGCAGCACTCGGACAAGGAGGCGGACGTGCAGCGCGCAGGAAAGCACAGGAGTGGTTCCATGTGGGGGCACCATACCTCTTTTGGGGCTGGCGGAGGTGGAGGGGGATCCTTGATCACCTGAAAGAACCAAACACAGGAAAGAATAAGGTGCTGCACTGCAGCAGCCCAAGGCAACAGACCACGGTAAGAGTGACCTGTTTCCACCCGAGCCCCCACGAGGGCCAGCGAGCTGGCAGTCTGTGCTGCCCGCTCCCCTGAGCATCCATCAGCGAGGCCTTCTGGAAATGAGCACCATCCGTCTGCCAGAGCTGCCATCCCCAGCCTGCAGACACTCTGGGCAGACGTGTCTGCCACCGCGCTTCCTGGACGGATGAGTCTCAGCCGCTGTGAGGAACAGCCACCACTGAGACCTCACAGAGTCCGTCAGCAATCCCGGAGGAAAAGCGTCTGAGGGCTGTGTGAGGTCCTGCACAGCCGTGGGCCGAGCTGCCACTGCTGCTGTGGCGGCTGCTGGGGAGTCTCTGGCCCAGTGACAAGTGTGAAATGCCTTCTGGCAGCTCAGGCTTCACCTCTGGATGTCCGGGACGCTTCCGCAGCCCTCTCATTTCCCACCTCCCAGCTCCATGACTGTGCAGTGCCTGCACTGCAGTCACACTCCCACACTTCTGACACTGCTCTGGGTGAAGCCCACTCCCGGGAGCATTTCTTACACCTCTATTTAAATCTCCCTACAGTCTCTTCCCATTCCCTTTGTCACATCCACACTATAAAGCTCAGAGAATGCCCAGCACTGACAGTCCCAGCAGGGGAGGGACAGGCAAGGGACCCTCTTCACTGATTCAGCTGAAAACTGAATGCACAGGCATTCCTCCACGAGAAAAGCAAGTTTGCAAGCTAACCTTGGTACATTTTTTGGTGACATTGGGCCATGTTTTGGGCTTGGGTATTGCCTGGAAATGACTAAAAAATACACCATGAATATCAAGGAGTCCATTCTTGCTATGCTTTGATATTACACAAACATATCCAAAACTGTACATGCCGACAAACAATTCAATCTAGTACAGGTTTTAAGTAACTTAATTGAAATATGCCTTACTTTATTCACTCTGTGCTGTTTAATATTAGTACTTTTATAAAAATACCACTGCAGTCAGCATAATACATGAAAGAAACATATTTTTCTGATCAGTAGAGTTTTCCATCTTGATTTATATTTCAGTTATCAGTCCCACCCAGACAGTTACTACTGACTGCCTTTCAGCAGTGCATAAAGGAATTTGGCCCAATAGGATAAATAACTTATGGCACCCCTGGAACCAGTTTTCCACAGCCCTCCAGGTTTAAATTATGGAATGGCTCATGTCAAACTCAGAGTGCTTTGGGTGGATTGGAAAGTAACTATGGATTTCAACTTTGAGACATCCCTTTGCTGTTAGGATGTTGCAAAACCATGCCAGATATTACTTTTCTTTAAACAGCTCTGAAAACTTTTTCTTCCCAGTCATCAAGAGTTTCCAGCGTACTTAACAGAAAGTAATTATTTAATTAGTGAAACACTCCTGAGAGCCACACTGGAATCATTACCCCAACTTTACATGAAACAGCAACACAGAAGGATTGTGGGACAGATGCTGAGAGATACTTGGATGCTGAGTAGGATTTCCCAAAGCCTGGAGATATTTAATTCTCGCTGAAAGCAATTAGGAGACTGGAAACAGTAGAGCAGCATTTTCTCTCAATGAAGGGACACCTTATTTAATTTCTGCCCTTATTTCCATTTCACCTGTCCCTAACCATCGTCCCAAAACAGTCTCTGTCTCTATCTCTGTCAAGCCTGCCAGCTGTACAGGAGAAGGTGCTCCTAGGTGGGTCTGTATGCACCCATATGAAATGGCACTGCCCTTCCTCATCTATGGCTGTGCCACTCTGAAGCCTCTGTCTGAGCACAGCTTTGCCCAGCAAACCTCTCCGTGATGAGGGATGGAATTCCTGCGGGCCCTAAGCCCATTGGGGATGTAGGAATCACAACTCCCACCCTGGACAATCAAGGGAAACCTGACTTGTTTGAGCTTACTGTGGCTTCCTAAGGCAATAGTCAATGACAGCTTTTGCTCATCTCCTCAGTGGAGGATCCAATCCTGTGCCAGCTCCTGAACTTGCTAAAGTTTGAGGGGAAATTCAGTTTAAAGCCAAGCAATCCATTAATTAGCTGTTATTTCTAATGGCTTCAGAAAATGAAACTTGTTTTAAAAGTGACAGTGGTGTGAGAAAATAATCTGCTTTGAGTAGCAGCTCCTCACCCTGCTGACAGCACTGGAATGTCAATGCCTGCATCCTTATGCTTCCACAGGCTCTCACACTCACACACTCGAATCACACGTGCACACACAAGGATTCTTTTCAATCGTGTGATATTCCAAGTGAAATCAGTAGAAAGCTGTTTTTGAAAAAATAGAAATCCAAGGCACACGTGCAGCTCTGGATGGAGCAGCACACAGAACTGCAGAGAGGAAGACCTGAGTATTGTAAATTAACTTTCCCTGAGCTGGATTCAGACTGTTTCAATGAGGAAGCCTCTGAATAATGCTGCTGTCTTATTATCCTCATGGAGAGATGGGCTGCTTCCTCAGTTTGTCTGGTTTTGTTATCAGCCTCTCCGGGCAAAGCTCCATCTCATTTAGTGAGTCGCAAAGAATGAAGGTTTGAGTTTGGAGATGAGCTAATTTCTTGAAAAAAAATCATTAAAAAAAAGTTGGTGCTTGAGGCAGCAGTGCCTCTGATCCACTCATTAACACTTCTCTGCCGCTCCATGATGTGGGCATTAGGAGATGTCAGCACAGAGCCTACAGCCAGCTTGTTGCAATCACATGTTCCACAGCGAGGGACAAGTGACAGAACTGTCACAGTGAAACCCTTGGAAGTGGGGGACAAGGAAGGAAAAGGAAGAGGAGTCGCCCTCCCCACCCTCTAAGTGTCCATGGGACTTACACGACGGAAGGCTGTGAGACCGAGCCCCAGGCAGGATGGAGCTGGGCCCGTGGGCAGGGGGAAACCCACCCACCTGGCTACAGACATTTGTTCTGCCCACAACACCCTCTACCTCTCTGGATCTGACTCCTGTGCTCTTGCTCCTTGTTCCAGGAAACCAGGGAAGCAGAGCCAGAGGAAGGGAAGAGTAGGTCCTACCTGGCCCTAATGCTGCCTCTCTTCTCAAGGATGCTACTGAGCCAGAAGTGGCCCTTCCAGGTGATGGATGTCCAAGCCTCATGGGCAGGAGAGAAAGGCAAGAACTGAGGGACAGCAAAACCAGAAGGAAGGATGAGTGCTCTGCAGTAGGTTCAGTGCAACAGCGTGTGAGCTTGGAACTCAGCAATGCTGTAGCAAAGAGGCCTAAGATTACCTTTTCTTTAGAAGTAACAAAATAGTATCCAAAGGAGGTAGGAGGAAACACAGAGGGCACAAACATTTGAAGAACTATGGTTTTATAAGGCTGAAAATTGGTAATATACAACTATTCACTGGACTGCTTCATGTTGGAATTTTAACTTTTGAAGCTGGTTTATGAATCAAGGTTAGGTTTTCTTATAATAGGAAAACCAGGGGCTTGCTTTTTACTGATTTACAATGTTCTTTTTCCACAGGGAGACTCATCATATGAAACACAGCGGAGGTAAGGTGATTAAGAGGAAGCGCCCTGGATTTCTGCTGGGCCTGTGCTGTGGAGAATGAGAACAAGGGAGGCTTTTTGTTCCCACCTTAGGAAGCCCAGACTGTGAGGGTGCAGATGGAGGCTGAGATTTCCTGCCCTTGGACAGCCAGAGGCCCGATGGACCCCCCCAGGTCCCAAGGGCTGCAGCACAGTCAGGTGAGAAGGCCATTTCCTCTCTGCCCCACATTCCACAAGCCCCAGACAGGAACAGGAACCCAGACCAGGGAAGCAATCTCCATTTCCCAAGTCCCCCATGCTGTCCTTGAGCTGGATGAATAATAAACTTTCCTGCTCCCCCAGAAAGGAATGGCAGGAGGCAAGTGACCAACACCACTGCTGCTGGGGTGGGGATAGAGAGCGCACTCAGATAAAGAGATGGATGTGTGCAGGGATTATGAAAAAAAATAGAGATTTCAACCTGAGAGCCCATAATGGACTACAAATACCAATTTTCCTGAGAGCAGTTTTAAAGTGGTCCTTGATTTGAGGGTAACATCTGCACACCATTAAGGCCATCCCATTCCCAGTAAGAGCACCATGCTGGAGCTGGTTCCTGTGTGTGTAACTCAGACAGGCAGGGCTGTGCCCAGAGGAGCCCCAGTGCTGGAGCTGCTCTCCCCAGTCCTTTCCTGCCTGTCACAGGCCCCCCCAGAGCTGCCTCCCCATCACTTCACCCGTTTCCTGCAGGATCTGTGTTTCCCACCCGTGGCTCAGGGTGCAGGGGCTGTTCCCAGGGTCTGTACTCACCACTTTGCAGCAGAGGGGCCAGAACCACCAGAGCAGGCCGAGCGCCACCAGCAGCAGGAGCACGAGGACGGCAATGAGCGCTCCCACGCCACTGGACTGCGGAGACAGCAGGGACAGCGTCAGTGCTGCCCCACTCGCTCGCCCCACAAGCCAGCCCAGGGCCTTCCTTCTGATGTAAAACTTGTACAGCTGACAGCCCTGAGATCACAATGAGGCCCAGCCTGAGGAAACAGAGTCCCTTGCCTGCTAGAGAATGAGCCGCCAGCCACCGACAGGGGAAGTCTCATCCTAAGCCTGTGGATAACACAGAGGTGCTCTTCTCCATGAGGACCCAAGTCTCACACATGGACTGGGGAGCACGCAGGGAGGTTTTAGGGCATCTCTACAAATAGTACACCTGTGAGGCTTTGATGCAGATTGCCCATACTCCTGCACAGACTGTGGCACATTGACTCCCTGCAGCCATCCTGTGGGAACCTGCAACTGAAGGAGGGAGTGTTCCTGCTTCCAGAAACACCTGAACTACAGAACTGAGCAGCCCACCTCCCACACCTCCAACCCACTTCCTGGGGGTGTCTTTATTCCTACACTTTAGGCTTTTAAAACACTGACAGAAACACAACAGCATCTCTAAAATAAAAGTTATATAAAATAAAAGTTATTCAGACTTCAGCTGGGGAAAAAAAGGAGAGACCCAGAGGACCACTGAGACTGAAATACTGCATGAGCAGTCCTGACCCAGACCTGCTCCACTGCACATGGGGGTGGAACAGAGCCGTATCCCAGGTGCAGTGAGGCACACAGGTACAGTGGTGCCTGGGTGCCTAATGCTGTGTGATTTTGTTTGTTTTCACTGCAGTAACGTGTGTTGGGAGGCTGTAACTTGCAACTCATCTCCCATTCAGCCGTCAGCTGCTCAGCTCCCAGAATTAGTGAGCAGTTCTAGCAGTGACCCATTTCTTGAGTTGCCCATCTGCTACTATGGAAACAGCAGTTCTTGTGTGGAGCCGCCTTTGCAGCAGCACAGGCCAAGACCAGAAACCAGAAAGAGACAAAAAAGGCTGCTGAGAAGCTCTTCCTGCTGCTGTGCACATCTGTAGCTCTCTGCTTCCTGCCAGGACAGGCTGTGAGCACAGAGCAGCAGAGCTGCCATGCAGCTCGGTGGGAAGGCCATGCCCAGCACCTCACTCTGAGCTGCTTTGTGTCAGGGCTTTTCTGTTCCTCTCTGTGCACTCCTGGCAGCTCCTACAGGGGCACCATGTGCTGCCTTGTCTGCAAGGACTGAGGTGCAGCAGGCTGCAGCTAGGCTGCAGCAGCTCCTGTGCTGCACAGCCCTCAGCCACCCTGCCTGGCATGCTGCTGACTGACAAAGGCCCTGGAACACAGAACTGTGATTTGGGCTCTGGGTGTTCCTTTGGCTCCCAGCTCAGTCAGGCTTCCCTCCTCAAACTGCAGGGCTGCACTGGAGCTCTGATCTCTACAGCTGCACAAATGGTGAGGTTTTAAATTAATTGAATAAAAATGTCTTTTTTCTCTCTTTTCAGTCACTGATCTACGAGCAAAGAAATCCTGTTGGGAGCCATGTGTGGTGACGGGCAAAAGAGATTCTCTCTGTGCTCCATGCCCAATGGAAAAGCTGCTCTCCAGTCTCATGTGAGGTAAGACACATTTAAGGCCCACGTGCACAACACGTGCTCTACACCGTGGGCTCATATCTCCCTCCATAAATTCCAGCTGTCCTGTGTAATACAAAAGGAATTAAAGGACAGCAAAAATGTGAGAGTAGAAAATATATGTGTTAAGTTAGAACAGTCACTGGCTGCACAAGTGTGTGGTCTCTTCCAGAAGCAGTTTTTATCTCTTCTATAACCTGTGATCAGATTGAGCAGGATGTTCACACTGCCTGACTCCTAGGTGTAAGTGGGACACTCTGGCCTCTGCTTGGACAGCTGTCTCCCCGGATGAACAAGAGCTGAGAGCCTACACTCCTCACTCGGGCCCCAGAGTTGCAGAGCATTAGCACCTCTGCAGTCTGTAACCTCTCTCCACACACAGGCTCAAGGGCCAAACTTGTACCCCCTGCTCCCTCCAGCCCTAGTGAGGGAAGAGCCATGCTGGAATGGGACTCAGCTGACTGTCATGCCTGGCCCTCAGGACAGGTCTCTGAGGGCAGGAAAGCCTCCCAGTACTTGGAAAAACACAGCTTTGCACAGCAAAGTGGAAGCAGAGGTTCTGTGCTCTGAGGCTTTGCAATGGCAAAGTCCAAAGAGAAACGGGGTGTAGGGATTTTAGAAGGAGTGACAGAAGTCATTCACTTACACACTCAGAAGCAGTGATGGTTAACGAGCTGGACATGAAAGACTGGCCTTCATTCAAACTCACCAAAACCTCCAGGATTCTGCCAAGAGACAAAGAAGAAACATGAGCAGCCATGGAAGAGCCAAGAAGGGCTCATACCTGCTGTGCAGGCCCTTGTACCTACAGTCTCTGCTCCACAGGGAGTGTCCTCAGAGGGGAAATGGAAGCCTGTGCTTATTCCTATTTGGGAATAAGTTTGGTCTCCTTGACAAAGAGCTGTCCAAGTAGAGAATACCCCTTCCCTATTCCACAGAGCAGAAAGTTTTCCATAAAATAAATTGAAGTTCAGCTGTAAAAGTAGCATTGTTTTGTCTGTTCCATAACCATCTCCTTAGTCACACACAGACATTATGGTTAAAGATGTCGGATAATTATAAATGGTCAGGACTTGCTATAAATAGCCCCGAACACTGCATACAAATAGTATGTGGTTTACATTTTACAAATTAACCCTACAAGAAAACAACACATGGTGGATGTTAAACAGAATAAGACTCCTCAGCTTCTCTGGCTTGGATTCCCAGGATTCAGACAGTTTATGTTATGCATAGATGTAATTAAATAAAAATGTAGATATCCATGAACTAAAATGATTAATCATTTACACCGTTCTTACATGTCATGAGTTTTTATTCTGGCACAAACACTGTAGTCAATATGGAGTTCAAAGCTATTTTAGCTAATTTGGCTCATTTCTTCTTCAGTTTTAGCAAAAATGAAGTGAGTTGCTTCCACTAAACTCATTTTTATATGATCTCTGTTCTGAATAATTGATCCAACAGAAAGAATAATCTCCTTCTAATTGGAATTCACTGGAATAAGTGAATCAGAACCAATAAAAAACCCAAACCTATTTGATTCCCTTGCAGAGCAATAAATCAAACCACAGTGAAACTCTGGTCAATGATGACTTTTTTAAAGATGTGGTGCTTTTTACTATTTTAATTCCAATTACTTGTTTTGGCATTGTCATGAGGAATGCTGGGGGAAATTGCAGCATGAGGATTCTGCTCAGGTTTGGCCAAACACTCCTGGAACTGCAGGGTAGAAGGGTTTCCTGCCTCCCCTGGGGGAGACAAGGACCCCTAGGCTGAGCTGCTCACACACTCCTGCAGCTGTCCCACCATCTCTGTGTGCCCTGGCAGCTCTCTGAGTCCTGCCTGAGTTTAGTGTGGCTTACGTGTTTTATCCAGGTGTGTTTCGTGTCCCTGTTTTGCTCCATCTGCTAGCAAAGACCATCTACCAAAACAATTCTCTGAGGAATTCCACTAGTGAGGAATAAGGCTGTTTTGGTAGATGGTCTTTGCTAGCAGATGGAGCAAAACAGGGACACGAAACACACCTGGATAAAACACGTAAGCCACATTAAAGCAAAGGATCATTCCCTGGCATCCTGGGGACCTTGGCATGTTCTTGAGCTCACTGGGTTGTATGAAACATTCTGAAAAACAGCAAAGATTTCCCAGCAGGCTGGAGTATATTGTAGCCCTTGCTGTGTGCAGCACAGTACCAGTTCCTGCCTGTACTAGGTACCAGCCTGGATTGCATTTCCCAGCCCACAACCGCAGCTCTGCAGCCCCACTCCCGCTGTCAGCCCGCTGACAGATCCCAGGGAGCAGGCTCACTGAGCAATCAGCTCCAGCACGGGCACAGCTCCACCCTGATACACCGCTGCAGGGATGAGCCACTGGAGATGTCACTGGAGCTGATCATAGCCGCTCTGTTCTGGAAGCCACAGAGTGAACTCACACAGATAATTACCTCATCTTCAAAAGGATGAACCTGTCAACACACTAAAGCACTCCTTCCCTGAGACTGTCATGACTGTTGGGGATACTCAGTACAACCTTTCATTTCTTGAGCAGCCACCTGTTTGCTGGGCTGTGGGTACTTGTGATTCATACAAACACTGCCCCCTAAATAGGGAGTCCCAGAAAGAGGTGTCCTGTTTCTGCTGCTCCTTCACACATGGCTCGGAGACAGACACATACACAAACACATCCCAGTGTTTACCAGTGTGAGGCTTTCAGCTCGGCATTCCGCCGAAACTGAAAATATTCTGAGATGAAAATGACAAGCAGCAGCCATCCCATTTCTCGGGCCCCTGCTTTTCCCACTGGTGACTGTCACTGCTGTGTGAGGGCTGAGTCCCTCTGTGGAGCTCAGAACAGCCCAGTCAAGAGAACATTCTTGTCCCTGCAGCCAGGGACACAGCCCTGGTTCACCAGAGAAGGGTGAGGCTGTACTAGTTTTGTCCCAGCACAGATCTCAGCTGAGGGCTGAGCTCTGGAAAGCTGCCACAGAGTGAGATATGTCCTCAGGGCCCCTCAAATGAAGCCACTCTAGAGTCGGGCAGTGTTGTTGCTGCAGCCCCCTGGGGCCGTCCCACAGGCCAGGCTCCAGGGAAAGGCAGCAGCGCCCTGCTCACGCCTCCTCACAAGCCCAGCAGTGCCCACAGACACTGGCTTTGAGGCAGGGTGCTCATTCCCATCCTCTGCTCCCTCCTGACACTGCACCTGAGAGAAGTGGAAGCAGAGAGCTGGCAAAGGAGCAGGAGTAGTGACAGTGGTGCGCAGCACAAACCCTACTGCTCTGCCTCTACCCTAGCCCTAACGTGTGCACCTTCCCAGCAGTCTGTACTTCCAACCTGCCTCACTGCACTAGGAAAAACTGCCTTCCATTTACAGTTCACGGCCCTTCCTCCACGTGGAAGGGATTTTCTTATCCTTTGTCTGTGCAATATCACTTTCTGGATGGGAACCAATCCTGGAAAACTTAAGTCTGAAAAGAGCTTTTTAAAACTGTTCTGATTTCTGACCAAAGGTAACCACAAGACTCTTGCAACTTGAAGCTGCCTCGGTCCTGGCCCACTGCCCATCCCAATACACAATTTACCCAAAAATGTAACTTGAGGAGACCAAACAGTTGCAATTCCTTCCCTCATGCCCACTGCTGGTTTATTGTGACAGCAGAGGGATGTGGCCCAGCGCCATATGTCCCTGCAACTCTGGTCTAAAGCCTCCCATTCCCTGTGAAATACAGCTGACATTTCCATCCACGGTAACCTATTTGCAAAGTATTCATTTGCTCCTTACTTTATGGGAAGCTACTAAAAGACTGCCATTTTATGACCCATTAAAAAAGATGAAAAAATTAAATACAATTGTGAAAGGCATTTGCTGTAAGTAATAAATAATTTACCTCCAATTTTCACGCACTGAAAATTAAACTGGCAACTGCTCAAAAAGTTACTAAAATTACGGTGACAAAGGTACTTCAGAATCAAATGCCTGCACTAAAATAGCAAAAATTCTGTACATAGGAGGAGGGCAAAAATAGGTCTGTGTATTTAAAGGGCACTTTCCCTTCCAACTCTGCCTTCATGAAATAATGGATAGCTTTATAATACAGGCTCCATTTAACCAACCTCACTCTGATATCTTTGGGGACTGATTGCTGGGGTGCAATTAACATTTACCCCTCCATTCTCCCTGACCCAGTCATTCCCTGGGCTTTGCTAACAAACACTCCTGGACCACAATGATGACTCTGCATCCAGGGACTCGTCCCAGCCCCAGGAGGAGGCAACACACAGAGGAAAGGATTTCCACCCCGGACTTCTGGGTGTGGCTCTCTTTGCAGACAGCAACTCCAGCACAAGGACAGGGACAGCTCTCCTGGAGCAGGGTTCCAGCCCTGCCTGTCCTGTTTGGTGCAGTGCCACTATGCTACAGGCCAGCTGTGCCCAGGGAGCACTGGAATCATTCATTCAGTGGGAACTATGCTGGGGGCAGGACATGGCCTGCAGTTAGGAGAAGTGGGCAGAGGTGTTTTCCTCCCATCAGACACACAGGCACAAAAAGGAGCACTGAGTATTTTCCTGAGGATAGCAAGACCCACTCATCCTGGAATTCATTATGGTGTTTGGGGATTCTGGTAAAGAATGAGTAGAAACTCATCCCCCTGCCCTTCTTGGTGTAGCTTAGCACTGATATAAATTCAGATGATGGTTCTTTAGGACTCCCTCTTGTTAGCTCAGAATGCTCTAGCTTTTCCAGCCACATGTCCACATGTCTGGGCTTGACTTTCCACGGAACAAGACACAAACTTTCACTGCTGGGAGCTCCTAGGGAATGTGACAGAACTGGAGAGCAGCAAGGAACTAGATCTGATCTTGTGGAATCATGGGAACCTGCAGTAGCAGGGTATGAAACGTCATTATTCTGCTAAAGTAGACCATTAATTCAGCTCGGGATCCTATGGCCACTGCTGGATGTGCAGCACTTAGTTCTGCTCACGCAGTCCTCGCTAATGCTCTGGGAACACTGCGTGCCCTAGGAGGGACATGAAGGACTGCGCCAGAAATTACTACTGATCTTAACACCACATCCATATGGCTGAGGGGCCTGTTAGCCTGTACAATTCATTGAGGATGTTTCCATCTGTGAATAGGTCCCATTATACCCTAATTGTGTCAGACTAAATGTATTTCTAAAATATTTGCAGAAGTTAATATTTATGACAGACATTAAGCCTACTCCAGCCCTATTTCTCGCTTCCCCCCTACCTGAGTTGATTTCCCTGGCTATTCTGGAGAGGGGAGGTTGTCCCACGTGAGCACCAGACACATGAGAACTATGTCCCATGGGAGCACCAGACACTGGGAACCATACTGTCCCTTATTTTTGTGGGAACAAAATGTTGTGTAGGGAAATAAAAGACAATGCCTACATTAAACACTTCACCTCACTGAGTTTGCCACAGGAAGAATCAGTGCAGGTGAGAGCAGTTCTTGACCCCCTGGCTGCCTGCCCAGGGCTGCAGGGGAAGCCCAGCTGTGTGCAATGAGGGGTAATGCCAATATCCTGACCAGGTCTGGACTGGCCATGGGCATAGCAGCAATTTGGGGCTATTGCCTTCACCTGAGCACAGGGGCTCTGCAACGCTGAAAACAACAGTGAATAGGTGAAAACAGCCTGACCTGGAGCTGGCATCCTACCAATTGCTGAGCAGCAGGAAGTCAAAAGGGAGAAGCACAGGGCCTTCCTTTTTGGCTGGTGATGGGAATGGCTGCAACTCCCACATCAGAGAGCTGCTGGCAAGGCTGGAAGAGGACTGAGCAGCTGAGAGAGCCCAGAATTCATCCTGGGGGTTGGGAACTCCTGCAGCAGCAGCAGGCTGCCTGCTCTTCTCTGTTCAGAGCATCTCAAAGGACAGCTGGCTTCTGAGAGGTAACTGGGCTCTTTGTGCTTTTGCCTTCTCACACTAGTGACCAGTGTTATGTGGAATGGGAAATATTTTAGTCAACAAGCTGCCTATTAACTTGCCAATCTTATAGAATTCTCCTTTTACTTGGTCCCCTTGTCTGTGAACAATGTTTTTTTCCAAGTGGTATGTAGTCAGCATGTGGGTTTCAGACTGAGGAAGAGGCTTGGAAAATTGGTCCTTTAACCCATGCCTGCATGCTGACACCAGCTGCCAAGCTCTCAAGTGGCTCAGCACTCAGCACAAGCACAGCCCCTTACGTCAGTGAGTAATTCAGCTCTGTGGCCAAATGACACCCCTGTCTGCATTGCCACAAATGCTGTGCTAAGGGTACTGAGTGAACAGCACTACAGAAAGAGCTCAGTGTCACTTGTTAGTTAGACAACAGAAATCCTCAACACAGCCACAGCATATTAATCCTTTCTTGAGTGACCCTGAAAGACATGTAAGACTGAGCTGCAGCTTGCAAACACTCTGCCTTTGCTGACAACAGCTTTTCTAAATTTTTACCTTTCTCAGCAGAAGAAAAGTGACAAAACAAAAATAACAGTAGTGAAGGAAGCCACAGTAAGCAACAGCTCTCCTCACTCTGGTTTCAGCCACTCACTTCCATGTTATCAGAAAACTCACTTAAGTTCCACATACCTTTCTCAGCACTCGTTTGGACAGGCAAAGAGATGTCTTTCACAATTCCATGACCCTGACTAAGTTCTGGCCTTGTCTGACTAAACAGGTGATGACATGTGTGTGTACCTGTGTGCACTGGAAATCACGGGGATTTTTGTACTTCAATATTTGTGGGTGAAACACCTGGAGGGTTGTCAGGGGCATCTTTTGAATGTGAGTTTGGACTTTGTGGTAAGACAGACTGTCTCAGGTTACTGCTGTTGTTTGTCCATGTGGTAGAACAGGGTGAGATAAAGGTGAAGTGTAAGCTGCAGGTATGCCTGAGGTACCAAGTAACCTGGCATTGCAGAGGGGTGTTGGGTGAGCACCCAGCAAGTTCCAGAGTTACATGTGTGTGAGGGCAGTGGGACTGCTGGATGCATCCAGCTGGGAGAGGTGCGGCTGGGCTGTGCTGCCGACACTGGGCCAGTAAGGTGTGACACTGGCTGCTAGGTCAGGTGTAATTACAAGCTCATGGCCTGCTTGCTTTTGAGGCTTGCACTGTTAGAGGGAGGTACCACTGTGCCATGCTAACATGAGGCACTGGCACTTGGTGTGGGAATGTCAGTGTGTCAGCCCCAGCACCAGAGTGCATCCTCTGAGAGCATTAATGGTGCCGGATTGGCTCGCATGCTATTCAGATATTTATTTTGTGTTTGCTTGAAGAATCAGGCCAATGTTTTTGAAAGCACATTTAACTATACCATATGCCTACTTAAATCATCCCTATCAAACAAGTTGTGGGTTGGTGCTCTGGTTCATTCTGTTCTGTTTTCTCTCCCTTCCCAATGTGTTTATGTGTATTTATCCAATTTGCTCTGTTCCTTGTGCCAAATGGCAGGTCTGAGATCCCAGCCAGGCAGGGGCAGCTGTGCTATTGTTGGTGTCTGACAAAACAGAGGTCATGGGCTGGGCCTGCAGCTCTAGCTCTAATGACAGCTTGTGTGGGACATAATGGGGCAGTTACAATGTAATCAGGGTTTCTGTGCCCTCAGAACCAGGAATAAACCTTAACTTACCCCTTGGTAACTCAGAACTTAAGTCTCATTTTTAAGATGTAATTCCTGGCAAATTAGCCTCTTGCAAAATATTCTGCTGCTTGTTTACTTCATTGTCATAACTCCTTCCTCTGTCTGGAAAACACCCAACTTTAAACAGCCCCACCACAAAAAGCCGACCTGAAAAATCAGGAAACAGTCTCAGTGGAAGAAAGGGTGTCTCCTGCATGGAACTGATCCCAGCTGTTCTCGTTTCTAAGACTGATGAGAGTTATGAGCTCTGCCAACCTAGGCAGTAACTGCCCATAGAAAGGAGTAGGCTTTTGTCCTCCACGGGAGGACTCTTCCTGCCCTGGAGGGTTGTTCCAAGTCCAGCCCAGCAGTTCTAGGCACTGACACAGCAAAGCGTGATCATTCCCAGTGCCCACTGTTCAGTAAGAGATCAGTCTGCAGGGCTAGGGAATTCTAAACTCTGTGCTCCTTGGGTGGCCGGACACTTCATCCCCTTTTCCTGCTGCCTTTCAGCCCAGCAGGCAGGAGTCTCTAAGCTATTGGGAAGGGTGTTCCTTGGAGCTGCACGCCAGCTCTGAGGCACCAGAGCAGGCTGCAGTGGCTGGGCAGCTGAGGAGAGGAGGCACAAGTCCCTGGAGCCACTCGCGGAAGTACGCAGCTGCCACGAGGCTCCCTGGCTCTGGCTGCGGCACTGCCGTGCTGCTCGGCATGGAAAAGGGAGCGCTGGGGAAACGGCACATCTGTCACCCACACACAGCCACAGCCTCCACTCAAGGCAGCACCAGATGTGTTTATTCGGAGCATGTACTAACTAGCTACTTAATGGCTTAGAATTATTAGCCACAAGTTAATTAGGCAAACATAGTCACCATCAGTCACCTTACAAAGCATCGCTTCTTCAACACTGCTTTTACTTCCTGAGTGCCTTTATCAAGCACAGGAAACAGGAGGGGAAAACTACCAATTCCATAAAGGAGCTGCAGCAAGAAATAAATGTGTGAAAGGGGTCCACAGGGTCTTAATGAATGGAGTGTACAGGTAATGCCTTAGCTGAGCGCCTATCCATGCTGCCAGCACAGTGGCACAGGGGAGGAAGCAGTGAGACTTAAGAGGCTGCAGCTGATGGGGAAGAAAAGGGAAGTAACAGTGGAAAAAATTATTCCTTGGTATAGCTAAGTCAAATTTGCAAAGATTGGCTTCCCTGCTGCTGCGTGTACTGGGTATGTGCCTGGGGGGGGTGCAAGTGCTTGCTTGGCATCCTGCCTGCGCAATGGATTTGGGACCACCACTGTCCCAAGGGAACGGGCTCTGGTTCCTCAAGATGCGAGACACAAAAGCAGTTGGTCAGTTCTTGACTCCCAGGTCACAGGCAGCAGTGCACGGAGTCAGGGCAGAAGAGGATCTATCTTTGGGTACTGGGAATAGTCAGGATCACTGGTTAGGAGCCTGCCATTCCATACAGCACCTTCCAGCTGCTCTCCAAAGGGACAGCTATCTAGAAACCCAGTGAGGTCATCTGAAGGATAGAGTCCACAATCCATTCATCTTCTCTGTGTCTGTTTGCTTTCATGTGTCCATGCTCTTCCCCTTAAATCTGGTGCTAGTATTAATAAAAATGGCACTTAGAAAATGGGAAGCAAGATTCAAGATAGCCCTGTTCCACTGTCGTGGAAACATGTTGTACCTAGAAATCCTAGAGCCCCAAGAGCTATGTGAGGCGTGGGGGGTAACCTCATTTTGCAGATTACCTCCTGCAATGCTGTCTGCTTTGTGCCAAGCGAGCTGCCCCAGACTCCATCAGCTCCTTGCAAACTGCAGGTAACCGAGAATTTGGCAATACAGTCATTTTCCTTCCTACCACCCAGCAAATAACTCCTATTGAATCTTTGCTCTTTAAGTGCCACCAGCGGTTTGTGTTGGACAGGATGTAGGAAGCGATAAATGGAAGCTGAAGACAGCAGGGTTTGAAGAGAGGGCAAATAAGGTCATTAATAGCAGCAGTGTGGACTCTCCTACCTTGGCATGCAAGCTGAGGTACCTGTGAGAAATTTCGCTTACACTCAGGTTTAGGCTGGGATTTTTCTTTTTTGGCTCTGTTATTCCTTTAGCTTCTGAGCCCAAGGAGAAGGGTGCTGCATTCTCTGGTCCCAGCAAAACCTGAGTTCAAGTGCAGGATGCACGAAAATGGAAGCTGGCCAGCACTGCAGCTGCATGAAAAAACAGCCTTCTGTAGTTCCCTGAACTATTTTAAGAACAATGACAATTCCTCAGCCTGTTAGTTCAGTTTGAATAATCCACTGCCTAGCCTACATCCATCCGTTCTTGCCTGGCTTAGAGGAGAGTCTGCACAAGATTGGATGTTTTCAGTAGGCACCATCAGAACCAAAATGTTATTGTGATTTCCCAGTGAGAAATGAGAGCTCAAATAGACTGAGATAAGTAGTAGTCATATAACTATTCAGTAGAAGCATTCCAGTAAAGCAGTGTTTGTGCTAGTTTGAACTGCAGTTATTGTCACCCACTCACCTAATAAAAGCAAATTTGTAAGTGTTCAGGCAGTGCAAGAAATGTTGGTTTTCCCACTGGCATTTCCATGCAAGGCACAAGGGCTCACCCAAGCAGAAGCCAGCTGGAAGTGAAGCCAAGCCTACAGACAGATTGTTCTGAATGCAAACTCACAGAGCTTAGGGCAGTGAGAGAGCAGAAGTGAAACTAGCAGGGAATGTGGACTTGTAAATATCACAGTTTTTCCTGTACTAGTGTTCAGGGCTAGTGATCATAAACAGTCTCTTGAAAGAGACAAGGGCTCTGATTGCCCTCGGAGGCACAATGGCTACAGAAAGATGTACAGTAAGGGAGAGGTCACAGCCACCTCTGGCTTGGTTAGATTCTCTCAAGCTGTGGCAGGACAACGAATCCAAGTCTCTGCTGAAAAGGGGAACTGATTTTCTCAAAATATTCTGAGCCCTTCAAAACGTGACTTTTAAATGGGCAGTGCAGTAGAATCAGAGTTCTGCTTACTAACCAGCTTGACTGTGTTGTGGCATCTGCCATCACAGTGCAGAGCTGATCTTTCAAAGCAATTCAACCTGGGTTAGCGTCCTCACCTTCCTGCCAGGTGTATGTGTAATTTCCCTTTCTGCTTTATTTCAAATTCATAACGTGTTTTATAAGGCATGGGGTGCTTGTGTGAAAATCGTGAATAATTGTCAGCCGTTAGCTGATCGGGAGCCTTTTAAGTGGGCTGGGTTTGTAAGCAGACTATGGAATTTTGCACTTTAGAAGCAGCATGACAAGAAGGGATTTTAAATGGCACAGGCAGCACAGTCATGTTGTCACCCAACCTAAGGATGATACATCCATCTGCTACAGGGTACTGTGGAAAAGCAGACTGAAAAAAATGCTTGGTTTAATCTACAGCTGGCACTTGGGAAGCTCCAGACTCAATGCAGCCAACAGCTGGGAAGGAAGCAGAAACACACCATGGCCCAATTCCAGGAGAGTACGGGCTCACCAACCCAACATCCTAAATACTTTGGCATTTTATCTATTTCAAACAGCTTAGTATTGCTCTGCAAGTGAAAACTGCTAATTCATCAGGCAACAAGAAGTGTCTCCAATTAGGGAAAAATACAATGAAACCTGTTACATGAGTCTTGACTGTTCACCCAGAAACTAAGCTTGCTGTGTGGCTTTTAAATCTGCAGCTAACTCAGACTGCCTGTGTTCTCTTAAATCCACCCAAAAGAGCACTAGAAAAGAACAGAGCGGTTGTTGCTACATTAGTGACTAATATTAGCTCCACTACATGAGGAATTACTGGGAGATATCCAGCACTAGTCTAGGCTGTGCCAATGGGAAGTCAAGAGTTGAAGTACGTACATATCTTTCATAGCTGTCAGTCTTCTGCACAGTAAACTGCTCAGCTCTGGGGCAGAGCTCCAACTCTTTCAATAGTATGTCAGGGAACTGTGTTTCACATGGTATCTTGGGAAAAGGTGTTTTCCTGTGAACCTGTAGAACTCCAACTGCATTGTGCTGAGGTGCATGATCCACATTGCATTTCCAGGGTGGCAGTTGTCTGCTTCAGTACCACTCCACAGTGTAAGGAAAAATGCAGCATGTGCAACTAACTTCCATGGCTTTACCTATGCAGATATGTCACACACTTCACATGCCTTTGGCAGGACTGGCTGTTTATGTACTCTGGGACAAACTGTGTGTGGAAAAGCCTTTACAGCCTCACCTTTTGGGGAGCTTCATACTGGGATTGTATGTCATGCATGCTTCATACTGGGAGTGTATGTGGTTTGCTACTGCTCTTCTGTTGTACAGTAACTGCCCTGAAATACCTGGCCTGGGGAGGAGGGGTTTAAACCCAACTGACTGGCATTGTCCTGATGACAAGATCAGTTCACTTACAACTGTGGTGGTGCTGACTGCTTTTAGCTGAGCCAGAGGCTGCAGAGCTGCAGCACTGTGGGATGCACAGGCCGCTCAGCAGGCACAGGGGACTGACACCCTGCTGCACGTGGCACAAGATGCATTGGTCACACAGCCATGTGAAAAGCAGCATCAGGAGACAGATCAGTATTGAATCCCTCACCCTCCCTCTGCTCTGCATGTAGCTCTGCTCTGTGCCTGCTCTCCCTGCCAGCCATGACACAGCTCGAGAGGCAGACCCTCTGGCCCCAGCCACCCCACTGGGGCCAGGCACTGAACGTTCTTGCTCCACAGCTTTCCAGCTTCCCTCCCCCAGCCTGCTGTCCAACACACAAACCAGATGTGCTTCTGGAGCTTTGCTGTCCATCTGACAGCACAACTGAGGCGGCCGACTGTTGCTCAAGTCAGAAATGTAGCTGCAGACCAGCCATCTATACAACACGCTTACCTCTTCCGCTCTGGAAGTGCCACAGATCAAGGCCAATGCAGAGCTGCTATGCTTCCCATTGGATTAGCACTAGCCTCATGCCTAGTAAGTCTCCGGGAATAACGACTTGACAAGCAGGGAGGAAGCCAACAGCCAAAGCCTTGGCCCTTCCCACAGGACCCAGATCTGATGTGCAGTCTTCTGATTTCAGATTAGCCTAGGGTCTTCAGAAATGTGCACAATGAAGCCCAAGTGATCATAAGGCCCTGAGGCACCTTTGAGTTGGAGAGGAGTAGGGAAGGATTAATTCTCCAAGGGCCAGAAGTAATGTGCAGTCCTGGCCGGTGACACTGAGAATAAGGCCAGAGCTGCAGTTTAGCCCCAGTGCTGGAGCTGTTAACTCACTGGATCAGGATGTGTGGAGCAGGGATACATGTCCTGACACCTAATTTTAATAATAGCTTGTAAGTGTCAGTGGTAATGTCATCTTTTTAACAGTGGGCCTGAAGATGATCTGGATGAGAGCATATTATGCCCTGTTAAAACAGCTAATCTGCATAGAACTTATGACAAGCCAGATCTTTTCAGTATTTCATAAACTGGCTGAATATTCATTTTTAAGGCACTGTCCAAATGGGTTTGGTCACAGATGACTACTCTAAGTCCACTCCAAAGCTGGCATATACACCAGGGAAATAACACAAGAATGGGAGGAAAAATGCAGCAACAAACCACCCCCTGTAAAAGAAACCAAATATTGCCTTCAGCCAAACCCCTCCCAGTTAATGTCAGCTATAATGGTGCCAAATTCCAGCAAAACATGTGGTGGTATTTGGTTCAGTACTTACTGGCCACTTTTGTACAGGATCGGTGCAGGGCAGAGCAAAAAATCAGATTCTACTGTTTTAGGCCTTTCATCTGAAAAACAAAAATCACACAAGCTTACTATGCTGTGCAGCTTAGGTGAGGAGCTGGCATGTGAACGTGCTGTGAGCTCCCTCCACTCCCATGCTCCTTACTAGTCTGTCCTGGCTGAAACTGGCAGCAAGGCAGGCCCAAGGTAAGGAACAGGGAACACCAGAGCCGGCTGTAAATGCCAGGTGAGCCCACATTACAGTGCTTATTGGAGCTACTCGAGTCAGCTCATGCTCTTCCAGAGAACACACTGCCTAGAATCAACACCGTCTTTGTGGAGAGTGAGAACACTATTAGTAGTTTCCTGGTAGCTGGAAGATGAAGGTTTGTTTCTAGTTGGCTCCATTCCTGTTGTTGCATTGCAGGACTGTTTTATTAGCTGTGACTTGAGTGTTTTTCTCCAGTGTTTCTTCTGCTTTTGAGTCTGTGTGATTGGCAAACCTCTTACACTTACAAAGCACCTACCTGTAGAGTACATGAAGCACTTATTTGTAGAGCCTTGTGTCCAGTACAGCATTTCGGTTCTTCAGATGTGAGGAGGGGAGGATGGAGCTTTTTTGCCTCATGTGTTTGGTAAGCTGGGGAAAATCCAGCTCCTATGTGCAGAGCCATCAACCTGAACTTCCCCATGGCAGGACTGATGATTTCTGTGCAAGGACTATTTCCTGACAGTGGGGTGAAAGCAGATAACTGATCTGCCAGATCAACTTGGAGATTACTCTGTCCTGCATTTCAGGAACAGGCAGACAGACAAGCAGTTCAGGGGCAGCTGAAGGAGGAGCTGTTGGCATAAATGAGCTTTTCATATGTGCTATAATCTGCACTGACTGCTTGGCCTAGATTTGGGGTTAGTTGTGAGGTGGGGAAGAGGGATTAGCACATTGCCATATGTTTTTGTCTTAATGGTATGTTTCATAGATTATTTTTCTATCCCACAGCTCCATTTGGCAGGTTTCCTTTCTAGCATTTGGTAATGGTTCTTTATAAATGCAGAACGAGGAAGATGCCAAATGCATCCTTTAAAAGCAGGGGAGCTGACACAGTAAGGGTGTGCTCAGAGGCTGGTCCCAGAGAGAGCCCAGACTCTCAGTGAGGGCAGCTCCAACACCAGCAGATCCTTGCCCGAGTGCCCGCACATACTGAGGGTTCTGCAGAGGGCCAGTCTTATGCAGAGGAGACTGCAATGACATGAGAATGGCTGTCCTTCTCTTGAGACCATCTCCTTCCTCCTGCTACTGCTCCAAGTGCCCTCCCTGTCTTCCTGTTCATCCTGGCTCCACTGGACCCCTTTAGGCTTCCTCTGAACCAGGCATTCAGAGTCCAGCACAGAGCTGCAGAGTACTGTGGGAAGGACCACTTGGAATGTCCCACTTGAAATGTTCCTGCTTTCTTCCTGTACTACTCCCCAGCAGCTCGCTGTTGTCCATTGCTGAAGACATGGACCAGGGGGATGTAGAAGGCCCTGGCAAGGCCCCATAGAGCAGATTGTGTTTTTGTAATCAATACATCACTGTGCCATTCCCCTACCCTCATGTGCTTCAGCACACCCCTTTCTGAAGCCAAGAAAAAAGAAGCAGCCCAGAGCTGTAGTTGGCAATTCTCACATCAGATGGTAGCAAGTGTTTGTGGGCAATGGGAAGCAGAGGTGACAATTGTAATGGAAACTGAAGGGGAATTTATACAAGCGAATTGACTTACACAGGCTGCCTGCATCCAGAACTACTGGGTTACCCTGTTATTCCGCCAAATTATTGTAGGTATTTAACAGGCAGGAGAAACTGGCAACCCACTCCATTATATACAATATCCAGGGTAAGGAAGAAAGTGCACTGGAAAAACAAATTCGATTGTGAAGGAATTTAAGACAGGCTAATATAGAAATCAGACAGTAGGCAGGGAAAAAATCAGTTGTAGATTTTCCTTCAACTTCTTTTTTGTTTGTTTCTTTTTCCAGTCTAGCTGGCTTCTATGGAATTCTGTTCAGAGCTAGGGGTTTGATGTACATATCCTAGCCATCCATTTGAGCTTCTGGATACAAAAAGCCAACTCACATATAATCTAGAGGAAAGTGCCAGTACAAGGTGTGGTGGTCACCATCTGAAACAGAATTGCTTTGTGCTATGGCTGCAGTCAGCCCTGATGCTGGGCAGACAGAGCTCATGGACCATGACAAAATACACCACTGCTCTGACCTGGCCTTTCTCTGTGCTGCTGCAGGAGGAGGACTGACGTGCCCCTGAACCCCACAGCACACCTGGCACACCACCCAGGACTGGCAGAGACCTTGCAAAAAACAAGGTAAGTGCCTCTGGGAATTGCAATGAGATGCCTTGGCCAGATTCACTGCAGAAAGGGACCTCAGTCAGTACACTGCAGCCACAGGTTGGTTCATCAGCAAACATCTGCTTGCCCAAACATCAGGAGCCAAACACTTCTCACCATGCTAATGCCCACAGTGAGGGGGTTGCCAACACTGCTCACAGCTGAAGGCACCTGGTAGCAAATTGAAACCACTAAGCAGAGTGTGAAACAGCTTTCCTCCCTTTACTAATCCTCAGAGCTTTCCTGCTCTCCTCCTCTTGGCTATTTTTCTCTTTGAGTTGTTATGAGCTGAGGTAACTGCAGGATTACAGAGGCAGGAGATGGCAAGTGCCTGCACTTACGGATTGTTGTTCCGTTCACTTGATAGGTACAGGTCACACTGTCGCTTCTCCCACCGAGGGTTAAGCCGCTTCCTCTGAGAACAACCTGAAACTCCTCTGGAGGGGAAAGCAAACACACAAAATCACCAAACTGCAGTGCACTGCAGAAAGCTGCACTTAGACCAGGGCAACTTCACTTAGTTTGCAATAAACAAAGCACAACATAGTTAATGCTTCCAACTTAGTGAGATCTCCTTTTTCCTGAACCTTTGTACTGAATTCTCCTTATAAATTGGTAGAGGCACGATTTGTTCCCAAATCTCTATTGAGACAGCCCTCTGAAACTGGAAGCAGATTCAGGCTATCAGCATAATCTGGGGCTCAGCTGCACAGTAAGACACAGTTTCTCGGTGAATGAGAAATAGGGGACTCAGAACAAGAAGAAGACTCCCCAAACCCAGATCAGGCTCACTTGAAGTACCAGATGAAGAAAACATTTCTCCTTAGTACTATTTCTCTGCAAGTTGCCCAAGGGCCATGCTCTCTGTAAGCTGTGCAGAGGAGGAGTGAAGAGTTTTTATACCAGAGCTGCTGACTTCATCCAGAGCATCCACATTTTCACAAAAATATCCAAGTAATGTTTAGCAACTACTTTATTTTGATGCATCTCCAACTATGTGTGGATTATGAAGCTTAGAAAGAAGACAAGGCCTTAAAATTCTGTGCAGCTCTTCTATTTCATTAATATATTTCTCTTGCTGCCCAAAAATGCAGTCATGTGCTTTGTTCTTACACTCCACAGATTTTGGGGCAGATTTGACACAAGTGCAGAGCAGACTCATGGAAGAGGGGCAGGTAAATGTTCTCCAACCTCCACCTGCATCACCCAAGCTATGGAAGGAGGCCCTGGTGGACAGCTCCTCTGAGGAGAACAAGAAGGCAACAGAGAAATCTCATGTTTCTTTAACTTGAGGACTTAAGTTAGAAATGCTTTATTCCTTTGCATAAAATAGGGGGAAATCACAGTCCTATAATAATGGAACAGAATATTAAAATTATAAAATCTTACCTCCTACACAGACACTGGATGGCTCCAAATATAAAATCTCAGTGCAGGATTGTTTCAAAACCTATTGCAAAGGAGGAAACAGTCACAAATAGGTTTCATAGCACTACTTCAATGAGCAATCTTAGTTTAAAACAAATGCTTTTCCATAGAACACACATAGAGCTACAGGTTTGGTTTGCTAAGTCTGACTTTGCAGGACACTGCCTGGAGCATGAGCAGCTCTTGCACACCTGCAAGAGTCAGTCAAGTCTAGCAGTGCCTAAGGCTTGGATTAGTTTGTTAAACCCTGGAGTACCTTTGAAATATAACGATGTCCAGATCCCTCTCCTGATTTTCCATGCACCCCAATCCTAATGTTTAAGCCAAAAATGAATCACAAGGAGCCTGATCCAAAACCTAATCCAGTGAAAAGCAGTGTTCCAACAATGAAGCCTGGTCCAGCCAAGTGCACGTTATTGCTGGTGCTGGCACCTTGCCCTGTGTGGAGAGGCAGAGTGACAGCGTGTTCCTGACTGCACTGCCTGCCCTTGGACAGGGATCTCACTTCAGCTCTCCCTGCTGTATGTGGTATTTTTAGCAGTCATTCCTAAACATTTGGTGGCATCAGTTCAGCTCCCTGCAATCATGTGTACAGCAGAGAGTCCTGTTACTGTCCCCTCTCTAGCTCCACTTGCCAGGTGTGTGCCTGCTGCTGAGCTGCCCTGACTTCCTAGGCATGTCCCTCTGTCTTACTCTTAACTCCTGCCTTCCTCTCAGTAGGACTCCTTACACTCTATGATGTTTCCCAGTGGTTTCTGTTGCTACATACCCAGGCCCAGCAGAAACAATCATGCGGGCACTGTTCTGACAAGAAGCACGCCAAGCTCCAAGAAAGAGAGGAGCCTCACTGAACACTTCCCGTGTTGCCTCTCTCCCCACAAACTGTTATGCACAAATTCATCTTTTAGTGCTTTAAAACCCATGTTAAAAATTAAGTGGTATTTTAAAAAATGGAGATGTGTATTTGGATGAGATGCAGCAACAGAGATCTTAGGAAAGAATGTAGCCCAGAGTTCACTGCAAGCCAAGCAGTTCACATTAGCTGAGGATCTTGCTTCCAAAAAAGGGCTTTAGCCTCTTGATTCCTATTGCAGTGTGGAGAGAATTTATCCGTGGCTTGGCTGGGGAATATTTTGTATAGCGTTTTATTCCTTTGCTGTAAAAGCGTGTTCAGTTGTTTTCACTGAAGAGTCAGATAAATAGCTCAAGTGAAGCTGAGACTAGATGCCAGCTTTATGTGAAGCACAGATTGAGCAGTTGGCACAGAATTCAGTAATTTTGTTTTTAGAGGGAGAACTTTCCAACCCCTGTCCTGGCCCCATTTGCCCAGTGTTTGAGGAAAGGTCACTGGTATGACCTGGAGGCTGGGGAGAGGGGAAGACAGTGTGGGACTTCCCTTGCAAATCAGTAGTTCTCTGGTTTCATTACATCCCAGGGTGAATTTTCTAACACTGTGCTTCCAAATGCAATATAAATCAGGAAAAAACCTACCTGGATATATTTAACTACCTTTGGATTTAGGAACAAACTGGGAGGGACAGACATGACAACTCCAATTGAGCTAAAATACGGTGTAGCTAAAATTATGACAAATCACAAAAAAAGCAAATTTCAATGCAAGGGTCAGGATACACTGACTTCCTGCATGGAATCCATTTTCATGCATGCTCTTGGCTAAAGCAGAAAATACCAGATGTTAATACTGCTCTAGATATAACTGCTTCAACAATAATTTTTCATAATTTTTATTACTGCTGTCCTTTGCTTAGCTTAAGCAAGCTGTACTGTTTAGAGACCATCTCTTTGCAAGGTTGGTGGCCTAATTCTACCATTCCCCCCAGACAAATCTTCTATTGTCTCTGAGACGACTCAAATTTGGCTTTGTAAGTTTGTCAGGTTGTTTGCTATCCTTCAAAAAGCCTCCTGATACTCCACACTTGGGGGAAAAAAAAGATAATGGTAGAGAAATGTGCCTTGTCCCCAAAAGCCCTTCCCCTCAAGGACTGAGTAAGCTTAAAAAGCAGACATCAAAGCTTGTCAAGGACTAAGTGGATTCAGGTGGAGCCCATCAGAAGCTCATAGATCCGGCTCTTTGCTTAACCTCTGCTGACTCTCTGGGTTCTCCTTAACACTCCCCCTAAGCAACACTGAAACACTGCTCAGAACTGAGTTTCCTCAGAGTTAAACAGAAGCCATCACACGCTCTGCAGGGTCCAAGCCCACCAGCTGTCCTGAGCACCAGCCCTGGGTAGGGTTTGGCTGACAAGGATTCTGCCCCCACCATGGGAAACTGAGGATATTTTCAATACACCAATTGCCACATGTGCTTTCATGTGTGAGGGAAATGAACGTATTTGCACATCTTAGGAGAAGGTACAGAAACTTAACACCCTTCATTGTTCCCACTCTTTTCTACCTGTTTCAATCTTTTTTTCCTTTCCACGCAAGCTATTCCTTCCAGCCAGCACAGTGCACTCCAGCACTCCAATAGAAAGTTTTTTTCCCTTGGGGAGAAATCATGTGATGGTATTTTACCCATTTTCCTTATGATCCATGTGCATTATTTAACATGCCTTCACACCCCTGTCCTTTAGAATTTAAAACTAACTTTATCCTGATGTGGAAATCTGGGCTGCAAAGTCAGCAAGACCAAAAAAACTCCACAAAAATCTATACAATGCTCCCTCTTTTCCAGTTCAGGATAATCCAAGACACTGCAAATTCATTATTTAGAAACCTACTGCCCACAAGAAAAGTTGAAATAATAACTTAATAAGGCCATCCTTGGATAGGATAGTTAAGCACTCTGCTGACATAAATTCAAATAAGACAAATTGCCTTAGTTTAACAGCATGCAAGGAGAGATTCTGAGAATTGATGTCATCCACTTTGTCTCCAGAGGTCCTCACCAAATATAGGACTCTGCTCCCAGGCTCACAAAGGCTTTTCTCTCATTCCCTGCCCTTCCCCTCCTCCCAGGGCTGGCTTTACCAGAGAGAACCAATTTCCCACAACCCCAAGTGTAAAACAGAGTAGAAACCTGTCAGCGTTTGTCCTGCAGCTTCAGCAGTGGAGAGCTGTGCTAAGACTAGAGGGTGTTCATTGCCTCCTGAGGCGACCTGTGCAGTGTGGGAATGGTGCCAGCTGCAAGCCGAGTCTATCAGGTGAAGTGGCCACAGCTGTGACTCGTTAACAAAGGTGTGGCTGCTGGGAGAGGAGAAGGCACTGCAGTTCTGTTCTTGGGCAGGCAGTCTCTTGGACTGTACAAAAATGAGACATGGAATCCATGCCCCAAACATCCTCTTGTCCAACAGCAACACAACAGACTGCTGAGGAAATGATTCTCTAGCTTCTCCATGTTGAGGACTTGTTACATTGCTGCCACACTGCAGCAGCAGCAACCAAGGATCTTATGTTTTAAACCCTGGTGTTTTTTAGGGCCAGTTCTTAGAGCAGCCAGCACCAGAACCAGTGGCACAAATGCAGCTTGTGCTCCACACCGACTCTGATGGATGCATGCAGGGCAGCCTCCCACCCACTCCTTCAGTAAAATCCCTTCTTACAGCTCCTGAGTGGTCTCTGTGCAGTTCCTATGGCATCTCTCAGTAAAGCAAGTTGATCATTTCAGAACACTTCTGAGAGCACAAGCTACCAGAAGAGAGGCACCCAAGATACCTGGGGACACTCTCAAGCCAACTCACCCTTGATGCAAGCTCGCTGGCATGCCTTGGGCCCAAACAAGCTTTTCTTTGCTGAAAGGGTCGCCTGTCAATCAGCTGCTGGGCTGCCCAGCTCCTCTGGGAACACCATGGCCATCCCAACTGTGGCTGTGGAGCTTTAAACCACCTGTCTCCAGGCTATTTCAGTGGCTTACAAGTGAGCATACACGTCAATCTTCCTAAAACAGTTGTAGGAAGTTCATTTATCAGGTTCACTTACCATTACCAAAAGCTTTACCAGCTCTTCCATGTGACCCCATTTTCACTTAGTGCATTTTTCCCAGACTTTCCTGATTGTTAAGGAATACTTAAAATCCACATCTGTCCTCATGGCTTTCTATGTGCTTCTCACTAGAAGGTTCCTGAAGGCTCACAGAAACTTCAGTGCACCATTTCTGAAGCAGTATTTCTGCTATTTCTGTCATTACTAACACATTTCCTCCTACCACAGCTGTTGGAGAAACTCTGCCTGTTTCTGACCTGCAGGTGTCTGCACTGACCACACACCGGGGTATTGTCAGCCCCCAGCTGCAGCAACACCCCACACCCAAATTCTGACATCAGCACTGAAAGGGCAGATGTCCTTGCACCACACTGCACAAAGGCAGCCAACTAACAGGCTGACACCAAGCTCTCCACTGCTCAGTCTTTGTAAACTCCACCTCTGTTTATCAATTCTGCCTTGCCAGAGATCTTTCCCCTACTTTATGCAACATTTCTTCTTGTGGAAAATGTGCTTTCTGGACCTTCCAAGACCTCTTTAGCCTGTCATAGACCAGGTGTGGCTCTGCCTGGACTCTCTTTTCACCCTCACTGCTGCCTCTTACAAGTTCTCAGTGTTTAACAGCAAAGCAGGATGGCTCCTGCAGCTTTTCAAGTATTTAGCCTGCCATTCCCTCAGCACATGCTGTGGAACAGAGCTGTACCAGGCGGCACAGCGTTACACAAACAACTTTCCCTTCCAGAACACTAATGAAGATTGTGTTCCATGGAATAGTGAGAACAATGCACTAGTAACAAGCCATGAGCAGCCCAACCATACAGAGACAATTAACAAAATACGCTAAGCGTCAATTTGTCTTGCAACCTTGCTCGGTTTCGTTTAGCCCTGTATGCAGTTCAAAAGTTTTTGGCAGCAGGCAGCACCATAAATCATAACTTGCATGGCATCTGTTCCTGCCCAGAACTGTAAACTGCATTCAGGGTTTGGGTAGTCATCATCACAGCTGGATTCTTCACTGAACCACTGTAATGGTTCCAAGTCTTGAAAATGCTCTATAGCTCTGTAAAGCATTTGCTTCCTGGGACAGAGGTCGGAATAACCAGGAACTGCTGGAAGGAGACAGCTGCTGACATGTTCTGGTCAGACCTGGCATGCTAACAACTCTGAATAAATTAGGATTTCTAGGGCCACCAGAGGCCTTTCCTCCCTGTGGATCCATTCAAATTTGCACCTCTGTTTACATCAGTGCTCACCGTAAGCTGACCACAAATCAGGCTGCTGTGATTTTTGAGAAAAAGCAGCCTGAGTCTCTGAACCAAGCGTATGTCCCGTAACAGAGCAAATGCATCCAACTTGCTAGTTCCAGAACCTGTTTTTAAAGAAGAGAAAATGTTCACCTTTACAAGCTCATCTTTGTTCTACTGCTGTATGGCAAGGCTTGTGCAAAACCCCTGAGTGCACAACAGGATGGCTTCCACACTTTGTGTGTGCACAGATATCATCCCTGCAGCTTTATCCCCTGGTGGGCACGTGAAGGCATCCTGGAGTGCAGTCCATGGACACACTGCCAGCCAGAGATGGCAGCACAGCCCTGAAAGCACCCTTGCACAGCAGCCTCAGCTACTACTGCCTGCAGCTCTTTCCTGTGGAGATTCCTTTTCTTTCCTCTCTCCCTCCCAAACGTGGGGTCTGTAATTTTCTCTAGGGAGGCTACAAGCAGAACAGCTGGTGAACAAAATTGTAAGCTCAAGGAAAACAGAGCTAGAAACGAAACACTGTTAATGGTGTGACAGCCCATTAGGATGTGCTTCCTCTTATACTCTGCCAAGCTCCTCCCTCAGGTAACCACAAAACCAGCCTCAAGAGCTGCATCTCTCATCAGGATACATATTTCAAGACACAGTGGTAAGCGTGCATCTCATGTACTTGTCACTGCAACGCATGGATTGTCAGTGTCATAAAGTTATGGCAAGTGGGGGGCAGTAAAGGAAGGTGATGTCTGAGAGGGCCCTGATAACATAAAGAGTGTTTAAATCTGTGTTGAGCATTCCATGCCTCAGCTGGATCTGTGCATGCAGGCCAAGCCTCAATGACTGCCAGCTGTGGGCCTTTTCTTGGTGAGGAATTGCCTGCACTGTTGGGCTCCCAGTTTAGCTGCTCAGAAATGCCACTGGGTGTGGGCGCAGCTATTTAAATGGTAGGGAACAGCAGGGCTCCTGCCTACACAGGTGGAGCAGGGCATGCTGATGGGGTCCAGAAGCCCAGATCAGAGCAGGGGAAGGCTGTCCCAGCCTATAGAACACTGCTCCTGAGCGAGGCCATTCTCTGGTGAGTCAATGCCTTCTAGAGCCCCATCCCAGCTCGGGGCTGTGAAGCTCCTCAGAGCAATGGATGGTGAGCTCACCCAGGTGCTTGGTTCAGTTCCTACAACTATTCTGCTTCGTTCCTTCCAATTGGCTGCAGCAGGACTAGGCTTACCCCATGTTTCCATGTATGTTTGTTTTTCTATGAGTCACTTAGAAGTATTACTGGCAGCTTGCTTCCTTTTTTTTCTTTTTAATTCAAACCTTTTTTTTTCCACTACCACTAAGACAGTAAAAAGGAAAGAGAAGTAAAGCAGGAGGTGTATAATTGGTTTGCTGGACTCACTGGTTTTGTTCTAGAGAATGAAATGCTGACTGTGCATTGGGCAGGATTTTTTGTACTGAATTCAGTGACTCTTATGGCATGTAAAGTCAACGTGTGTGAAATGAGGGTGATGAAGAATATAAGGCGTATGTAGGCTGGCATTGTTACAGATTTCTCATTCATGAGCTGTTGCTTTTTTTATGGAAATAGGACTTGTGCCCCCCTCCCCCCCCCCCGCCCCTGCAGTGTGGCAGAATTAGGTTTTTAAAAAGAAAAGATCTAGAGTAGGTTACAAGAGGAAATAAATTTAAGTAGAGCTCTTGATTGCTGTGATTACACTCAAGAAACCTTTATCAGACTTTTTAAGTGAGAAGCACCTTCGCAGCCCACCTTAGGCTGTGGACAGACCAGCCTGTCCATATAGCAATTAATGTTTGAACTCCCTGAAACTAACTCTTTCCAAAGTGCAGCCTTTCACTCTTTCTAGCATTGGTTTCACATCACATGCCTCTGCTGTGTTCAAGCAAGCTCTGTCATTTATCTCCCCAGTGCTGATCTGTGCAGAAAGGCACGAGGCAGCAGGACCACCCCACACTAGAGGGAAGGCAATCAATTCAGGGTGACTTGGAATGAAACACATGCTTTTCAAGGAAACACCATTTTGATGCTTCTCTCCCACAAAGTGAGAGCAGGAACTGCAGCAGTTAATATCGCATGGCTCCTTCCTCTCTCTGCTGCCAAACATCTGTGCCTGTGACTACACCTCGCTGCCAAGCCCAGCCTGCTCCCTGACACAGCTTGGCAGTGCCATGGACAAAGAGTGAGGGGAAGGGGAAGGCTGCTACCCTGTCCCCTATCTAAGTGAAAAAAATCCCTGAGACATATGGTCTTGCATAAAATCACCACCCGAGAGAAGCCTGGCGCGGCGTTAGGTTAGTGAGAATATTCTAATTACACCAAGGCTGAGCAGCACCTCATTGGCAGCCACCGAGGAAAGCAAATGGAGATGACAAAACTGCGGGTCATGAGATGAGTATTTTAACAGCACCGGAACCTTTACCCCCAAATTGCTAAAAACAACCCTAAAACCATTACTTATCAAGTAATGTAACTAGGAATCAAGACAAACTGTTACTTTCCATAACAGGGAAAAAAGTTGTTCGGGCTATTTTTTTTTTTCTTATTAGTAAGAAAAATCTGGCTCAAAGAAACTTCTCACTAAGGAGTGGCTGGATTTCACTTGGACCTGTGGCTGCTTCCTTTGGAGCCAGTTGTGCAGCATCCCTTATGTAAGAGAGCTGCCAGGCGTGCGGGGCTGGCTGACAAGTCCCATCCCAATCACAGGGCACAGGCATGCTCACTCTAACCAGAGTCGTGTCAGTGCTGGTGCGGGCTTATCAAGCTCACTGTGCTCCAGGAGAACATTATATGGTTTGTAATATGTCAGAGAATGTCAAACTGAGGGCTGCACGGCAGTGAAGGGTAGAACAGAAAGCATTCTATTCCAGGCCATTGATTCCTTTTAACAACTACATGCAGTAATTCCCAAAACTATCTCCTCAGTCTCAGTCACATGGAAAACATAGCGCAGTGTTAGTTCTGAACCTTGCACCCAGTGCAGCTGAAGATTAGACCGTCCAAGGGGATTAAATAAGATGACTGATTTAATCAGAATAATTCTTTTAATGATAACATGCTGCATTTCTCCTCCCCCACCTCCTTAAAGGTCTAATAGTTTGCTTCCTGGATTCCCAGTGCATAAACTGAGCATATTTTCTTCCTACAGGAAATGATCCAATTAAGTTGATGGATAATTGATAATGAACCGTTTAAGCTGATTTTGGCCTTGAAAAATCTTAACGGCGTCCAGTCAGCTGGCTGACCCCCCTTCATCCACGGTGGAGGGACAGCACTTGGGGAAAGGGAGGGAGCAGACTGAGCACACTGCCCAAGGAAGTGCAGGGAGGCAGCATAGCTCGAGGGGCTGCACAGCAGCAGGGATTACTTGAACATCATGTAATCAGGTAGTCCCTGATTGCTGCTCAGTACCCGAGCTGCAGCCTGGACCCTGGGTTTGGGCAGCAGAGCTTGGTAAGCAGCCAGGTTAGAGACATGGAACCAGTGTTCTCCAGTGTCTGATCCTGGAGCATCACTGAGGCAGTGGGAAGTTTCCCACCTTCCCTAAACACAAATTCTGTTGCCTTACAGCAGGTACCAGTGGGAGATGCTGTTGGACTCCTGGGAGTTCGGTAATTCACCCTCCCCCAGTGCCAAAGCCAGGTCAGCCTGAGGAAGTGCTGCTGACAGCACAGCTGGAAAAGAAGGTGTCAGATTCATGGAGAGAGGCTGGAGCATATCTTTAGGAAGCCAGTGCAGTAAGTTTTATCAACATAAAGGGTAAAATTGTTCCTCACATGAATGCCTCTTGCCTACCTCAACAAAACTGGCTCCCTCTCACGAGCCTTTGGTTTTGTCCCTGCCTGGGCAGAGCTGAGCGCGCCGCTGCCACGCACGGTTTGTGCAGCAGCTCCCCGCGGGCCCCGCCGTGCTGGCTGTCACTGAGCCGTGTAACTCCAACACTGCTATGCACAGCCAGTGACACAGGAACCATCCAGCTGACATGGACACCCCCAGGATATTCCATAGATATCCTTCACTGGTGTCCAAAGGGACTGGAATGCCAGAGGGATTTTGCTGACTGCTCTTTGCAACAGGAGCAGACTTCTCGCCATCACCTACAGAGTTTAACTGGAGAGAATTTATACGTTTATGGCAAACAATTTACTTTTTTATAGCACTCCCTGCTTACACCCCTTTAGCCAGAGTCTGACACTGGGTGAATCTAGTTTTCTTTAAGGACCTTGTGTGCATTTAATCCTTTGTTTGGCCTCACTGGTCCCGGACGCACTCCTTGGGTGGGTCTAACTCACTCCATGTCAGCCTGGGAGCTCAGCTTGTACCCTGTAAAACCCTGAGGTGTCCTCTCCCCTGGTCACCCCTTCACCAGGAGGCAGATCCTCGAGTATCCCAATTTGCAATTTTTCCTGGACAAACTGACAGCTTTATGCTGAGGCATAGGGCTTTTTCCCAAGAGGCTCAGCCAACTTGGAGAGAATTTTGCTTCAATTGACAATGCAACTACGCAGTTCACATGACTTGATCTATTTTTTTTTTTGTCCATTATGTTTAACAGTGAGTTTCCCATGTAAAATTAACAAAAAAAAAAAACAAACCTCTGAGCACCTGTAAAATGAACAAGCAGAAGAAGAGATTACCAATTCTATTTCTAATCCTTTCCAGACAGAATTTTTAAGAAATTTTGGAACACTGTAGATAAAACAACTCTAGGCTGACCCTATTTTGACCTACTTCCTCTAAAGTTCTGCATGTATCAGTTCCTGTAGTCTTATCTGGTAAGTTTTTGTGGTGTTTCCTAAGAACAAAATATATTTTAACTTCCTGTATTAAGTGCTGTCAACTTACTTCAGTATAAAAATGTGTTTGTCTACTTAGAGCTGTCATACACTGATAATGTTACTTAAGTGAGTTCCCTTAATGTAACTTTTCAAGGTACCAGCCTTGTCCAATTCTGCCTGCAGAGACAACCAGACAACTTTCACTCACAAATCAGCAGAACTTGAGTTTAATTAAGGGTTTCATTTCCTTATCTAGTACTGATCTGCTGCATGGTGACAGAAGCTGTGCCCTCCCAAAGCCTTCACCCTGTCCTAGCTCGTTGACTAGGCTACACTCTGTGTAACAATCAGCCAAACCCCATCAGTGACTGTTCCTCAGAGTGCAGTAAGTTGCCTTCAGCGTTTTGCTTTTAAGCTCTAGAGTTTTGCTCAGATTTATTCACACTGACAATGCTGTTTAGTTATGACCTTGTAAGCTAGGTATGAGCAAAGCTGGCAGAGCAGGGAACTTTGCAAAGCAGCCCCCTCTTCACAGGTCTGCACAGACTTTTAGGAGTGGATGTCAGTAGTGTAGTTGGATGTAGTTAGTAGTGTAGTAGTGGATATTATTAGCAGAAACAATGGCATGGAGGTGTGTCAACCCTTCTCACTTCCCTAGGATTTTATCAGAACTAATGTCGAAACATGACACAAGCTCTCTAGCAGCTAAGCTGAGGTTAGTCTAAATGTTCATCTCAACTGTCCTGAATGTTAATCCCTGGTCATGACTAAACAGACACTGCGTAAATGTCCAGAGAAAATAAATTGGAGTAGTTGCCTATGCTGAAAGCATAAGAAGGAGGTATGACAGTCTGTGCTAGAACTCATAACTTTTTTTTTTTTTTTAACACTAAAAAACATAGAATAAGTGCTCAGCTCTCCTGGGATACAGTGCAAAAGTAACAGGATAGCAGCCAAATTGTCTCATACTTGGAGAGATCAATGTAGTTGAGGCTCCTGCATCCCCTCCTCAGCAATTCTGGGCTGTAGTTTTGCTCAGGGGTTTTAATTGCTGGGTTGCTACCACTTCTGAAGACAATGTTTTTTCTGAACAGAAATTGTTCAGCAACATTCACAGAGGGTTTCACAACTGCACCTTTGACTCTGTACTTTGAGCAATACTGGTGCATGTTTGTGACCTATCTCCTTTTCATCTGGTTCACAATTAGCTTTCCCCTTTAGATCAGTGTCTCTGAGTCTGTATAGCTAACTTGAAAACTGAAATGAATTTATAACACTGACTAAAAAGGAAAACTCTGACTATTTCATGTTCAGTTAGATCTACTTATCAGTGCTATAACGTTATGAGAATGAATTGCCACAATCACTCCACACCCCTGCAAAGAAAAGTATTAAATAAAACATACCAAATATCCTATTAATACTGCCACTACACATGCACTACAAAAAAAGCCCACACACACACAAGATCCAAACCAACCAGAAACCCGACTATGGATGCTTCCATCCGTGCTCTGTGGGAAAAGCCGAGTGTTGACATGTCTGGTGGCCGGGCTGTAAATAAAGCCTGAGCCAACTCAGGAGCTCAGTCTGCAGAAGCAGACCGTGCATGTAAGCTGTTGAACAGTGTGCATCAGTTTGCTTTTCCTGTCACTGCTGTTACCTTGAAACAGTATGCTGCCATTCTGTATGTCTGGTCCTGTTCTACAGCTGAGATATGCCCAAATCTGGGATTTTTACAGCCGGGCTTTTTCTAAGTATCAGAAGCAGCTGGACTGAGGCTTGTGCAAACACCATCAGGCATATCTTACCAGAAAAGCCTCCCTCCCTGCTGACACAGAAGTGAAGATGCTTTAAAGTTCTGGGAGGTTTGGATGCAGCAGGCTGGCACTGCTGCTAGCCAGAGATTGCCCAAAACCACCTTGGGTAATGGGACACTATACAGCTTACGTTAACCTGCCATGTGTGTGAGATTTTCAATACTAGAGGGAATACCACATGGGCTGCCCTGTCTTTTCAGGAGAACAACTGTCAATGCATCCAAAGACGGATTAATTTTCTTTAGAAAGTTCAAGGAAGATTCTGGAACTACTTTTAAGTAACAAGGAAAATAAGTTGCTGCATTACAGCATTCACAAAAACCACACTGCTCAAAGGAAGCGATAAATTCGTGACTGTGTAGTATCCTGTATGTAAGTAGTTTCCTCTTGTTATTTAAAAAAAGAAAAGGAAAGGGAAATGAATGACAGTGGGCTCTCTCAGAAAAAGGATTTCATTATTGCTTTTGACTTCTGCCAGTAAGCCTGTTTGCACTGCCTGTTTGTGCTGCCTACATGCAGCAGCAGCACTGTTAACCCTGCATAAAAGATACAGCCTTCAGTCTAAAATGAGACAAATAAATTTTGTGTTCACAACCACAGGTGTCTTAACACACAGTTGAAACACTGTCAAACCACTGATCACAACCAAAATGTTTCTCTTTGATCCCTTCCTGCAAACCATGGTAATCAGCTGAATGGCCTCATCTCACCAACAGGAGTTTCTCATGCCATGCTGAAAACTGGAACTGAGTCTTACCACTTATTGGGATAACAAGTGGTTAAACTCATGGATTTAAAATGCTTCTGTCTGTAAGTAAAGGTTAATTCCTAAATTGCACTTATTCCCCAGATTTTAAGCAGTTGTTTGTTCTCAAGTCTCCCAGAGTAACAGTCTCCATTTTTTCCAGACTAAACCCAAAGCAGTCATTTATCAGAGCATCCCCCGAACTTCGCACATGAACTCCCCTCTCCTTGTGAAGAGTCCTCAAATTCCACACGAGGTGTGAGCATGAATAACTGCAGGAGGCGCAAGCAGTGCTCATTTACAGAACTGCCTCTCTAAGGTAATGAGGAAGGAACTTCATCTACTGCAATTGCTGCTTTAGGAACCAGTTCTGCCTGGGAGTGGGACTGGAGAGCATGCTCTAATCTTGAGGAAAGGTAAAACTTATTGCCTGGTACTCACAGAATTGATTATCCCCTTAAGTGCTTGGAATCCTCCAGTGACAGGGAAGACTTGCTCTTTCACGTCAGCAATTCTTTCCAGCTTTGGAGAGAAAATGAATGCAAACACATGAATCATCTGGCAAACTAAATTCCTCACAGTGCTTTACACCCTTAAAATTTAAATGGATGTCTAAAAGCAACCCTCATCAATTCTGAGAAGAGAGGGAAACTTTAGAGCTCTCTCACAGCCAAGAGTTTTCTGAACTGTAGGACTTAGCACAGCTGACTGCAGCTAACAAAATGCTGGCTAGTCATTGTGGCAAGCATCACACTGAAGAAGCTTTTCAGGGCCTGCATCTTGGCAGTGATTTTGTACCTTTGTCCAGAATTACCTCCCCTGTTTGCTCTGCTTATTATTTCACTAAAAACCCTTTCACTGCACCTTCTGCAGGAAGGAGCCTTTCGTTTACCTCTCCTTGAAGCCACTTTGACTGAACAGGAGTAGCTACAGTGTTCACTGGGACACAGCAACTCTGGAACAGCTTTCCAGTGAAGGACATGAATCCCACCTTCTTTTCCGTATCCCAAGACTGTTACATATACACTGCTTGAATCTTGTCTACAGCTCCTCTATTCATGTGATCAGTACCCTGACCTGGTTGCCATTCCAGTGAGAGGGGCTTGCCTGCACCCTCTTGTTGGCAGCTCCCAGCTAACAAGGGTATTTCCAACGGGTCCCCTTGGCAGTGAGCACGACACCCACACATTCTATTTACGTCTACGTACACATCCGAGTATGTTTCCTGAGCCAGAGAAGACATTACGCTGCCTAATGTAAGTAAAATTAAATTTCTGTACTACTTAACATTAACTCTGTAAAACTTTGGGTTGAGGTACTGCCTAGGACTCTATAATAGTTAGGGTCTTATTCTTACCTGTTCCTGTTCAAAATCCAGGACACCGACACAGTAAACTCTTGCTCCCAGCTCTCTGGATTTCCTTGCCTGTAGTATCATAGAACAGAGCAATAAGCATTGTTTTATTCAACAAGGCAGCACCCAAACTCTGCAGAGCATGACATTTCTGGCTCATGCTCACCTCCTTCTCTGCATACAGGGGAATCTGTCCATCCAGCTTGCCATCAGTCAGCGCAATGATGATACTAGAGAACCTTGAGGCTCCTTGCTTCCCAATTTGCTCATTGGCCTGAAAACAACAAAATTAATTATTCACCTTAAAATTACATCCAAACTTTTAACCATGATGCATCTTCTAAGCATCTAATGCAACATCTCTCTCATGACAATCCTCTGCCTTCCTTGAACTCACTAACAGCAGGGAAACCCCTCATTGGTCCTTTCCAGCCACCATTGAGCCCATCTCCAAAGCACTGGGGTCACTGACCCATCAACCCTTGCCAACACGCATTTCTTCCAGGACAGATCTCTTCAAATCCACTGCCAGGATTTCCTTTGCTACCCCCCAGATTTCAAACATAGTCAGTAGGTTCCAAGATATTAATTTTTTTTTTTTTTTTAATAGCAACAAAATTCCCTTGGCCCAGCTTTTCATTGCACAGATCCTGGTTACAAACATGGTTCTACAGTCACAGGGGAAGAACTGACTTGTCTGTAACAGTCAAAGCTTAGATGCTCACCTTCAGGGCCAGGGCTTTCATCAAAACTGCATTATTTGACCAAAGAAGAATCTAAGTGGCTGGGAACTCTAATTAAGACAGCCCAAAATGAGGAGCATTTGTCTCTGGGTTGCTGCTGCATGTGGCTGTTTACAGTGTCACTGAGATGCTGGCTGAGCTCTGAGATCCACCCCACAGACCCCTGCTCCCTAAGAAGTAGAGAGGGAAATTCCACACAGCAGATTGCTGTGATGGCTAGTCATCCTCTGCATGGGGTTTGCAGAGTGTCTGGGCAACCCTGGGACCACTCAGGCAACCAGACAGATTTGAGCATAACAGACTGATAAAACATAAATCTATTTATGTTACAGGTTGTTACCCAAAGAGTGAGAACAGAGGATGTGTTGATTGCAAGAAGATGAGTAAAACCTACCTTCTTTAGTCCTTCATGTATGTATGTCTCACCTGCTGGTGTCACCTCCTCCAGATCCTTTAGACCTTTCTTGATTTTCTCTCTGCGAACGAAAAAAAGGTAAGAGCCTGCTTGTGTGACCTGAAGTGTGAAAAGGGTGTCATTTATCAATTGAAAAAAGGTATTTGTCTTCAAGGAGAATTGAAATGAAAAGCTGTAAATTAGAGCCTTTAGCTAGGATCCCACGTGGAGGCAGACTGTGTTTATGACAGAAGTGGTGCTGTGGGAACAGGCATTTCAGACCTATCTAACACAATATGCTTCAGTGAGTCAAAAAGCTGGAATCAAGGAAAATGTCCAGGTGGAGCAGATATTGCAAAGAGGTGGCAAAGCCTCAGCATTACATAGCCCAGTGGAAATTCTGTTGCATTAGGTCTATTTTGCTACTTTAAACCAACTTTGCTTCTAATCACACTGCAGTCAAAGAAGAAATCCCCTAAAACAGCGGTTCTATTTCAGCAGAAATCTTCCAGACTGATATGTACGAATTTATCACATAGAACTGAACTTCAATAATTAAAGCCTTTGCCCTGAAGAAAATATCAATAGGCAAACACAGCATTTGCAAGATACTTTTTGTTCCCATGGGAAAAGAGCAAGATTGAGGACAGATTTAAATTTTGACTGTTACAACCTTTTCATGTGGCCTTTCATAAGACATCCCACACAGGTTCACAGCTCACTTAGATTTAACGGGAGAATGCATCTGCACCATGATTTTTCATGAGCAGTACAGCAGATCCACCTGCAAGATGCTCACCAACTATGGGGCTGAAAGGGGAGAAGTTGACAGACTGCACCACAGGAATTATTTCCAGTGAAATCAGCTCAACTGGCAGGAACAAAGGCAGAGAGACTACTGAAAGAATCAAATCCAGAGGGTCTTCATTCTTCTGCAAACACAGTTTCAGCCAAGTCCATGAAAAGTCATGCTAGGGAAGGATGAGCAAAAACTAAGAAGGGGCAAAATTTGGGCCAGAATATATAGAACACTGTGAGAAATCTAGGTGAGAAAGAGGAACCCAGCAGGGGTGAGGAGATGGAGGGAAAATACATTGCGGGATGCGTGAAAGCTTTCCTTAGGCCAGACCAAATGAGAAAGAATGCATATGCCACACTGCCTGAATGCCACCCACTCGTCATTTGTTCCACGGATGGGCTTCCTCTATGTTTAGCAGCTCTGTTCCAAAGTACAATCCATAGCTGGAATAAGCTCCCCGTCACAGGATCCACTGATATGATCACAGAGGGGAGGGAGTAGAAGAGATATGTGGCATGGAATGTATGGAAGGGAACAAGTTATGTAAGATAATACAATCTGTTTGATCCAAATATTTTACATTCAGCATCTATAGAAACAACTTGCAAGTGATTATGTACGAATGCAGATTATAAACCACAGAGTTGGTGCTTGCCAGAAATGAGTGGCAGCACATCACAGGCGTTAGTGCTCTGCTGCCAAGAAACAAGCAGCAACTCAAGTCCCAGTTTTCTGAAACAGATTTCATTTTGCAAAAATAGCTTTCGTACAATCAGTTCAGTTTTATTTATCTGCAATGTCTTGTGACCCGGTCGCGCAGCAATCTCTGGTGCTGCCAGGCCTCTGCCTACAAGGGGTTCCAGGAAAATCTTTGGCAGCATGAGCTCTTTTAGTTGTGTTTAATCAGGCACCATCTCTTGCCCTCAGGGCACAGCTGCACTAGACAGACCCAGCCAGATGTCAGCTAGCTCCCGGCTTTCTCCAAGCTGGTCAAGTGCAAGCGGGTCCTGGTCTGCATGTCCGAATGCCAGTGTGGATGCAGGATTTGGGGCCCCAGCACCAACAGGAGAGGTAGGCTCCATCACTCTAAACCCCACCCCTGGCTGGTTTGAAGGCCAGGCACAGGGGCTCGTGCCTGCCTGCACTGTCCTGACAATGAATGGGACTCAGCAGTCAACCAGCCGCAGCAGCCAGGACCCCCGTTCCTGCTCCTCAGTGCTCTCACCACTTCCCTTTCTCTAGTTTCTGTAAGGCTGCTTGGTGGCCACGGAAGTCCCCAGGGAAGTTCTGGTTGTATAACTCATCTGTACCATGACAGCAGAGCCCTCAGCCTGGGTGCCTGGACATCCCACGGCACAGCTCAGGAACACTAACAAAGGCTAAGGGCCACTGGCTTTGTGGTGCAAGTCAGAAAAGGAACGGAGGTGGAAGAGGCAAAACAGAGCCAGCAACTTGCAGCCTGTCTGTGTTTGGGCTGAATAAGTACAAATTTAATATCTTTTTACCCACTCAGCATATGCGCTGCAGCCCATTTCTGTGTTTAAGCACAGGCACAACTAATTTTTAATAGCTACCCCGTCTGTTCTCTCTCTAAGCTGTGTAACTGCCTCAGACAGTTCCTCCAGCAGCAGCCAGGCACCACAGCTGCTAATATCCATGCAGATTCCAGAATGGGTGTTCTTGGCTCCTCTGAGTGGAGGACAGCACTCTGTATGTCTCTTCCATGTTGCATTCCACCTATTGAAGTGCTGGAATCTTGAATTATCTCAATGTGATGAGCATATGAGTGCTGGCAGGAGATGGTGGCTCTTACTGAGCATGTATTTCTGGTGAGAAATGAGGCTGTGTGCTGCAAGGCAACGGGCTCATCCCTAACAAAGGAGGGCAAACAAAACAGATACTTGGGGTTTGCTGCTAAGAAGGATGTGGAGTAAACAGGAAAACACACACACGTGTCAGTGAAACCGAGAGGGGAAGTGTTCTTTAACAAAAAGAGGGATGGCTCCATCTCTGATGAGGCAAGCTGTTGTAGTGGTGCAAGAAAACCCTGCATGAGCCTCCCCAGATGTATCATTTGGAAGAGGCTTATGCCTTCTAGGCCTCTTAAATATTACAAAGGGCCGATTCACTTAAAATAATTAGTCTGATTCAAACCTGAGGTCTCCTGCACAGGCTCCAGATGAAAACCACATCAGTGGCCAGCTCTGCTCTACTTGATACACACACAGCAAAACACTCTCTGCAGATGAGTCTGTTCTGGCAAGCTGCCTTGGACCCACACGCAGGGGCAGCTCACGTGACCGAGGCCCCAAATGCATCCATGTCTTACACATCCCTGTGAAACCAGGAGCAGTCAGCTGGACTAGGGACAAGGGATAGTTGGTCATGTAACCAGGTACTCAAGTGTCCTACTTTTTCACCTTCACTAACACCATCTCTGTTTATCTCCAGCAGGAGTTTCACCCAGGCAGAGGCAGCAGGGCTCGTCCTGGCTGCTGGCACTGGTCAGGGCTGCCAAAGCCGGCTCACAGAAACCTGGACTGCTGCTGGCCAGGACAGCTGGCCAAAAGAGAACAAAGGCAACATCGTGCCAGCTGTACGGTATTCCTGAAGGTATCCACTGTCCCAAACCATGTGCTTCCCGGGAGCCAGCCCTGAAGGTGAGTGCATCAATCTTTGTTTACCACTTCCTGCACAGTTTCCAGCTCAACGTCACAAATGTGTGAGTTTCAAATGGGCTTTAACCAGTGTGAGAAGGCTGTTCCACCTGGGTGCTGCTGTTATTCTATGGATTTATTGTAGCATTGTGTGTACTGTGATTAACAACGAGTTCTCTTTACAGAGTTAGTCACAGCACTGCCCACACTCACAAAATATTAGGGAATTTGGGGGTTTTGGTGCTATGCTGTGGCTTTCTTTGTATCCACAGCTTTGTTGTGCAGTAAACCCAGCAAGAATATTGTGCAAACAATCAGAAGCCTAAGGCTTTCCAAACAAAAAATTCTGCCCTACTTTGATCTAACTGCTGGGAAGAAATTGTGGTTTCCTGACATTTGGGAATTAGCAAGAAAGCCAGGGCAAAAACATGCCTGCAAGTCCAAAGTGCACGTAACAAACCAAGGCCATAATATCACATAATAACCCTCACAAACACCCATCCCCAGAACTGTAGTGTGCTTAGTTAGCATCCTCATCTTCTGTTAGGAACAATGGGGGCCAGACAGTCTCAGCATTTTTCCTCTGCTGACTTCTTTAATATCTAAAAGGACAGCTGCTCCAGCTGTATCTATCTGTCCTTACCTGTGTACATATGGTCCCAGTCAGCAGTGTCCTCTTCCCTTCTCCTTATCATTCCCCCTGAACAAGAATGGTGGCACTTTGTCTCCCCTGACACACATACAAGAGCTTCGGCCAACCCTGAACGAGAGCCAAGCCCCTCAAGGGAGCCCACTGGATCTGCAGAGGTTCTTCCTGTGATTTACACAAGAAAAGCACAATTCTGTCCCTGGCTCCAAGCGTGCCGGCAATGAAAAAGGCGCCTGTGTCCCAGTGGCGGGCTTCCAGCACCCTGCCCAGCATTTCAAGTGGTCTGTGTGCTATCACTGCTGCCTCTGAGGCCTGATAAGAAACAGGCCACTGACAGCCCACTGAAATGGAGAGAAAGGACCTCATTGACTTCAGCAGGCCTCAGAACAGGCTCAAGTGTCCTCTCCTGACCCCTCTCCAGCCATCTGGAAAAATGACTTATAAGCTTCTCTCTGCCCACAGAGAGCAGATCCAATATCCCAGTCCGGATGGGGGGAAGTGGCTGTTTTCATGTCACGCCACTCTATAAATGCTAAAACAGGAGGGGCTCAGAACTGAATTTTTGGACATCTCAGATATCAGCTACATTTCTGCCTGTTGCCAGCAGCAGGTCTTTTCAGGAGGTCTCATACTGTTATGTATTGTTTAAAACAAACCCACAGCAGAGCTAACTAACTACACCACACCAACTACAGCTCCCTACTAACAGGAGCAGAAAGGATGGACCACCTTACTTCCACCCTGCCACACATTTGTGGAGTGATTCCTAAATGGCTTATCCACAGGTTCAAAACCCAGAAGAGTGTGCACGGTGGCAGCTTCTGGACAAAAGGGAGAGAGCAGAGGTCATGTTGGTTTTGAGAAAGCTGAGAGGACACCAAAGGACTCTGACAGCAGTGCCACTGTCCTCTGCTGAGAGCGCTCATTCCACACGACCATCTCCCAGTTTCTGTGAGTTCGGTAATAATTTTTACAATATTTTCTTCTCTGCCTGTTTCTCCTCCTTCTGTTTCCCCCCACCCATCCTTAAGATATCCTAGCTGCAAATCCTCACTTGCTTTAGAAATCAGAGTGAGCAGCCTTGAATTCCATCCCCTGAAAGTTCAGGCACACCTGTACATCACCACAGTGTCAGGAAGATCTCACACCCTTCAAGTGGCACCAACCCCACTGTCTAAAACAAGCCCTGAAGTTCAGATTAGGAAATACAAAACAAAATACCTACCTTATGGGAGAATATGAGAAACATTTTTTTACCATTTTATGCTTCTCCTAGACATGAAAAAATCCTGATAACCATTCTATGGAGGCTGCTTTACAAAAGCAAATGGAAGAATCATTCTCACGCTGTGCCAAGTGAGATGCAGAATCACACAGAGATGAAAACATTAGCGCTAATTTTTCTGCAAAGCAGTGGCAGAAGTAACATCAAGGATTTGTTTCCCATCATTCCTCTCCTTCCTTTTTTATGAGGCTATCCAGGGATATGGCCACAAAATTAAATCAGCTCTGCAGACTGGCCAGCACTTAGAGGTATTGGTCGTTGTTGTATTCCTATGACTGCTGCTCTGATTCAGTAAGGGCAGAGGCAGGAGGGGAGAATTAAGAAAGCAGAGCACTGACCTGTCTCCAGTTAGCGGCATAATGACATGCGCCTGGGTGGAAAACACGATAAACGACAGCCTCATCTTGGGGCTGTGGAAAGGGAAAGAAGGCAAAAACACATTTCAGAGAAACACACAGATGCACAGCCTTTCATTCACTTGTTCAGGTCCCATCCACGTGAACTTTACCCTCCAGCCTCCTAGGAATGCACTTTTGAACTACAAACCCAAAATGAGAGGAGTTGAAGCATTTTTGCCCATTACTCTCTCCCACATGACGAGTCTCTGCTGATGTGCCCACCCCACACACACCCTTTGGAATCGCCAGGGCCACTGGTATAACACCAAGGCAGGGACACCACTCAGTTCCCTCCTGCTCCCCTGGGTACTGACCAGACACACGTCCCATCTTTGAAACTGACCCTGCCAATTTACCCTTTTCTTTCAGGATGACACAATGCCAATTTCCAACTTCGCTTTTTATGTTTATCAAATCCTCCCAGTGCCCACTGCTTTAGCCCTGAGAAAGCATGCAGGGCCTTCCAGAGTGAGATTGGGCTTGTTCCTATGACCAGAGAGCTGTGAGACTTGAAAACTTCTTCCCTAAAAGCATCCAGGGAAATGTCATGGTAAAAAGCAATGCTGTACAAACTGCTTTTATTGAGGAATTCAATCTCTTTTTTTTTTTTTTTTTCCATTTATGTTTAAGAAGGTCACCTGTCTCTGCACAAGGTTGCAGGGAATGATATCTAATTAGCAGTGGAAAGCACTTAGGAGTTGCCAGATGCTCTGGAGGCCCAAGACAGGAATTTTCCCAAGGTAAGCTGTAGCATCTCTCCTGCATGATTTTACGTTTTATTCATCACAATTTTAATATCTTCACTAACTTGGTAATTTACTGTACATGAGAATCACCATTAATTAATCAGGTTACATTTAGTAAGGACTTAACACTTGAAAAGCTGAATGACCATATGTTTTCAGTCCACTGATGTCACTGATGCAGCTTAAGACTATTGACATCAAGGGAATGTAAGTACTTTTTTTTTTTTTTCTTTTTTTTTTTTTTTTTTTTTTCTTTTTTTTGGTGTAATTCCAGACAAAACAACAAAACAACTTTTAAAAGTTTCTGTCGCCCCCTGGACAGAAGTTTTACATAAGTTTACAGAAGATTTGCTTTTGACAAGATGACAATAAGCTATATTTACTTATAAAAGCCTAACTGGATCATCCTTTTCTTAGCAAGCCAAGATTACAACTGCACTCTGCACTGGGTTTTCCTCAGCAAAACCTACCACACCACCTCTCCCTTTGTGTGTGGTGAGGGATTCGTTCAGTTTATTCTGGGTTTTGTGGTAAGGTTTTTTAAAGCAAAGCACTGCAATCCTCAGCTATTTGTACAGAGCAGTCAGCCAGGATTTGCAGCAGCTATTTCAAGAGGAACTGGGCTTGCCCGACAACACTGCTGACAGTAACAAAGTTGATTATATGTAAGTACAACAAAGGCACTGTTACATGGGCATGGGCTTCCTCTGCGTTTGAGCTTTAACATTGCTCCCTTCCTTTAGACCTGCACTATATATTAACACATATGTTTACATGTGTTCAAGACTGTTTCTTTATACAGATCTCCAAACACAGAATTTGAGCAGAACTCCATCAGAAACTAGGCACATGGTATATTGAAAATCAAGTCTGACAAAAACTTCAAATCACATCTGAGAGTCATTTAAGAAAGTGAGTATTTAAAGGCACATATTGTCACCTTTTTGCTCAGTTCCAAGCACAAGAAAATAAAGTAAATTTTTCAATGTTTTCCAGCAGTCTGGGTCTTAGAAGCCAAACTTTTAATGTGTTTGAGGAACACATCCCCTGAGCTTGCAAAAACACGGGGACCAGGGGTAGGGGGGTGTTTAACACAGCCCAGAATTACTCCAGCACCACCTCGGCTGTCACAAGCAGCACCACGCACCTCACAAATCTTTCTGTCAGCTGATTTACAAAATCAAATATCTCTCGCCAGTTCGTCGCCACGCTCCCGGACCTACAAGGGAAAACCAGAGCACATCAGCGGCCTGATCCGGGCTGACATTTCGGGAGAAACTGACCATATTCGCGGTGCCAGACATCTCGCTGCTAAGTTCGTCGCCCGGGCCCCGCTCCCCCCTCGCCCTGAGGGCGCTCACGGCCGCCGAACTTCCCCACAAAAGCCCGGCCGCCGCGGCGGGGCAGATGCTGCCGCCGCTCGCTTCCCCAACGCCTCCGGCTGCAAACGCACCTCTGCTGGGGGAACTTCCAGGGGGCCCCTCTGCACAGCCCCTCAGAGAGGTCCGGGCAGGATTCCCGAACTTCCCTCAGGACGCCGTTCCCGCCGAGCCCCTCACGATGCTCTTCCCGCCGTTTTCCCTCACGGCGCCCCCCCCACCTCGCGCGCGCGGCACCTCACAGCCGCCCCCCCCCGCGCGCGCGGCCCCTCAGCCCCACGCAGCGCCCGAACAAAAGCGGCGGCGCCGCCACCCCGATGGCGGCGATTCCTCCATCCCCGCCCGCGTCTCGCCTCGCCGCTTACTTGTCCAAGACGAAGTACATATCGAAGGCTCCGTGGCACGACGGCTCGCCCGCAGCCGGCGCGGCGCCGGCGGGCAGCGGCGGCAGCAGCAGCGGCAGCAGCAGCAAGGGCACGGCCCCGGCCATGGAGGCTGCGGGGAGCGCAGGCGGGCGCTGCCGTCCTGCCGCTCGCCGGAGTGGCCGCCCCTCGCCGCCGCCACCGCGGCTCGCCCGGCCCGGCCCGGCCCGGCCCTCCCTCCCCACAGCAGCGGCGGCGGCGGGCGGCTGGGGCGGGGGACAGGGCGGGCGGGCTCGCACCGCCCCCGCTCGCCCGGCCCCTGCGTCCCCCTTGCGTCCCGTCAGCCGCGTCACTCCGGTCCGCGGTGCTGCCGGCGTTGCACGTGTGCCAGGGAGTGAGCCCCAAATAAATTTAATGTCCTGGGGATTGGGGATTACACCAACACCTCAGAGTTGGGATTTTGAAACAAACAAAAAAAGCCCCGTCCTAACAGTGATCATGTGTCTCCCACAGGCTGCGGACGTGAATCAGACTGCAAAAAGGATCTTGCTTTTCGCTCCGCAGGAGGAGATTGGGAAGTCGGAGTCATCCTGCTGGAGAGTTTTCCTCTCATCTCACTTCAGCCCCATTCCTGCTGTCTCTGGACGGTTCGCTGTAGACACAGCACTCTGACCTGACACATCCGTGTCACGGTGCCTTCTCCACACCAATCCCAACACCAAGCCAAACCTCCCTATGATGCAAGTTGGAAACTTTACCAAAGCCCGCGGACCAGCAGTGGATAATGTCAGCCAGAGATCTGGCTCATGGAGTTCTTAGTGCCTTTGAGCTAGCAAGGCCAAAGGGTAAGCAAGCAGTGTTTTACAGTCTCCGTGGATACACAAAACATGGGAGATTAAGGGCAGAGCAGCCTAGGCTTTGCCAGAGACCCAGCCAAAAGAAAGGCCAAGCAGAGGCTTGTGAGACAACAGAGGAAGCTTGGTGAGCTTCCCAAAACCAGCTGCACTCCAGCTTTCCAAGCTGCATGAGTCCACCCCAAGCCCCAGGAGCACTCGCCTTGCCTGGGAGTACATGTCATGTTATCCAGATGTTGGAAATCTTGCTTCAAGTGCATGTGACCCCGTGTGTTTGGAACAAGCCTTCTCTGCCAGTTCACTCTTTACTTGTTTCCAAGTGTGTGAATTCCTCTTTTAGCCTGTGGTTTCTGCTGAAGAAGCAGATAAATCATGGCTATTTTGCTGGAATGGCTGGATGAGAGGGAGATAGGCATGTAGGACTTACAGGGCAGTGGCTCGTGGCTGTTTGGCTTCATTCACACAAAGGCTGCAGCCTCCTTTCCCAGTTCCCAGAACTTGTTTGCTGATGCCTGGCTCTCTCCCAACCCTCTTCCAGTGCCACAGTGCTGCACAGCCCCATCAGGACAGGCACTCCTCCCTGTGTGCACACAAGCCCTCAGGAAAGCAGCCCCCTGAGCTGATATCTTCATGATATCCCAGGAGCCAGATGGGGCATCAGCAGCTTGCCAATGCCAAAACAAGCCATATTGTAGCAGCAGGAGGGGACCTTGGCTCTTGGCTGCACCAAGGGACCCAGGCCAGCTGCAGACCTCTGCCCTGACCCCATCTGGAGCAGGCACAGCTTGTTCTCACTCCCCATCCTGCTCTTCTGGAATCCAGTTCACTTGCACAAGGACCTCCTTTACACTGACTCCTTGTGCCCGGAGGCTGGGACAGCAGGGAAACCAGGGGTCCAGGGATAAACTGCCCTCAGTGATGGAAAACAGAACTCTTAAAAAAATACAGCTACAAAGTAACCCAGCCCTAGAAGCAGAAGTTTTGACGTGCATGGTCGATGTGCAAATGAACTCAAGTTCACTGCCAAGATTTACTGCAGAGAAAAGTAGGAAACAGAGCAGCTTACAGCGCCTTTGGGGTTATACAGTTCCCTTCTTCATCTCCAGCACTTGCAGATGATTTCTCCACATGTTGTCCTTTAACTTCCACCCACTCCCACCTTCTTTTTGGCCCAGGCTGGTTGGGAATACCTCAGGCAAACGGTGCCAGGCGAACTTGTATCTGGGAATGAGCAGCTGGAAGGAAAAGTCACCCTTGCTGTAACCTGGCTGTGAGCCTGGCCCTGCCTGTGGGTCCCCAGGAATGCTGCAGCACCAGGGTGGGGCCTGCAGGGGAAACCCTTCAGCGCTGTGCTGGGATGACCTCGGGACTGGAGTCAAGCAGTGGTTTGGTGGCCGCACAGGCTGCCTTTTGCACGGACTACAGAGGGTCAGGAGGGCTTTGTTGCTTGTTAAATCCAGCTCAGGTCCAGGACACCTCTGCCCAACAGCTGTGAGCCAGCCTGTTTTCTTCAGGATGCTCAGTGATTGCCAACATTTGGAAAAATGAAACTTGGGTTTGTCTGTGAGTGTGGCTGCCGTGCTGATTAATTAAATCCCCTTTCTGACTTAGGTCTAGGATTGCCCTTCTGCCACATGATCCAGGGGCAACATGGAATGGGACAGCTCCACAGCCAGCTCTTCCAGACACCCTGAGCTGTGCAAACCCAAGAATAGGGGATGATGATGATGGTGGCGATCCTTGAGCCACGGCAGCTCACAGGAAAATATTTTTCTTCTTCTCTCACAGGATACGAACCACACATGGAAGTCTCATGCTTTGTAAAAGGAAAGAGAAACCAGAGGGGCTCCAGCAGTTATACAAGATGCAGGAGCTGTTTGAGAGCTGCCTCCTGAAGGATTAGCTACAAATCCTTGTTCCCTTCACAGCTGTAGCCTTGTGTCTGTGTGCATCCTGTAAAGCAGTGTAGAAATTATTAAATAAAAAGGACACCATTAAGTAACACAGGAACTCTCGTGTCCATGTGGTACTGCCTGCATCATCCAGATGGAAAGTATCTGTCTAGACAAATCTGGGAATTATGCAAGCTTGGAATTCCTGAATAGCTCTTCCTTTCCAATATCATGAAGCATTTGCAGTGCCCACCAAAAATACAGAAATACAGGGGAGAAAGAAGCCCTTCAATCCCAGCAGCCAGGGAACCTAAACGCTGGCAGTATGTAGGATGAGAGAAGGTCTAAGTGCAGGAATATGGAGCAGTGTCCCTGCTGTGTGCAGGCTGACTCATCTCCGAGGAGCCAGGATGGTCCCTGGTGCTCACTCCTGTCTCAGCAGAAGCAGAGCAGGCTTCCTTGAGCTTCTTGTGGTTCTCTGCTGCCTGATGCCCTGGACAAGGCACAGAGCTGCTTGTTTCCACTTTTCCAGAGCTGTTTGTTTCCACAGTGCTCAGGCAAGCAGAAGGAATGAAAACAAAGAGGGAAAGATGGGCTGTCCTGGTGCAAACCACAACAGCATAAAAATAAATCACTCCAGCTGGGAGAGCCAAAAAAAAAGCAGGACAGAAAACATGGAACTCCCACTCTGGCCCGGGAGCTGCTGCTGGCTCTGAGCAACACCCAGGGATCACTGGGGCTGGGAGCTCAGCACAACTCTAGAGTTGCAGTGACCCTTTTTGGTGTTCTTGGGAAACAACGGCCCGGCCAGAGGAGACTGAAGAATGGAGCAGCCAGGAACTCTGCCTGCAGAGCAGTGTAACCCAGGGCAGGGATGACACAATTCTCAGTATTGTATGGAGAAAAGTAATTTTTTAAAAAGCACAGGTCGTGATCCAGCAGTCATCCAGTTTGTGGCAGTTTTATCACTGACTCCAGGGGGGCAGTTTCAAACCTTCCAAGGTTCATCCAAACAGAAACGTCACTTGTGGTCAGTTTGGGGTCACACTGGAGAAAAAGGGGCTGATGTTTGTCCATCTGGCCTGGCCCCTTCAGTGCTGCAGAGGAGAGTGAGAGAGAGCATTGTGTCTGTCCTGTCCTCCCAGGCCCAGGAGAGAAAGAGTAAAGAGCAACTGGGAGCCTGAGAGATAAAACCACGGCTTGTACCACTGTTTGGGGGCAATCAGGGCAATATTTCTGCAGGGCTAGGGGGCTGCAGCAAGACATCACATCATGCCTGAGCCACCGTTGGATCAGCAGCCCGGAAAGCAGATGTGCCAATTTCCTGTCCTTGATGATGATGGGCCCTAATTACGCCAGAGCTGTGGCAATGTCCTTTCTTGTGTATGACCCCTAATTTGGTTTCATGAAGTCATCTGTGCCAGGTTCTTCCGGCTGCAAGGCTGGGGCGAGTGACAGTCACAAAGAGCTGTATGCTCTGTGTGCCCAAACACCTAGCCCGTGCTTTCAACCAACAAGATTTGACTGGGAAAAAACAAAATTCGGGCAACTCACCAGGAGCTGGGTCAGTTGCTTGGCTTGACTTACCTCTTGCTAGTTATCATGCCTGCTGTGTGTTGGGGGGAGCATTCCAAGACAGGTGCAGGCACTCAGCAGAGACCAGTACATGAGAGGCTGTTCACTTGTGGGGGGATGAATTTTGGAACTGGGGGGAAAAACACTCTCCTTTGTTTTTCCACCAGGGAGATTCCCTTGCTGTCATTGCTGCTGATGCTTTTTTCAACTTTTCACCATTCCTTTCCATGGTTTATGACAGTTTATTTGGGGCTTTTATTTAATTTTTTCCCCCATTTTCTGTCCTACTCATAATTTGAGGAGTTCCCCAATTTTGAAGATTGCCAGCAGAGCATATATTTTTAGTTTATATATTTAAACAGAGGCTTCTATAAGTTTGGGAGAGGCTTTTTGGATGGCATTGTGGGAGGTTTTTCAACTTTTTTCTTGCGTGACATTTTGAGGAATCTTCTTAGGGTTTTGCATATTTATTTTTTCTTCCCTTCTTTTCCTCAGGAGCTCTTTGTGGAATTAGATTTGTCTTCTCGTGTAGATCCTGCTTTGCATGGGTGGAGTCACTGCTCCTGAGCCCATCCGCACCCCCCAGGAGCTGTTTGTTGTTCCCTGATTGTGGGACTCTGATTATTGTTTATTGATTATTGTGCTGATTACCAGCAGCTCCCATTTCTGGGACGCCCAAGCCTGGGCATCACCCAGGCTTGCTGCTGCTGCTGGAAGAGGATGGTGCTTAGGTGTTTGGCACAGAGGTGCCGTGGAGGTTTGCAGGGCAGTGAGAGGAAGAGGAGGGACTGCTCCCAGGACATCAGGGATGCACAGCAGGGGCTTGGTGGCCACATGGTACCTGTTACTTCCTATGGCCCACATGGGGATGGAACCCACAACCCTGGCATTTTAAGCACCAGGCTCTCAAGAACTGAGCTAATTTGGTGTTAGCTCTCTTCGGGGTTTTAAGGCCTGACTAGATTTTTGATCTGGTCTGGTGTTGGCCCTGCTTTGAGCAGGAGGTAAACCCATCCGAGGTACTTTCCAACCTTGGTGATTTTCCTTCTTGCTTACAGCCCCTGTGCTTGGCTGCAACACCATTCCTCTGCCCTGTGTAATCTCAGGTTAGTGAAGATTTGTACACCAAACTCCACGTCTAGAGGATGTGCTTGGGGAAGCACCACTTAGAGGAGGTAGGATGGGGTTTCCATTGCAGTCAGCTCCTGGTTCTGCTGCTGTCACACCGCAGGGCAGGAAGGGTGCGTGTGGGAGTGTTTGCTGGCTGACTCATGGCCCTGCCTGGTTATTCACCAGCCAGATCACGCCGCTGACTTGGCATGCATCAGCCTTGCCCTGTTCATGAGAGCTGCTCCTCTGGCTGCCTGGATGACAAGTGTTTCTGATCACCAGTGTAACTGTGCTGGCCTTAAGACAGGAGTGATGTGGCTGGGATGTGTCTTATCTGACTGGTGTTTACATCTGTGTGACTCTGAATTAGCTTTTCCTCAATATCTCCACATGTAAGAAGTTTACCTTATATGCACTCATGTCCTGTTGTCTGCCATACAATATTTTATCCTTTTCTCCTTATGTCTGGGCAGTTAAGATGGGTGGAGGTGGAGCAGTGCTGACTGGATTGCAGGCTTCATTTTCTGCAGTGCCATTGGCAGAGCAACAAATGCTACAAGAGCAGGAAGGGTTGTGTCCCTTCCCCCACGGACAAGCTGGTGAAGCAGCTTGGCAAGGACCTCGTATGTTTTCATGGATCAGCTTAGCAGGGTGCAGAAGATGGTGTGCTTGGCACTGCTTTTGAGGAACAGGTAGAGTTACCTGGCAATAGCCACAGAAAGAGAGCTGGGGTACCAAACTGTCATCCCCCCCGGGGCAGGATTTTCATGGTCCTGTTGAATTCTTGTGCCTGTAAGAAAGCCTTTTAAAGGAAATGTTTTGCTCAGCAAAGCTAACCAAGAAGCAGTATAGCTCATGGTACAATGGTACCATGGCACCATAGCCCAAGACACCTGTAATGACACATGTTGAGCAGGAAGGGCCTTCAGTCCCTGCTGAGGATATGCAAAGACTGGTTTACTTCCTTGGAAAACTCATTTCCTGAGTCGGAGACAGTGATGAGTCGGTGTGCATTCACCTGGGCAGCTCATCTTGTGGCACAGACAAGCCATGGTGCATAAGCTTCTCAGTAGCTCCCTGCCAGCCCTGTGCTCTCCCCCTTCCTCTACTCAGGGGCACTTACTTGTTTTGCTTGCTATTCCAGGGTTTTGTGCTCCTGCCCTAGCAAGAACTGTTGGTAGCGGCTGCACTTCAGAGAATGAGCCAGAGTCACCGTGAGCTTGGAAAGGTACTTCGGTGCACAGAGACCAAAAGAAATGTGAGATGGTGTCAGCTGCAGTGAGTGAGCAGATGTTCCATGTTATGGAACCAGGCTGGTGCTCTGCAATGAGAATTATGCCCTTAGAAATCAAGTTTACTTGGGAACTCAGTATGCCAGCAATGCTTGTCCCCCTCAGGATTTGCAATCTCAGCCTCTGTTCTCAGCACCTTCACTGTTACCTGGGTGCTGGCTCAGGCTGGAAGCATGGGAAACGGTGGTCAGTTCTCCACAGTTTGGCTGGGAGAGGTGAACAATGTGCTTGCTGTACTCAGCATGTTTTGTCCCATTTGTTTTGGAGCTGCTTTGCAGGCACTGAGTGCAAGGTTGGCCACAGGCAGGAGTTACAGAGAGAGCACAGCTACTCTGAGCTAGAAACATGGCACTGTTGATCAGTGCTGTCTGTGCTTATCTGCAGGAAGTAAGGAATAGCCCCCATAAATCCTGTCCCACAAATCAAACCCTCCTGAGCTCAGCTCTCATGAGCCACGTCACAGATCTTGGATAAGCAGCAGGGAAAGGTGCAGCTGAGTCACCAGCAGGGAGGGAGTCAACACCTTGCTGCCTCAGGGGAGCTGTTTGCACACACAAAGATCAGCCTGCTTTGTCCTTGTCTTCAGGCTCACCATACACACTTTCCCAGATGGGCGGGTGATATTAGTGCAAGGTATGACCCTGGAGGTGCACGTTAGTATAACATGTGTGAGTGGGAATGCTGAGGGAGGCTGGTGTTGTCTGAGGAATCAGCAGGAGATATCCAAGTCCCTTAGAAATTGCTAGCCAATGTGGGCACGTGTTAGCAAGGCTGAGTGGCCACAGGCACTGGTTCCTTGCAGCCAGGGCAGCAAACCTTGGGGGTTAATATTCACTTTTCCAGTTTCACTTTTACTGGAGTATAACCCTTTACTGGAACTGGGAGCCAGCATAAAAATAATGGCAATTTTTTCTGGGGCCTTGGCTGGGGTCCTGCCTTACAGAAATAATGTGCCATCTCTGCTGCCCTTTGGTGACAGTTCCCATCCTCAGGTGGAGATTTTAGGGATGTGCAAGAAGGCTCAACTTTCTGTGCCTCGTTTGTAAAGTTCCTAGGCATCCTGGAATAAGATGCATAACAAGATCCACAAAACAGAACACTGAAAACACCAAAATAAAACCCAAGCAAAACAGGCTAAAACCCCCTCCAAACCAGTTTTTCAGCTGCTGTGCTGAGGGAATTTTCATTCAGCATCTTGTAGGCAGTGTTTCATGTCTTGCAGAATGAAAGTTACTGAATGTAACTCATCAAGGCAGAATGCTGTGATATAATTTAGAAGCTCATTAGAGATCATAATCACAGTGACAGATGTTGGTGGGAAGTAAAGAACCATCACAAAGAAAAATAGAGAGATGTTTGTCATGAGGGTACTAGATCATATGGGGGCAACATTTTCTGGGATATCTAAGGGATTCCATTATCACTTGGAGGTTTCCATCTAGATTTCTTAGTGTATAAATTGCTTGGAAAATAAGACTGAAGCACTCAAATATTGAAAGGCCTTTTCAAGACTTTGCTTGCAAGAGCCATAAATTGAAATGGTGTCTCCAACCCATGTTGGAGCAGGGCATGCCCTTCTCTTGGGTGAGCTATGCATACCACAGCCTCTCTGAGTGTCAGATGCTGTGGGATGGGAGCTGGCTCTGAGGTGGGAGAGCTGTGCCTGGGTAAGGAGCGGTGGAAGCAGCTGAATTGTGCAGGTAGCTTGAGCATGGGCTTGTGGCATGTGCTGTAGAGAAAAAGGCTTTTAAGGGTGACCAAAAGGTGTTATTTGGCCTGTTACTGGAGTGAGCACAAAATCATCACCAGATCTGGAGATGTGCACTCTTCCTTTGTGCCACCCACTTCCTCTGGGTTGCACCATCAGGGTTGAGACAGACTCTGCAGACCCTGTGCACGAGCAGTGACTCGGATGTGGCTGCCAGCGTGAGAGGCTCTGTGGGGATGGAGCGGAAATCCTGGCCTGTCGGAAATCCTGGATGGCAGGGCCACAGCAGGGGTTGAGCCCCCAATCCTTATGCTCCTGTGCAGTTTGGAAGGGCAGAGATGAAAAGGGAGGGCAGCCTTGGGAGGTGGAACTGCACGGCCTCAGTGGAAGTAGGTTAACAGAATCATCATTGGGCTCCACTGGCATGTGGGCTCACTGGGGTGTGAAGTCACCTGATGGAAGCATTGCCCAATAACAGAAATCCCCTAGCAGAAAATGAGCTTTTGTTGCTGCAGTGCTGTTCTTCTGAGGTGTTCCATCTGCTTTACAAAGAGTGTCTGACTGAGCCCAGCAACGCTTCTGTGAGAACAGCATCTCTAGTGACAGCTTCCAGCTGTCTAGCAGATGAGAGCACCCAGGTGTCGTGGCAAACGGGGAGGGAATTACAACCATCCCATTTCACTGAGAGAGGGATGCTCCCGCAAGACAAAAAGCGACCACCTAGTTGGTCTGCTAGACAGCTGAATGTCCTTAAGTAGGCACTAAAAATGAGGGCGTGGAGCGTGCTGTAAGCTCATACAAGGAAATATAAGAGAATAAGTCAAAATAGTTGGATTCATTTTATCTTTGGAATGTGGGCTAGGCAATTTTAGACAGTTACTCTGAATGATCTTTAAACTTTTGTGTTAAAAAGAGGAGAACCCAGCAGGACCACCTCGGGGCTCAGCCTGGCACAGCCGTCCCGACTCTCGGTGGCCCTGGCAGGGCAGGAGGGGCTGCCATGTGCCACAGGGCACGGAATGCAGTCAGAGCCCTGGGCTGGTGCTGTGGCACAGATGATCTCCATAAACTGTGATGACATTAATCTAATGTATGCGTTTTCCTACGAATGTGAATACCAACAAATACAAATCCCATGCAAATCAGGCGCTCGCGCAGTATGTGCAAGCGGCTGAACATCTGAGGACTCAAATATTATATCAGAAGTTGTTCGCAGACATGCCCGTTCCAAAATTTGCTGTTACACTGCCCTTCTATGTTCCCATGGGAACTCTCAGGTGAGGGAGAAATATGCTCCCTGCTCCCCTTCAGCTAAAAGAAGTTTGTGAAGTAAAACCTGGCTTCCCTGCTGGATTCCTCCTCCTTCCCCAAGCCTGCAGCTCCTTCAAATGCCTGGCTGCCAGGAAAGATCCCCGCAGCCTCTGTGGTTTCCCCTTGGGGTGGGGGAAAGGTGGATGTTAAGCATTCCTCAGAAAAGGAAATGGTACCTTCTGCCAACTGGCAAGGAGCAAGTGCTGGCACCAACTGCAGCAGAGAAATTATTCACTCATTCTGCAGGAGCGCGCATTGGGAATCCCTCTTCCAGTCCCTGCCTGGCTCTTCCAGCTGTGCCTGCTGCAACCCAGGTGCTTGAAGGGACCTGGGGGGGTGTGTCCCCAAGGGGCTGGGAAGCTTCCTGGGATGGTGTCTCTCGGGTGAGAAATCTTTGCACCTCTCAACCGAACAAAGAGGGAAGCTGAGAGCTTTGCCAGAGGCTGCAGGAAGGGAAGGAGGCAGTGAATTTACTGCCCCTCAGCCAGCACCATGGGGAATTCAGGCTGCCAGAGGAAAAGGAAAAGGTGGGAACAAGGGTGAACTGTGCAAGAACACCAAGTGTAAAACCCCTTAGTTCAGGTTTTGGGGTTGTTTTGGTTTTTTGGGTTTTTTTTGTTTTTTTTTTGGTTTGGTTTGGTTTGGTTTTTTTGTTTGGTTTTTTTTTGTTTGTTTGTTTGTTTTTTTTAGTTGCTGCAGAAAGCAAGCAGTTTCAAAATGGTGCTGGATCTTGTAAAATGAAGTCTGATGGATTCAGCAGGGTTTGCAGAAACACCCCAGGAAGAACAGGGGGAAGGTAACCCAGCAGCTCATGTACAGGCAGTCAGAGGTGATGCCTTCCAGGTGGAGGGACTGGGTTGCAGAGACATGGGCCTCAATGAAAACAAGTAATAGGGGAGGCAGAAGGATGTGTTGTTGTAAATACCCAGTTGCTCAGGTTATTTTTTCCTCATGAAACTATAGTGGCTTGTGCATTCAGGATGGGATTTAGGAGAGGGAGCAAGCCTGTCCAGGGGGTTATATCCCACATGGAGACTGTTCTCCCTTAAAAGGGGCCAGATTTTTTGGTGGCATAGGGAGATTGCTGATGGGAGCTGTGAATGGCGCTGCCAGGAGAGGGGCCTGTCCTGGCAGTGGCAGTGGGTGCTTGCCTGGCTCCAGAAAGGGGATGCCTCTGGAGCACAGGAGTACAGCTTGGAGGGGTGGTTGGGTTTTACCTGCTCATGGATATGATGAGCAACATACCATTAAACCCCTTCCAGCTTTCCCCTTACTATCCCCTCTGTGCACTCAGCTGCTCAGAGGGTTCCAGGGGACTGCTGACTTCTGTGCTGAGAGAAAATAATCTGGTGTCTCTTAGGCAGTGGCAAATTGTGTGGGCTGAGATCACATTTACTCTTAGCCACAGCCTGCAAGTATTCCATGCATAGCCCCCCTTAATGAAAAGCCCCAACCTCTGCCAGCACGTTAAGAGTTAGGGCCAGCAACCCCTGGCATGTCGATAAATCTTCTTCCTGAGCTCATCAAATCCCCAGCCTGCCTGTTCAAGAGGGATTCACAAGAGGCAATACCAGACTGACCTTTGTGCTGCCATAAATGCGGGCGCACGTGAGCCAGCTCAATCAGCAGGCTCTTTTTTTTGGCTCCCTTCACTCAGGGTAGTTTGTCTCACCCAGCAGCTGCAGGATCACTGCAGCATCCTGGCAGCATGATGTGAGGTGCTTGCCTTTCTCTGTCCCCTTCTTTGTCAGCTCCTTCAGGTGGCTTTTCCCAGGCCTCCCCTTTTGGACCCTGTGGGACTGTTTTTCCCTCTCCCCATGACTGCCAGTCTTTGTAATATATATACTTTGTAATTTTGACAATGTTGATTTTTACTGCAGTAAGGGAAAAACGTGGCCTTTTTTGATAGCCAGATTGCATGTTTGTTTGTTCTTTTATTTTTGGCTTCTTAGAGCTTTTTGCCATTTTTCACTTTCCAATTGTCTCTTCTTCTAATCCAGGCACTTATGCTCAAAGCCAACATTTCTTATGGCAATTTTTTATCGCCTGCTGACCAGAACAGAATAGGGAAAAAACGGATTCTGGCTGAAGGACCTACAAAAGTAGGATAACATAAAGGCTTGAAGAATTTGATATTTGAAGGATTTCTTCTGTGATAGAATAGAAAAAAACTGTTTAGAAGTAAAAGACCTGGCTGCAGGCAGAGGTCTGGCTTAAGCTTTAGAACAGAGTATCTCTGTAATTTGAGGGGAGGAAAGTGGGATCCCACTTTATGTCACCGGGGGAAAAAACCTACCAAAAAGGAATTGCTTGGGCACCCAGATGGTTTGCAACTCAGGATAATGCCTTGGGGGCTGGCAGCAGACAGGAGGTAATGAGCAGGTCTGATGTGCAGGGGAAGTCAAGCAGAGGCGGTGGTGGGCACGGGACCCTGTTGAGGGAGGTTGTGCTTGCTGAAATGGGGTGCTGCAGTGCAAGACTGGCAAGGAAAGGTGCAGCACACCTCGGTCTCTTGGGAAAAATGCATCTGTGTGTCTTGAATAACACTGTCATGTGTGGAGATGGCTGAATTTTTTCAGGACCCTGTAGGGTGACAGTATTTCGCTGAGACTGTGTGCAGGGGGTCCTGGGGTTGTTGTTGTTTTTAACATTAGGTAAGCAATACACTGGAAAAGCCACGTGTTTCTTGGAGGCACTGGTATCTCTCCCCTCCTCCCGAGGTTTGCCTGGTCCCCTGGCGCTGCCAGGAGCTCTGGGGATGTCAGGAGCCCTGCTTCCAAGGCAGGAGCGAACTGCAGAGTGACCTGGGAATGGGCTTGCTCATTCCCACAATATCAGCCTCTGTGGACGCTGACAAGCCAAAAGACAGAGGCAATGGCGGCAACAGGTAATGTTACAATGTTGATTGTGAATGGGGAGCCTTAATGCTAAACAGCAACATTTTGGAATCCTTCAGCACAGCAAGATCCCAGGCAGAGATGACAAGCTTTTTCTGCAGATGAGAGGAGTGCCAGGAGTAGCACTGTCAGAGGTAGGTCATGGAATGGGGTGTTGATTGCTGTGTACCTGCTGGTGCACAGCCAAGGAAGGAGGGAGGGTTTCTGCCTTGGCTGATGGAGTTTGAAGCCTTTAGTGATGCACAGGTGCTCCATGTGAGCCCTGTGCACTGCCCCTCCACCTCGGTGTTGGTGCTGCCAGCCCTTCTGGGAACAGCTGCTACCATGGACCATCCCCTTTGTCTGAGCCCTCGCTCACCAGGACCGATCCCAGCCCAGGTCAGAGTTTAGCAGAGCTGCCATCCACCTTGGACCACGTGTCTGAAATCCTCTCTTTCCACCCCAGCTATTGTTTCTGAGGACCTGTTCACAAAAGCTTTGTCCGCCCACTTGCTTTGGTGTAGCCCCTGAGCAGGGCCAACCCACCCGTGTTCCCAGGGAGGTTATTCCTGGCTGAACAAGCTTTGCTCCATGCAGCTGATCTGCTTAAGTGCACTTCCCTGCCTTGCTTTCATTCCACTAGTCAGGCTGCAGAGATAACGTCTGTCTTTGTTCTGATGCAAGACCCTTGCGTAGGTACACAATCTTCCCCATAGTGTGTGCTTCAAAATAGATAAAACGCCTTTTCTGAATTGCAGCTTAGATGGATTTTGATAGAGAGGATGGGGGAATCGTATACAGAAGGAAAAAATCTTTTAAAACAAGAACGGAAGCAAATATAGTTTAGTAGTATACTCGTTACAGAATGAACAGCATATTGTATGTGCTGTGTTAGAGGTATGTTATGAATAACAAAAGCACTGGAGCATTTACATATTTGTTTTCAGAAATCCTGGCAGTTGGATTTCACCATTCTGCGCCTCTTTGCCAGAATCACTAAACAGTGGTACATATGGCTTCTGAAGTACCATATGCCGTGGAAAACGTTAGCTGATGCCTATACTGATGCGACACACTATAGTCTTTATTTAGATTTTCTTGCAGTTTTGAACAAAGAATATTAGATCATGCAAAACATTGTGCAAGCAGTATGGAGTAGTACATACAGGAAAACATAATGCATTGTGCCCAGAGAAAAGCCGGCTAAGAAAAGGGGAAGAAAGGGTGGTGTCGGGAATTAGAATGTGCACGTGCCAAGAAATGCATCAAAGGGTGGGACGGGGCTTTGTGCGGCCAAGGCAGGAGGTTTTGCAGTGCTTGAAGCAGAGTCAAGAGCCAGAGCTCCGTGGATGTGCAGGTTTTGAATCAAGTCCTGTTTCTTAGAGGTGCTCCCTGTTAACAAAAAGTAGCACTCAGTCTACACACATACTTAAATCTAAGTATGTGCTTGAAATCCTTGGAGAGCAAAGGAAACCATGTGCATGAGTGCTTTCCTAGAGCCCTCCTTGCAGGAGAGGGGATAACTGCTCTCTCTCTCCCGTATCATTGTCTGAAAATAATGATGATGAGCACAATGAGATTGGCGAGAAGCGTCTTGAAAACAAAACAAAATATAGCTTCCAACACTGTGACCGCAGAGCCCAAGCTGGCATTAAAAAATGAATCCAGGCTTTTGTTTTGACAAGTTTTTAAAGCAATTTCTCCCCCCCCCAGCCGGCTTCATCTCGTACTCAGATCAGCCGAACGCTGAGGGGAGCCCAGTGCTGGGGCTGTCGGGAGTAGCCGGAGGAGAAGGTAAGCCTGAGGAAAAGGAGAGCAAGGAGGTGTTTCTTGGCACCATGGCTCCCTGCCGGAGCAGCGCCTCAGTCTCCCCTTTCCTTTTCTCCTGGCTCTTCTGTGTGCAGACCGCCCCGTGAACACTTAATAGGCTTAGATTTAAGCACCGGAGTAGATCCAGTGGGATTACTCGAGTATTTAAATGAAGGTATAATGTTTGGACAGGAGGGAGAAGCATTGGGTCTCTGTCTCTTGATGTGGCTCCTGCTCTTGCAGCCACGCAGTTCTAATGTCTGAGGATGGGGAGTTATGGGGTTCACACTGCCTCTGCCAGAAGGGTGTTGGGGTGTATGTTGTGCAGCAAGCATTAAACCACCAAAAGTAGGAAACTGGGGAAATCTCTTACAATGTGCAGACATTCCTTGGTTGAGGCTGACCAGCTAACCAGAACAGAGACAAACCCAGCACAGAAACAGAAGGTGGATGAGGCTGAGTCCAGAATGCAGCTGGAGCAGAACGACTTCCTGGGGAGGCGAGAGCAGAAGGAAAGGCCTCACAGCTGAGCTGTGCCGCAGATGGCCAGGCACAGGATGCCGGGCAAGCCGCTGCCTGTGGGAAGAGCACGTGTGGTGTCAGAGATGGGCTCCACCATGGAACACTTGTGCTGACCTGGGAGGGCTCTTGGTGTGTGTGGGCATTTAATAGCACAGGTAATGGCAGAGAGGCTGGTGCTGGGGAGGGGAAGCCTGTGATTCCCTGCCTGGCTGAGAGCAGCATGAAGGGCGCTGCAAGCTGCCAGTGGCCTTTCATGGTGCAAGCAGAAGTCTTAGAACACGTAAGAAACTGAGGCTGTCACAGGAATTCTCTGTGAGGCAAAAGCTGTGTGTGTAGGTAGGTAGCATCTCACACACTTGATGAACCACTACCTGGGTGGATGTGGACAGAAATAGAAGTCAGAATGGGAAAACAGGGCTGAGGGGAGCTTTCACTGAGCATCTATTTGAGGTTGCCTCCCAGGCTCCCTGGAAAGCACACAGTGGCTCAAAATCAAGCTTCGTTATGTGGTTGTAAATTTGTTAAATTAATAAACAGGGAAGATTGATGTCTTTACATCTATCTCTGATTGAGGTGTTTTAATTCCTTTGTAGGAACAAGTACCTTCCCAGAGATTCTGAGCAGAGGAAAATGGAGCCTCTCTTACCAGAGAGTGATGTTTGTAGCAGTGCCAAGCAGATGCTCCTTCCTTCCACCTCTGGTCCCCACATCTCTTGCAGGGCAGGGCAGGGAGTGCCCAGCCTGCCGTGGGTGTGCAGCTGCCCCTTTGGGCTGTGAACCAAGCTGTCAGGGCCAGCACTGAGACCGCTCTGTCACGAGCAGGGTGGCTGTCTGGGCTGCAGCAGGTAGACCCCCAGAGGGGCAGCACATCTGAGCCAGGCTGCCCCCGAGCAGGTCGGTGCAGCTCCCTCCCCTGGCCCGGGCGGTTTTCCCGGCTGGCCTGGCACCGATCTCCCTGCGTTGTTCTGTGTGTCGTCCGTGAGCACAAGCAGGCCATTTGCTGCATTAGCCTCATTATGCTTCCTTTCCAAAAAGCGCCCACCACTGTCTGCCTTGTGGTTTGGAAAGGGGTTAACGCTTTCCCGTCCCAAACCTCAGCTCACCAGCACATATCCCTTGTGCTGCAATTATTGAATGACACTTCACAACTTCATCTCCTCTCCTGCTACATCTGCTTGCTGCTCCCATGTGCAACCTTGCTCACATCCCAAACATCTAAATGCATTGTTTCCTCTGTTTCTCCTGCCAGCATGGAAAGGAGCCATCCCTGAAGCAGGATTGCCTTTGAGCTGGCAGCAGACGAGTGATTGGCATTGGGCAGTGCTGCTGAGACTCTGGCAGGCCGTTTAGCAGAGAACCTTGGCTAATGAATGTCATCCACACCTAGCAGATGTGCCACTGCCTGCCATGCCAGATTTTTGACATAATACAGGGCTGCTGGACATGACAGTGCTCAGGAAAAGCCAGGGAGCGACTTGTGCCTTCAACGTGGCGTTTGGTCCTTCTCGTGCTCTGTGAGAGAAACGAAACCTGCAGAGGGCAGGGAGGCACAGCCGCGTCTCCCGGCCCTCCACCCTGGTTTTATCGGTGCGTAAATCCTATTTGTGTCTCTTTCACTCCTGTGCCAGGCAGTCTTAAAACCCACCACCTTTTCTTTTGGTTCCCTGTGCTCCCAGCCCCGGCTCCTGCTGGGCCCTCCCGCCGGGTCCCGAGATGGGGAACCGAGCAGGGGGCTCAGTGCCCCCCGGGAGCTGGGATGTCTGCCGGCAGGTGCCTGGCACCTGCATTTCGCCGCCGGCAGCATCCCCGGCTTCGTCTTTCCTCTCCTGCCCTCCATCGGAGGGAAGCAGCATTCGCCGGGCACAGCGTGGGGCCAGGGGAAGAGACTGGCCCCCCGGACGCCCCGAGGCCCTCCGGGTTTCCGGGACTCCCCCTCACCCGCCCGGCGCGGGAGTGGGGACGGGCTACGTCCTAATCCCGTCGTAATCCCGGAGAGCGGCAGCAGAGCGGGCGGCCGCTAATCCCGGCCCGCCGCCGCTAATCCCGGCCCGTGGCCGTGGGTCCCTGCCCGCGTCCCCGCGGGCTGGGGGCGAAGTCCCCTCCCCAGAGCGTGCGGTGGGGTCCCGGGTCGAAGCCCCTGCTCTCAGGGACGTAAATCTGTTAATGACCTAACTCGGTCATTAACCCGCTGCTTGCCCGGCGGGCGGCGGCGCGGGAAGGGGCGGGGGCCGCTCTCGGGTGGGCGCTGCCGGCCCGGTGCTCCCGCAGCCCCCCCAGGCTTCTGCACCCCCTCTCCGGTCCGCCACCCTCGCACCTCTCCGCCTCGTTTTTGGGGTGACATCGTTGCCGGCTTTTTCTGTGCTCCCAGGAGCAGCGCGGCGGGCGGTGCTGTGAGAGGGGTCCCCTCAAACACCCTCCAGGGAAGGCTGGGGCGGCTGCGGGACGTGTCCTGCATCACGGGGAGCTCCGGGGGGGCGCCTCGGGGTTGTTCCCTCCCAGCCGGCTGCAAGCCGAATTCAGTGCGGCGTGGCCGGGGAGAGCGTAATGGGGGGTCGGTCCCGCCAATATCGTACCCCAGTCAGCAATGCTCCGGCTCGCTGGCTGCCAGAGCTCAGCCGCCGATGCACCGTGTAACGCGGGGCTTTGCCACTCTTCGGTTTTTTTGGTGGGTTTTTTTTGTTTTCTTCTTTTTTTTTTTTTTTTTTTTTTTGTTTTGTTTTGGTTTTTGGGGTTTTGTTTTGTTTTGTTTTCTCGGCCTCTTTATCTTTCAATTGCAAAGCAATTAAAGGTTTGTATGAATCTGCGAGCATCCCTCCCCGCGGGGCCCTCTGATGCCCGCTGTATTGCCCTTTAGATGCCTCTTCCTTTTTTTGTTTTACAATTGTTGTATCAATATAATGCTTCCTTTCTTCCTCTGTCTCTATAGATACAGATATACAAGGCAAACCAAAGGTTTCGGCTGCTATTCAGTGCCTCCTCATTTGTCCCAGAGCCGTAACAGTGGTGCCCTTTCTCTTCTGGCTGCTTTTCCCTGCTTCTGGAGCAGCAGTTATGGGAGAAGCAGATGGCTACTGATTGGGTGAGCTTTGTGGCTTTAATACTGAATACTTTATGGAAAAGGACTTTATCATGCTTGGTTGGTCAGAGGAACAACGGGATGAGATTTATGACTAGAGAAAATAAATCTTTTTAAGTTTCAGGCTCCTTCACACACCCCACGTCAAGTTGCTGCAGCAGAGCTGGAGCTGAAATCCTCTGCATCTTTATTTTTTTCCCTCCCCCCCACCCCGTCTGTCTGTCCTTTCACTGCTCTCCCCACCCCCTCTGCGCCAGGCTTTAGCAAACCTTTCCTAACTTTAGGGACTGTCACTCGCTGCAGAGGCCAAGGCCTCCAGAGCCCCCGGGCAGCACCAGGAGGGGAGAGGCCATCCCTGCAGGAGGATTATCCACTTGAGGGAATATGCTGGGCACTCAGCTCCTGCCGTGCGGAACTCAGCGGCCACCCAGGGTCCGGCGGGGAGCTGTGAGAGACGTCGTCACGGACCGACAGCAGAGAACTCCTGTGGCCACCAAAAAGACGTGCAGCCCACCACTCTGAGCTCAGGTGTCCTGAGGAGATGGAGCCCAGGACTGCCCCACCCCACGCTGGTCCCAGCATGGGACGTGCTGGTGGCACACAGGGACAGAAAGGCCCAAGGGTGTACAGGAGGCAGAGGCAGATTTCAGTCCTGCAGGGATTCCCCTTCTTCCATTTCTCTCCCTTTTCTGTCCTTCGTAGCCAATCATGTCTTCTGTCAGGCTGTTAAATGTTTGAAGGAAGGTGAAGCTAGGTGAAAGATTTCCATGTTTTAAACCTTGATGCTGCTGTCAGGCCAAGAAAGAAGGAGAAGCAGAAAGCCTGAGAAAAATAATTCTGAAATAGAAAGTCAGCAGTGATAGAGGGCTATGTATGAACCGTTTAACCAGCCACCTGTATTATGTTTAGTGGTCTAGGGTTATAGGTAATAAAAAGAATTCCTGTGACCCTTTGGTGAATATGCAAATTAATATTTCTAACCAGACTATGTGTTTGCTCAGAAGAAAGTAGAAGGGAAGTTCAGGCACAATTAGGGATGAGGAAAGAGCCAAGATGCCTGTGGTGTATCTGAACCATGAGAAGGCAGGTAGGGAAAGTATGTCAGCTTCCTGGGGAGCAGGAGCATTGGCTCCTTGGGGTGAACCACAGCTAAAGGTGGTATCTGGCCCTTTTTAGGGATTTGTGTCATTACAGTGATCTGATCCGGGAGTCCAGCACCGGTGAGGTGGGGCTGAAGGGTCAGAGGGAATAGGAAAGGGTAGGCATCCTCAGGTGTGTTTGGGAGCTGGGCTGGAAACAAGACAGAGCTCTGGTGGTGTGCCTCAGCCCTGGCAGGGACCTGGAGGTAGGCAAACGTTCATCTGGGTGGGGGTCTGAGGACTCCCAGTGGGCTCCCCATGCAGAATGAGCAGTGGGGGAAGCGCCCCTCCTCTCTGTGCCCCATGTCTGTAGCATGATGGGATGTCTCTGGCACCCCAGCACAGGGCTTCCCCAGGAAAGGCGCCATCCATGAGCCTGGTGACAAGCAGAAAGGATGGTTTCAGTCATTCAGCTGAGGCCCTGATTTATTTCCACTACAGAGGCCTGTCTGTCTCCAGGGAAGGGAACCGTTCTGGCTGCATTTCTCCAGGCACCAGGAAAGCTTGTGGCTCCACATTTCGTTTTAAGTGGATTTTCCATTCCACCTGGTGTGCACCTCCTGGGGACCACAGCTGGCCCTGCCCCTGGCAGCAGCAGGCAGAGAGGGTAGCAGGGCAGTTCAGAGCATCCTTTTGTGCCCCCTCCTCACAGTGCCCTGGCCCCGCAGGAGTGAGTGTGGCTGGGCTTGTGTGCCTCTGGGAACTCGTGTGTTCTCTCAGTGATTTTATTTTATGAGTGATTTTATTGCAGTCACCTGGGAGCTGACTCTCAGCTGTGTGTCTCCTCACGGGAGTAACCACACACCCGTAGGCCTGGCGCATGCCACGACTCAGGCAGTGTTTCCCAAAGGATGCAGGAGTGTTTCTGCGCGCAGGTTGAGCAGCCTTTCCTGGTCCCTCTCCTCTCCTCTCCCCTTCCTGCGTGAAGGCCAGGGAGGAAAGAAAAGATTGACACTCCTGGGAGCAGGTTCTCTGTCCCTTGCAGCCATCCCCACACTAACTCATTGCGGGCAGAAGAGGGTTCTCACGGTGGTTAGTGATAACGGTGTCCAAGCATCCAGGCATCCCCACTCTGCCAGCCCTGCAGCCGCCTGAATCTCCACCAGGCCCCACCCTGGCTTCTGCAGGGATTTGGCCAGCCCAGCCCCTTCTGAGCTCGGGTCCCGGGCTTGTCCGCTGCTCCTGGGGCTCCCCTCGCCCGGGAGCTGGTCCGTGCCGAGCTGGTGCCGTCGAGAGGGGCTCGGCAGAGCAGGGCTGTGCTTTTGGAGGGCGGGGAGTGGCGGGGGTTTGCCGGCTGCGGGGGTCCCTGGGAAAGCTCCTCAGCCCGGAACTCCTCAGCCCGGGTTGCCCCTGGCCCCCCGCAAGAGATTTTCTGGAAAAACAAGCGAATAGGAAATACATGGATGTACCGAGATAGATAGGAGCGTGCGGCAGCCGGGCGGCGGCGGGCAGCGATCGCACGGCCCCGCTGGGTGACACCGCGCTCGCTGGCAGCGCGGCGGGGACCGGATCGGGCCCGGCGCGCCTGCCCCGTGTCCCCCAGAAATCCCGGTGAGGCATTTCCAGGAGGCCGGGAGAGCGCCGCCGGCGCCAGGCTTTGCGGGGTTTGCGGTGGGCGCACCCCTCAGCAGAAACTCCAAAAGAAAGAGCCCGTGGCCGTCCCAAAGCCGTTCTGCAGGTCGAAGGACGCTGTTCCCTGGGATCCCCTTTTAGAGTGGCATCAGAGACTGGATAAAAGCTCGGAAATTCCTGCGCGGTCCTTTCCAGTCCCAGGGAATTTCGGTAGCTTGGATCACGCCGAAGCGATTTCGAGATCGTATATGTGCTGTGATGTCCCTTAAAATTCTCGCGAATAAAATCAGCGCGTAGGTTTTCTTTCCCCCCACTAATGACAGTCATTCGGACAATTTATATCTTACAGCGAGAGCTGCAGCGCTGACGAAAAAAAAAAGGAAAAAGAAACAGGACTAGGGAAAAAAAAAACCAACACCACATCTGAAGCAGGAATTGACATCCAAATTTTTAGACTCCCATATTTTTAATGTTATGAGAATCTCCCTTTTAGGAGACGCTGCGTTTTGTCGAATTAATAAGATAAATGTTGAAAGCATATTATATGCAGCCTTTAATCCTAATGCAAGGAAAATCGTAATTATGTGGAGGATAAGTGAATTTGAAAGCCAAACATCAGCCCACTCTCTGCAAACCCCGCTCCGTTCGCCCCTGGAAAACGCTTTGTCTCTCTCTCTCTCTCTTTTTTTTTTTTTTAGTTTAAGGGGTTTCAAATTCTATTTTTAATTATTCTTTTTTTTTTTTATCTGTTTTATATCTGAAATGACGATGATCAGGGAGGGACCGGTAAACACTTTTCCACGCGATAAACCCCTTATTTCTGCACAGAGCATCCGCGCCTCTGTGTTTCCCGAAGCTGCGCGCGTGTCGGTGAACGCGGGAGCCCCGCGTGTGCAGGGGGAGAGCCCGTGGCCGCCCCCCGCCCCGGAGCGGCTCGGAATGGGCGGGGGGCTCCGGCCGGGGCTGCCCCTGCCCCGCTCCGGCGGGGAGCGCGGGGCTGCCCGGTGCCGCTTCCCCGCACGCCGGGCCTTCGCCGGCCGCCGGCAGCGCAGGAGGGCCGCTCCACTCCGCGGAGCCGGGCACGGGCATCCCCACTCGGCTCCGTCTCGCCGAGGAGGTTTTTTTCCTGCGTGTCAGATTGCCCCTACCTGGCAGGTGCGGGGACAGGGCGGGAAGGCGCCGCCGGGATCCCGGCGCCGGGCGGAGCGGCCGTCGGGCACCCCCGCTCCCCGCCCCGCATCCCCGCCGGGCCGAAGCGGAGCCGCGGCCCCAAACACGCTCCCTGCCCCGGCAGAGGGTCGGTGGGGGAAGGCGCCCCGCGTTTCCCACCCCTTTCCCCGGTGGTGCCCGGTGGCGGCGGGTCCAGGTGAGGGTAGGGCGGGCGGCGAGCGGGCAGCCCCGAAGGGGTTAACGGGAGGGACGTGGGCTGTCACGCGTCATTGGGCAGATTATGTGCAGCAAACAAAAAGTGTGTGTCTGCGTGCCAGCCCCTCACTGCACCGGGTCCGTCTGCACCGCGCGCCTCCCGCTCCGCCGCCCGCACGGCCCGGCCCGGCATGGAGCGGCGCTGAGAGCCCGAGGCAGCCAGCCCGAAGCCGCCTTTGTGCCACTGTCGGGGCGAGGATTATCCCCACCGTCCCTGGTGAGTACCGGCGGAGGGGCCCCGCTGCCCCCCGCCGCCCCGGAGCGGGAACAATGCCGGGGATGGCCGTGCTGCCGGCGGGCCTGCCCGGGCTGCGGGGACCGGCGGGGGAGCCTCCGGGAGCGGCCCCGGCGCCGCCCGGCCCGGACAAAGGGCGGCCGGGGGGAGGCAGCGCCGAGGGGCCGGGGGCGGCCCGGGGAGCCGGGGAGATGCGGCCCCGTGGGGAGCCGTAAGGGGCTCGCCGCCGCCGGGAGGAAAGTTGGGCTGGGGCCCCTCGCCGCCGGTGGTTTCGTTTGGCGAAATCGTTCCTTCGGGGAAGGGATGCGCCGGGTAGCGGCGGAACGGGGAGGGCGCCGGGGAGGCGGCCGGAGCGCCTTCCCCCCCGGCCTCCGTTCCCGGGGAGGGGCCGGGACCCCCGCCGCCGCTCTGGTCTGGGAGGGGGTGAAGTTCCCGGCGGTGCGGGTCGTACCCCGAAATCGCGGGGGAGCGGCAGCTCGGCAGAGCCGTGCCCGGTGCGAGCGGCGCCAGCCGTCAGCAGGCGCACCGGGAGGAGCACCGGTCTTTTCCCGAGCCAGCCCCAAATGACGGATTTCAATGGCAGATGGGGCAGGGGGAGGCAGCCGTGCGCTAATCTGGTCGGGAAGGGCGAGGGCACCGCAGCCGGCGCGATGCTCCCTCCCCGGCCTCGGCGGCGCCGCCGGCCCCGCACCCTGCCCGCTGCCCGCGCCCCGCCAGCTGCCCGCCGCCCGCATCCCTCCCCTCGTAACGCGCGGCAGCCGGGGCTCTCACCCTGCTCCATAAATAAGCGTGTCGAGGTAAAAATAATTACCTCTGCTTGCTGCTTTTAATTAAAGTCTCGGAGGGAAAGTGCTGGATTATGATAATGAGCAGCCATACGTTCCCCTTGTCGCGCGGAGCGGGAGGTGAGCTGACACGCAATCGGCGACAATGACAAGCCGCTGGAACCCACCCGCTCCCCCGGCGTAGCCCGCAGCCCGGCCCGGCGCCGGGGATTGCACGAGGGAGACCCGGCGCCCGCTCGGGACAGGACCTAGCCGGTGGGATTCCCGGGTCCCTGCTCAGAACCAGCTCCGCCGCGATATCTAAAAAAAAAATAAATCGGCGCGGCAGTCCCCGCACCCCACTTCTGCTCGCAGCTCCGAGCCTACTTTAAATTTTTTTTCAAACCGGAGAAACTGCTCGCCTGCTTTTTTCTTGTCTTTCTATCTTTCTATCTAATTTTTAAAAATGATTTGGAGGTTTTATCGTAATGTTTTATTTATTAATTCAAGTTGATTTTATCTTGTTTTCCGGGGCATCCCGGTGTACCGCTGAGCGGGACCCGCTGCGGTAACGGGGCCCCTCTCTGCCCCTCTCTCCGCCCGCAGGGATGGAGGACGCCGGCGTCCAGCGGGGAATATGGGACGGGGATGCCAAGACGGTCCAGCAGTGCTTGACTGACATTTTTACCAGTGTTTACACCACCTGCGACATCCCGGAAAATGCCATTTTCGGCCCCTGCGTCCTGAGCCACACGTCCCTGTATGACAGCATCGCCTTTATCGCCCTCAAGTCCACCGACAAGCGCACCGTCCCCTACATATTCCGGGTAAGAGCCGCTCGTCCCCGGGCCCAGCCGCTCGCCACGCCGGCCGGTGCCCGCACGCGTCCCCGCCGCGGAGCGCAGGTCGGCCCGGGGAGCCCCGGCCGCCGGGAGGCTGTCCCCGAGGGCAGAGCCGCGCCGCAGCCGCCGCTCCTACTGCTGCCTGGCCCTGTGCTGTCGGTCCGTCGATCGGTCTGTCTTTCGGTCCGGTGGATTGATTACCGCGGGTTTTCAGGTGGACACGTCGGCGGCCAACGGCTCGTCGGAGGGGCTGATGTGGCTGCGGCTGGTGCAGTCGGCGCGGGAGCGGGAGGAGCAGAACCTGGAGGCCTACATCAAGAGCGGGCAGCTCTTTTATCGCTCCCTGCGCCGCATCGCCAAGGACGAGGAGCTGCTGGTGTGGTACGGCAAGGAGCTCACCGAGCTGCTGCTGCTCGGCCCGGCCCGGGCCCCTGCCCGCACCAACGGTGGGTGCCCCGGGCGGGAGGAAGGAGGGGGATCCCTGCGGCCGGGGGGAATCGGGAGGCGGCGGAGGGCTTTGGGCTCCCGATCCCCAAACTCTCGGCGGACATCCCGTCGGTGGCCCCGGCTGACGGTGCTGCTTCTCTCTCCCTCTCTCTCTGTCTGTCGTGCCCACCCGACGCAGGCTCGCCGCCCTTCGCCTGCCCCGAGTGCAGCCAGCGCTTCCAGTTCGAACTGCCCTTCGCCGCACACCTCCGGTTCCGCTGCCCCAAGAGGCTGCACGGCCCCGACATCGGCCCCGCCGCCGAGGCCGCCACCGCCAAGGACGGCTCCGGCAAGGAGCAGGAGCCCGGCAAGTTCGGGAAGTCCGGCGGGCCGCCGCACCACCCCTTCCCCGGGCCCGACGGCGGCCCTGCCGCCAGCACCAAGCCCTCCACGGACTTCCACAACCTGGCACGGGAGCTGGAGAACTCCCGCGGCGGGCGCGCCGGCTCCCCGGGGCGGCCGGCGCCCCCCGAGGGCGGCCCTGAGGCGGCGGCCGGGAAGGCGAAGCGGCGCTTCCCCGAGGAGGAGGAGCGCGGGCCCGGCGCGGCACGGGGCCGCTTCCCGGCGGAGCGGCCGGGGCTGCCGGCGGCGCCCAAGGAGGAGCCGGGCTGTGCCCCGCAGCAGCAGTACCGCGCCGCCGGCTCCTACTGCGGGCTGGAGGAGGGCGGGCGCCTCTTCGCGCCGCCCAGCCCGGAGACCGGCGAGGCCAAGCGCAGCGCCTTCGTGGAGGTGAAGAAGGCGGCCCGCGGCCCCGAGCCCGACGGCGGCCCCGAAGAGGGCCCGGAGCGCGGCTCGCCGGGCGCGGGCGGCGCGGAGCCGGGGCTGTGCCCCCGCGGCGGCGCGGGGGGCCCGCTGGCCGCCCGCCTGGACGGCGGCAGCCCGGCGCGGGGGAGCGCCTTCAGCACGGTGCCGCAGCTCGGGGCCGGCCCTGGCGGGCCCGGCGGCGGCGGCGGCGCCGACGAGAGGAAAAGCGCCTTCTCGCAGCCCGCCCGCTCCTTCCCGCACGTCCCGCCGCTGGTGCTGGGTCCCAAGCTGGGCGGGCTGGGCGAGCCCTGCCCCGACGGCGCCGCCGCCCCCGCCCGCCTGTACGCCGCCGAAGCGCTGGCCGCCAAGCTGCCGGGCGGCGGGGAGGCGGCGGGCGGCGGCGGCGGCGGCGGCGGGGGGCTGCCCAAGCAAAGCCCCTTCCTCTACACCACGGCCTTCTGGCCCAAGAGCTCGGCGGCGGCGGCGGTGGCGGCGGCGGCGGCGGGGCCGCTGCAGCTGCAGCTGCCGTCGGCGCTGACGCTGCTGCCGCCGTCGTTCACCTCGCTGTGCCTGCCGGCTCAGAACTGGTGCGCCAAGTGCAACGCGTCCTTCCGCATGACCTCGGACCTGGTCTACCACATGCGCTCCCACCACAAGAAGGAGTACGCGCTGGAGCCCCTCGTCAAGCGCCGCCGCGAGGAGAAGCTCAAGTGCCCCATCTGCAACGAGTCCTTCCGCGAGCGCCACCACCTCTCCCGCCACATGACCTCCCACAACTAGCGGGGACACCCCCGTCCCGGCCCCGGGAACACGCCCGGGACCCCCGCGCCGGGGACACCCGCGCCGCCCGCCTCTCCCACCCTTCCCCTTCGATGCACGCGTTTCCACAGTCCGGGGAGGGGCGGGGAGGGCAGCGGGTGAGAAGGATGAGAAGGTGAAGAAGAAGAAGCAGAAAAATGAAGGTAAAAGAAAAAAAAAAAAAAAAAAAGAAAAAGAAAGAGAGAGAGAGAAAAGAGAATCACCGGGAAAAAGAAAAAAAAAATTACTTAAAAATACATTTTTTAAAATGTCATATATTGCAACATATTGATGCATTTGTCATACGTTTCTACTTAAATTATTAAGCACTTATGGTTTAGATGTAATAATAATTCTATGTCAGGGTAAATTTTTATTTTGGATATGAAGCTAAGGGCGAGGGGAGCGCGGCGGGGCCGGCGGCCGGCGGGCCGGGGTCCTGCATGCACCGGGCGCTACCACCGTCCGGCCCCGCCGCCCGCGCCCCTTCCCCCCCGAGTGTCACTGGTGCCCGTGGAATGGAGTCTCGGTAGTTCCGTGTTTACCTTCCCTTTCCCGTTTGGGTTTGGTTTTTGGTTTGTCTTTTTTTTTTCCTCGCCCCTCTGGACAAAAAAAAAAAAAAAAAAAAAAAAAAAAACAACAAAAAAAGATTTATTAAACTTTATAGTTTATCCGGGTATGTTGGATGCTTTGACAATAAATGACTTTATTTTCTTCAAAGCACCTGGACGTTAATCGATGCGGGGGAGTGGGCGGTGACGAAGGGGTGGCGAAGGGGTGGCAATGGGGTCCCCATCGGGCCGCAGGGAAGGGCAGGAAAGCCCGACCACGCCGTCTGTTCTCTGTGCTCTCCTTCCCCGCTCCCCTGCCTCCCTCCCTTCGGCCCCTCCGACATGTGTCCGTCCTTCCTCTGTGCGTCTTTGCTTTCGTTCGGCATTTTATTCAGCCTTTATCTCTCGCCTTCATCCTGTCTTTCCCTTCCTTTCCTCTCCCCTTCGTCTTTTGGGTTGTCTTTATTTTCTTTCATTTTACCTTTCTTTTTATTTCTGTCTTTCTGTGTTTTGCTATTTTCCCACCTCCCCTCTTCCAGCAGCCCGTATTGCCCCCCATCCTGGCCACGGCTGTGGGTGGTTGCGGGCTCGCAGGGTGGGCACAGCCACGGAGGCGGCCCGGAGGTTGTCTGGGGTGACAGGGCCCAGGGGAGCCCCCAGCCCGCAGTGTCGTGGGGTAGGGAGCGCTTGAAGGGGCCCAGGGTGGGTCCCCTCTGTCCTGGTGCATTACTGGGTGGTGGCATCGCAGCCAGGGGCACCCGGGAGGGCCAAGACAAGGGGGACACTCCCGGGCACGGGTGCACAGCCTGCGGCGGGTGCGTTCAGTGCCAGCCCCGCTTTGGGGGGCACTGGGGGGCACCGGGGCACGCACAGCGCGGGGATGTGCAGGAAACCCATTTCCACACACAGGCTGCCGTCACCTCGACACCGACGCTGTGCCAGGTCACTGGTAGGGAAAATACCCCAAAGCCGGAGCTGTGCAAGGCTGGAGCCCACAGTGTCAAATCAATGGGGTCCAGGTGCCACCGGCGTCGGCGGCCGTGGGGTTTGGGGTTGCACGGGGTACCCGTGATGCAGCTTCCCGCTGGTGTTGCTCGCTCTCTCAGCGCGCTGACCCCGGCACCCCGGTACCAATAACCCCCAAGCCACGCCAGGATCCGGAGCGGCCCCCTGCTCTCATTCCTTGCCTCTGGAATACACATAGCCTCACCTGCCGCCATTAATTGCGGGGGCGAGACACTGATTATCCCGTGGATTTTCCTTAAGAAGCGGTGCCACCCCTGCGCGTCCCGCTTTTGAGGGTTCCCCGGGATGCTTCCCCGGGCTCCGGGGGATGCGGGCGGGCTGCGGGGATGCCGGGGGCGGCAGCGGCGGGTGGGCACCGCCACCTAGCGGGGCCGCCGCGGGGCTAGCGGCTGTGCTCCGGGCCCCGGCGGGCTCCTTCCCCCGGCGATGGTGCGCAGGGCTCCTCTGCCGCCGCAGCTTCGCCTCTCCGGCTGCCCCGGGCCGGCTTGGGGCCGGCTTCCTCCCGCAGCCGGGGAGGTTCACAGCGGCGGTGTTGGTTATGCTCTGCCCGGCTCCCTGCGCTTGTCCGGGTGATGCTGCAGGAGGGATGCTGCTTCCCCTGCACGAAGGTGCACTCGGGAACCCAGCACATACCCTCAGGTTTCGCAGTCTCCTCCATCTACCCCAAATATTGTATGGCTTTCACAGCCGTGTGCTGTGCTGTGCCCCTGCCCTGGCAGCCTCCTGCAGCACCGTGCCTTCTGTGCATTCCTTGGGACTCTCTCAGAAGGCACTCTGCTAAACCCCAGGACTTCTCCCACTGGGGTTGTGTTAGGGGTTGCAGTCAGCCCCCTAAAAGCACTGTTAGACAGGGCACACGTGGTGCAGCAGGTGCCTGCATTGTTACTTCCACACAAAGCTCACTCTGTTTCTGTCTAAAAGCACAAAAATCTACAGGCTAGGGAATTTAATCCAAGACTTTGTTTGGGTGAAATCGAATATCGAACTCCAAAGTGATAAATCAAACTCCAACTGATGCTTCCTGCACAAGCAGATCGTGCTGTAATAAGGGCAGGCAGTGCCCATGATCCTGAAGAGTCGGGTGTTGTATGGAGAGGGTTCCCCTTGGGCCTTTTGGGATCAGGGCTTGGCCACAGCACGTTCCTCCTTCCCCAGAGCCATGCTGGCTCTCCTCAGGTCAGCAAGGGTACAATTGCCACATACTGCTCCTTTGTCATCATTTCTGCTGCTTGGGAAACAGGAAGAGAATTTTTTTTCTTTTCATTTTTTTTTCTTTAAATGTCTTTCCCTGTCTGCAGTTGATGCTATGCTGTGTCTCTGCACAGCACAGAAGCTGTGGCACCAGCTGGCTTTCCCCCATGCAGGGTCCTCACCCAACATCACAGCCCAGCCAGCTGTGGCATCGCCTGGGCATTTCTCTGGGACAGAGCTGCCCCTGTAAGCCTCTGCCAGAGCCCACAGATGCATTTGCCTCTGAAACCTACCCACAAGGGGCATCTTTGATATGCTGCAGAGGAACAGCAAGTAGGAGCCGGGAGTAAGGATGAGCAGCCTTCAGATTTGGGGAGCCCCTTCCCTGTGCCCTGCAGCCCTTAGACTGCTCTATCTTCCCTGTAGCTGGGCCACGCTGCAAATCACAACAGTGATAATAATTCAACAAATCCTGATATCAACGCTGTTCCTGGGGAGCAGAAGGCAGTTTTGCACCCACAGAGGTTTCTGTTTGAAGGCAGCCACGGGCAGCAGACCCACAGGCTGTGCACTTTGGGCTGCAGCTGGAGCTAGCTGCCTGCCTGGGGGCCTGATCCCCTCCTGCCCGAGCCAGCAGGAGCTGTGCCTGTGTAGGTTTGGGAATGGATTAGGTTTGGGATGGGCACCTGAACTGCTCGCCAGTGTGGGCGTGGGCTGTACAGAATGTCATGTGGATTGTGTCCCATAGGTCTGGACAGAGGTGTACAGGTGAGGCTCTCCCAACCCCTGAGCATCCTCACAGCCAGCCTGCAGAGGCCACCCCAAAATCTGTGTGTTGGGTTTTGTGCTGTGTGTGAAGGTGCTGAGTGGCGTGCCGGACAGACAGACATCTGCTGCCACTGCTGTGAGGAGGCCGAGCTCCTCTATGTGCAGTGCCTATCTCCAGCTAACCTCTCACTGGTTACATTTGGAAAATCAGCTACTAGGATTTCACTGCAACACCGAGCTCTGGAAAACGCTTTGTTCAGCTGTGGGTGTCTAGGAAAGGCTGAAGTGATTCCCTTGTTTGAAAATTCCATGAACTGTACGGTATTCCTTCCCTGCTTTCCCTGCTGCTAAGGGCTGATTTGGAGTGGGGAAAGACCCGGCCCAGTACAGAACGTGTTGATGGTGTGCTTAGAAAAAAGACAAACAAAAACCAAAACACAGGGGGGATGTTTCTGTGAGATACACTGCTGTCCTGCAGAATGCTGGAATGCCTGAGCGCTTTGAGCTTTATTTAAAGACATAGTGCTTTTCACATGTTAGAATTCTTTTCTTTCCTTATCCCGGTTGCTTGTGAGGTGGCTTCTGAGTGATCTCGGTGACATTCGTGCCCGTGGGGCATGTTAACCACTTGCACCTGTGCTTTCCCCACCACCTGAAGGTAATAATCATCTTAGTTAAGTAAGAGGAGGGCAATCATCTCAATTGAATTCACCTGTTCTAATGCACACCCTCCCTCCTGGTAATAGGTTTGGACAATCATCCTAATTAAATTAACCTTTTTTAATGCACCTCCTCCTGGTGGAGTGTTTGGTTCTGCAAAGCTTCTGACTCAGCTGCAGTTCTCCATGTTTCAGGACAGGGGACGCTTCCAGGGGGATGTACAGGGGGACCTGGGGACCAGCCACCCCCCTTTGACTGTGGTGAGTCTCCTTCAGGCACAACCTCGTTGCAGGGGTTTTGTTTCCAGGCTCTGCTGGCTGGTCTCATGTCTCCCCATGCTTTGCCTGGCATATTTTTGAGTGGTAATTTAGCAGCACCAGGCTGACATGGGGAGGGGGGAGCGCTCCTGCGGTGCAGCTCGCAGGCCCGGTGCTCTGCAGCAGATCAAACAGGCTCGGAAGAGTCCTTCTCATCTTCAGTCGGGGAATTTTACACTTGAAACACAGCTTTGCCTCCCCATTTGCTGACTTTCCTCTGTAACCGAGCCCTGAATAATTTAAATAACATAACATCAGTATTAGGCTTCTGAAGCTGCTGGTGTGTGTGAGTGAGGATTGCTACTGCCAAAGGCGATTACACACAATTGCTCTGGGAAGTTCACTATTACCTCTGCTTATTTATTTAGGTTTAATCCTCATGTTTGGTTTGTTGTTATGTTGGTGTTCTTTGGGGCTTTTTTTGAGCTGTGCTGCAGGAGCGCCTGGAGTATTTGAAACGGGTGTGTTGGGCAGGGGAAGAATTAAGAAGCACCCAGAATCACACAGCGCTGTTGTGAGCCCTGAAGTGTCACAGTGAGGATGAAAACACACCTTGTGCTATGGGGACTTGTGACAGTATCCTCTCTACAGTGAGAGTGGTTGGGTGTTGCTCTGAGGGGCACAAGGGAGTCCCCAGAGAACGGGGGTGCTGTCCTGCAGCTGTCCCATTCCACCACAAAGAAAAGAGGAGTGCAGGCAACCAGTGAAGCCCCAAGGGCTCTGCTGCCTCACTGGGGCCCCCCCAGAAAGGGTTAGGAATGTTCACTGCAGTGGGGTTCCTTCCAAAAGGAGGTCTTGGGGACCAGCCTGGGCAAGCACACCTGGCTGGTGTGACTTCTTGGTGTCCACCCCCCATCAAAGGTTTGAGTTGTCTGGGAATTCTTCAGGTGGGAAATAACAGCAGTGTGAGTGAGCAGAGGCTGCCTGGCAGCCAGGGTGGTGGCAGGAGTGCTGTTGGAAACCGTGAGGGTGCACGATAGGGTGGAAGCTGAGGGGGCTGGACTTGCTGGTGAACCTCTGGCCACAGAAGTTTCTCAAGGCGAGTATCCCTGTCCTGAGCATGCAGATGCCTCCTTTCTGCCCCTGGGCTGCTGCTGTGCCCGCTCACCCCCAGGATGGTAACTGTGAACATTTTTGAATTTGCTTTTTACTTTCAGGGGCAGAAGTGGTTTCTGCTGCCTCAGATGGAGAACAGGGATTTTGCTGCCATGATCCTGTACCAGCTGCAGCCTTTACACCAAGATGCCCAAGAGGAAATCCTCCTGGAGCAAGGTGGCCTTCTCTCCTCAGCTGTGTTGCTACAGGAAGTCTCACACAAACGCCACTCGAGAGGTGAGGAAGTCCTGCAGCTCCTCATCCTTCTCATGGATCAGCATGTGTGTGTAATTCAAGAGGAGGTGGGTAAGTGGAAGTCATGGCTTTTGCCAGGCTAACCCCTACAGCTGGGAGAAGTAAACAAGGTCTGAGTGCCCTGACTTTCCTGCAGGTATGTGCATCTATATATAGGGCAGTCTATGTATACATGTCTATATATAATGCTTGTGCATATAGCTCTGTGGATATAGATATCTGCTGAGAAATGGTTTGAAATGGCAGCAATGCTGTGAGATCATCTGCTCGCACCAGCCTGTGCCAGGTGTCACCCAGGCTGGATGCAGCTCCTCAGCCCGTGTCCCTCCCTCCGTGTGCCCCCGACCTTCAGCTTCCTCGGGAGGCGGAGGTCACCCTCCGGCGTGCCACCGGCTCTGCCTCCTTCCTGCCGAACCTGATCCCTGCCTGGACGAGCCCTGCAGTCAGAGCACCCTGGGCAGGTCGAGGGGCAGCTCCTGGCGGGGTGTGGGCACAGCCCCGGTGGGGCAGCGCTGAGGGCACACGGGGGGAGCGGGGGCTGCGGGCTGGGCAGGGTGCGTCCGGCCCTGTTGGCTTTGGGCCAGGTGAGGTTTCTCCAGTGGCTTTGAGGACATGGAACTGCCCTAGGAGCTGAGGAAAGCCTAATCCATACAGAGCTGTGCCAGGAGGATGGATGGGCTGTTGCTGCGGGGTCTCCTCCTGAGCGGCGATGCTGTGCTGTCGGTGTGTTTGTGTTTGGGGAGGAGCTCGGCCCATGGTGCTGGGGGACACCGGGCACGTGTGCTGTCCCCCTGACGGTGGCGGGAGGCTGGGGCTGTGTACCCCTTGCCTGGGAGCCGAGGAGGATGTTGTGGTTTGATAAGGGCCGCCGCCACCTCTCTGCAGGCCGTAAGATGCCATTGGGGGGTCGTGATGGGCCCCCCCCGTTATCCCTGAGGGCCAAGCAGGGCCCCGTGAGTGAGGGAGAGCGGCTTTGAGGTTCGAGGGCTGCCCCGAGCCCCCTGCCCGCGGCTGGGCTGGCCGTGCAGCTGCCGTGTCGCCCCCCGAACCCCGGGCAGGGGGCTGCAACCCGAGCCTGTCCCCAGAGTCCTGCAGCCCCGCGGCCTCGTCCCGGCCAGGAGGACAAGTTAATTCCCAGAGAGATGCACCCTGAGCCCCGCATCTGCCGCGGGCACGGGGGATGGGGGGGGGGGGGGGGGGCGTGGGGCCGGGCACAGGTGCGGGGCCGCCGCCCGGTTATAAATAGCGGGGAGGGGCGGCCCGGCTCCCCCCGTGCTCGGTCCCCCCCTCCAGGGCTAGGAGCGGGATGCGGCGCCCTGCCTCCCTCCCTCCTCCCGCCCGCCGGCAGCATGAGCCCGTCCTTCCTCCTCCTCCTCCTCCTCCTCGCCTTGCCCGCCCGCGCCCGGCGAGAGCAGGTGCCCGGCGGGGCGCAGCGGGGCCGCAACGCCCCCGCGTCTTCCTCCTCCTCCTCCTCTTCCTCCGCGGCGGCGGCGGGGCCGAGCCGCTTCCCGCGGAGCCGCCCGGATCGGCGGCGGGGCCGGCTGTATTGCCGGGTGGGCATCGGCTTCCACCTCCAGCTGCACCCCGACGGCCGCGTGGACGGCGCCCACGACGCGAGTCCGCTCAGTGAGTGGGGAACGGGAGCTCTGGGGGGGCTGCCGGGGCTCAGCATCCCCGTCCTTGCGGGCTTCCCATCCCCGCGGGGCTATCGGAGCCCCTCGCTCCTGTCGCCCTCGCCTGGGGTGAGCTGCAGCCCCGGCGGGCCCGGGAAGGGGCGTTTGGGGTGCTGGGGGGGCTGTGCTCTGTGGGATAGGTGGGAGATGCCTATGTTCCTCAGGGAGGTGCCACCCGGGGGTTTGCCCAGCCCGAGGGGATGGTGTGAGAGCCTGAAGGGCTGCACTGCCACACCAGGCACGTGGGGGAGAAGGAGATGCTGCCCCTTTTCGGTCCTTTCCCAGTGGGACTTTTCCATCCCTCTCACTGCATTCTCATTCTCCCAGCACAGCGATAGGATATATTCAGTTTAAAAATAGGACTGAGGCTGACGTTCCCCTGAGAGAAAGCTGTGCTAACTCACGGCTTATCCTCTGGTCGGAGTTGCCATGATATCCTGCTGGAGGGAATGAAATGGCAGGTGGGGATGAAAAATCCCTCCAGGAGCCCGGGGGCTCGGGGCCGAGGTGACCCTGGCGGTGGCTCAGCTGTCGGGAGCACTCACGCAGCAGCCACCACATCTGCCCAGGACCGAAGGATTTGGGGCCCAGACTGTGCCGGCTCCAGGAGGGAGAGCAGGAGCTCTGCTCAATGTTTGGTGGGCACAGCAGGACACGTGGCCTGGAGGGGTTTAGGGGATGGATAGGAAAAGGGGCCCTCACTCCATGGCTGTTTGGGGAGACACGGGTTTGGAAGGGCTGGCAGAGGTTTGGTGCTACAGCTGTCCTGCAGAGACCTGAATTACGTGCAGTTCCTTCCTCCTTAAGCTGAGCTATCCCCCCCAGAAAGACCACAGGGATACCAGCTCCACACGTGGGAGCAGAGCCAGCCCCAGCCGGTGACGGGGGGCAGTGCCGGGCTGTGGCACTCAGGAGGCCCTCGGGAGGAAGAGGATGGCTTTTGGCAGGGAAACCTGGCCTTTGGCCTCTGGGAAATGGGGCTTGACCCCGGGCAACCCCAACAAACAGGAGCGTGTCTGCCATGGCAGCAGGGCCACCCCGAAAGGGCAGGAGGGTTTGGGGTGCCCTTGGGGACAGGCAGGTGTTTGACAAGGGACTTGCCCTGCTCCAGTGGGGCTGCTCAGCCCCGTGGCCTGTGGCATGAGGGGTGTGGCAGCTTGTAACCCCCCCAAAGTGCCCCAGGCCCTTGGTGCTGGGACTGGGGTGCCTCAGGGGGATGTTCTTCCTCCTTAAAATAAACGTGGGAAGCCATAATCCGACACCCAGCCTTGGGGGATTTAGCGTGGCCTCGCAGCGGCTCCCGGCACCACGTTAATCCCACGGCCTCGTGGGGCTGGACGAGATGCTCTGCGGGCTCCTCCCTCTGGGGCCGCGGCCACGGAGCCCCTGAGGCTGCGGCGGGGCGGCAGTGCCGGCTTCTCGGGGTGCCAGGGGTGCTCTGGGGGTGTGCTGGTGCCCCCCAGCTGGCAGGGCTTGGGGGGCACCCGGCCCTGTGCCCGAGTTACCCTGCACCACCCGGGGAGGTGACATGTCGATGCTGCTGCTGAGGGATGCTCGGAGGCTGCAGTTCCTGTGTCGGATGAGCTGCAGGTCCTGCGTGCCCCATCAGGGGCCAGAGCCCCCATCACGCTCAGAAAAGTCGCATTTTTTCCATGGCTGGGCTGTGAGGGTGCCTCCAGTCCCAGCTGGCTTGTGGGACCCAGACTTCCCGAGTGCAGTGTCCATGGCATGGGCAGCTCTGATCCCAGCAGGCTGGTGTAGGTGGTTTACCCAGGGGTGAACTTGTTCTACCACAGCCCAGCCAGGAATTGTGCCCCAAAATGGAGCTTTAAAAAACCCTCCAAGTCCCAGCCAGCAGCTCGTATCATCCCAGAGTAGATGGAGGCAGAGGGATGGAGCAGGAGCTGGGTGGAGCCAGGCAGCTGAGGAAGGAGCAGGGACGTGGGAGAGGAAATGCAAACCTGTCAGACTAAGTTGTATTTATTTTTTTTCTCTGTCACGCCGATGTGGGAAGAACTGTGATTTATTCTGGGATTTCTGTCATCCTAGGTATTTTGGAAATATTTGCTGTGTCTCAGGGGATTGTAGGAATACGAGGAGTTTTCAGCAACAAATTTTTAGCGATGTCAAAAAAAGGAAAACTCCATGCAAGTGTAAGTAACCCCCCCCCCCCCCCCCCCCTCTTACCAGTATGTGTGGTGCATTTTAAAGGCTCTGTGACACCTCCCAAGCGCCGGCACCGGCGCCACCAGACACCGAGGGACAGGTGGAGCCGCAGCCCCCGAGCCCACCTTCCTGCTCGGGGCTCTACAGTGTGCGGAGCGCGCCCTCGGGAGCGCGCCCGGCGCGGTGTGCATCAGCAGAGCCGGCTCCCCGAGCACGGCCGGGTTATTTTTAGCTGCCGCAGATCGCGCAGAAGGGTTTGGCCAAATGTCTCCTCCCGGCGGGCAGCACGCGTGGCGCCGGCAGCGCCGCGGCTCGGGCTGGCTCTGCCCTGGGCCACCGGGAATTGGGGCAGGTGAGGGCCGGGCTGCGGCCAGGGTGGGAAAATCTCGGTCACCTTCCTCTGCAGGGTGTCGACCTGAAGGCTGAGGTTTCCTGCTGGTCTCATGATGCTTTTCCCAGCTCTCTGTTTCGGAGGAATCCATAAGCTGATTTTGCTGCTGGTTCCAACCTCGGGATGCTGCTTCCCTGTTTCTTGCTGTCAGCTCCAGGGACCGTTTAGGCAAACACAGTGAGCCCCAGTGCTTGCACCCAAGTGGGTGCCTCTGAAAGGTGTGTGTGCATGTAGGGGCATTTGTAAGGCAGCATTTCATCCCTGAGGGTGCTTCCCAGGGAGCCCGGCCAGGGCTGAGGGCTGGGGAAAAGGAAAAGGCTGTTACCCATCCCGCAGCTCCGAGACAAACCTCCCGGTGGCAGGGCGGATGTCACGGATGTGCCTGCGCTGCCCGAGGCCGCAGATCACCTCCAGGGGGATTTCTGGACTCACCTCTCTCTCCCTTAAGCCTTTCTGGTGTGTTGCTCCTACAGCCTACTGATGCTTAGGTGAGCATGTGCTCGCTTCTCTTAAGAAATCACCTATGAGCGTGAATGGGATCTAAGGGAGAAGGGGAATGGTTCTGTGGAGGAAAAAACATGAGGTGAGAGCAGAGGGGCAGAGCGGGAGGAGAGGGAAAGGATGGAGAGGAGATTGCTGGACCCTCCAGAGCCTTCCCCTCTGGTGTACAATGGCCTCTTATCTGAGCTGCAGCCTTGATTTACGCCCTGGCACAGGCAGAAATTAAATCAAGCCTTGTCGGGGCACGGTTAATTGTTGACACACAAAGGGCAGGGCCAGAGAGGGACCTCAGTCGGAGGGTCAGGGCAGGGGTGAGGACATGCGGTGCCCCGCTCGGGTGAGAGCTGCAGAACTGTAGAAACTTGACCCAAATGTCTTGAGATTGCTGGGCTGAACAATGCCAATAATGCAAACCCAGCATCTGTTGTTCTTTGCTGTGCTGGCAGGACGGGGGTTATTTCATGGCCTAATGAGTGCTGAGCAGCACAAAGCACGTCCTGTGCCCGTCACTCAGGGCAGAGCCTTGATATGGTAGTCAGGCTGGGGGCTCCACACTGAACCGCAGGCAAAACTCATTCCTGCAGGGATCTGGGCTCCTCCAAAACTTGCTCTTGGGCTCTGCTCCATCCCAGCTCGGTGTTTCACAGGTGCTCTCCTCCTCCTCCTCCTTCTCTTTCTTTTTTTTTTCATGCCAGCTTAATTAAATTACTGAGTGGTTCATTTTTAGAGGCGCCAGCTTCGGAAGATGACAGTTATCCCGGCAATTATCAGTTGTGCGCACAGATGGCTTTTTCCTCGTTGGTAAACCCTCGCTCTCCTGTTTGGCCATTTTTAGCACGGAGAGGGTAGGAGGGGTTGTGTGCCTGTCCAGCATGGACCCTGGGGGGACAGATTTGTCCAGGTAATTCTCTTTTCCCAGGAGCTGCCACCAAGCTGCATTCCTGGCTGGGGCAAATCTCTGCTCAGCTGGATTTGGAAATTTAATTGACTCCAGGTCAGCTCTGGAGCTCTGCAGAGCAACTCCAGTGCCAGCCATGTGATGTGGCTGCTCCCCCTGCCCTGTGTGGGGAAAAAAGTGGGTTTTCCAGGCTGGAGCACTGCAGTGATGAGCTGAGAGGCCAGGAGGTGGGCAAGTCTGACAGGATCGTGGTGAGGCAGCTGCTGATGCACTTCCCAGGCATGTGGGATGTCCTGCCTGAGCACTGGGGCTGCAGGGAGCACCAAGGGTCAGCAAAGCCTTACTGGGGAAGGTGGAGGCCTGTGCACGGGGCAGACAGCAGGGAGGGTGTATGGAAGATGAGGAGAGCAGAAATGAGTCACAGAGTTGGTGTCCCTCGGGACCAGCAAGCTGAAGAAGGCCTAAATCCAAGTGCTATGAGGTGAAATGAGCGTGGCAGGCTGTGGGCTCTGTCACTTGTGCTGTAAGGCTCAGCTTCTTGGGTTAAATCTGGGCTTTTGAACACTTCCCTTGTGCTTACAAAGCCCTGCTGGGGGTTGGGTCTTGCTCTGGGCAGCCGGTTTGGGAGCTGCAGAGCTCAGCATCTCCTCCATGTCCGTGGTTTGGAGGTGTTGCTGTGGAATGGAGCTGGGGAAACCCTTGGGGCACCGGGCACGGTGTTCACCACCAGGTTCAAGTGTGGCAGAGCATTTGGGAGGGGCTGCCAGGGTCTACAGACAGGGATTCCAGGGTGTGGGCACACAGGTGCAGTGCTGGGCTCTGCTCTTTGGCTTTGGGATGTTTTCCCCAAGGAAAGCCCAAACCTGGGTGCCAAGCAGCTCCTGGAGTACCTCCACCGGAGGTTTTCCAGTCAGGTGCCCGGTGCTCCATATTTCCAGCCGCTCCTCAGGGCCGGCTTTGGGGAGGCAGCCCAGCCCGGGAGCGCTGGGGCACAGCTGCCCCCCGGCCCTTGCGAGCGGTGTCCCCTGTGTGTCCCCGCAGGCTCGCTTCACGGTGGACTGCCATTTCCGGGAGCGCTTCCAGGAGAACAGCTACAACACCTACGCCTCGGCCGTGCACCGCAGCCCCCGCTCGGGCCGCCCGTGGTACGTGGCGCTCAACAAGCGCGGCAAGGCCAAGCGCGGCTGCAGCCCCCGCGCCCGGCCCCAGCATGTCTCCACGCACTTCCTGCCCCGCTTCGGGCACCTGCAGACCCCCGAGCTCGCCTTCACCGTGGCCCTGCCCGACAAGAAGCCGCTGCCGCCGCCCAAGGCCCGGCCCGCCCCGGCCCCGCCGCGCAGGAGCCCCGGCCCCGCCCGCTACCGGCTCAAGTTCCGCTTCGGGTAGGGCCGCACCGGGCAGCTCGGGGGTGACCCCGACGCGGGGACCCGTGTCTCCCTCCGCACATGGACACCGGGAGCCTCCCGGGCCGGGATTGGATCGTCTCTTCACCGCACGGACCGGGCGCCATCCCCGGAGGCGTGCCAAGGAGAATTCCTGCCGTGAATTCCAGCACTGGACGGGACCTCGGGTGAGCGTTCTGTTGTTGGGACCTTGAGTAGGAAGGTACCTCTACAGCGAACATGTTTTCTTGTTTTCACTAGTGACTCCTTCGACAATCATTTTCACACGAGAGAGATGTTCAGAGCCAAGCGGTTTTGTTTGTTTTTCTCGCATCTCCTTCTTGCTGCACTTTTTCCTCTGACCATACCTCAGGCACCGTGCATCCAGGTCTGTCCCTCTCCCTCTCTCGGAAGCCAGCTCTTGCCTTCCGCAGGTTAAACCCAGAGACCAAGCCCTGCGAACTCTGCCGCCTTACCTGTGGTGCGGGGCGCTCTCCAGACCCTTTGTTGGCAATAATGGATGTGTGGATGTGTTTTGTGGGGGTCGCAGGCCGGGGGACGGTGGCTGCTTGCAGCCCGCCCCTGGCGGTCTCTCCCGTTCTTCCCTGGACAGCTGGAGGAGCGAGTCTCCTCCTGTCCTTCCGAGCACGGATTAGATGCCTGCTTTGAAATACCTCTGCCCCAGTGCCGGGGCATTCCCGCTCCCTGGAGGAGCCCCCCCGCAGGTATCCCCACGGGATAGGGATGCCTGTGGCCCCCAGGTGCCCGACAGTTTCGTCCAACCTTTTTTGCTGCTGATTTATTTTATCACTCTCAATACATTTGCAGAGGCAGGGAGCAAGGTTTTTGTTTTTCAGCGAGCGTGGCGATGTGGTAATAAGTGCTGTTACAGCTGCTGGTCCCCTGGGGAGTGTTTCCCCCACCCTGGCGGCCCTGATGTGGAATTGCTTCTCCATCGTGATAGTAGCAGTGCACACGGAGTTTGCAGTGGGTGTTTAGCAGTGTTGCTGTTCGTGCAGGCACTGGTAGCATCGAACCTCACCGGTGAAGCCTTAATAGGAGCCCGGGTGGGCTCAGGTTGGCAGAGCCCCTCAGGACATGAGCCCTGCCAGCGTCCGGCAGCAATAATCAGCCTCCCCTCCGCATCTGAGTGTGGCTGTGTCCTTTGGGATTGTGGTTCTTTGCCTTTGTCATCCCTCTGGCAGCCCCTGGCCGGACATGTGTGCTCCATGGGATGGGGACGCTGGAATAAAACTGTTGTTTCATTTTATAACCCGATTGTGTGATCTCTTGCCTTGTCTGTGCCTGATTCCCTTCTCCTGAAGGGAAAAACAAGTGGTGATGGGGTGAAGCAGAGCTGAAGGGATGGGTGTGCTCCCTTTGCTGTGCCCTCCAAACTGTGCCCTGGGCCATCCCAACTCCGGGGCAGGTGTGTCCTGCGCTCCCCTCACTTCCAGCTGGGCTGTCTGGCTGTGCAGGGACAGAATCCCAGTGATTTGTGCTCAGCTCCTCTCCGTGAGCTGATGGAATCGGAGCCTTTGCAGATGCTAGCCCAGGCAGATAACAGAGGAGAAAATGTGCTGGTCTTGGTGCCCCTGCATGCCCTCAGAGGAAACAAGGTATTGATTTCATCTTTTTTTTTTCATCTTTTTGGGGAAAAACCCTCAAAAGCTGATGTTTTGATGTTGTGATAATAATTAAAACATAGTTGTGCAGTTGAAACAGGGAGAGCAGGGTTGGGGAATCCAGCAGGCACTGCCCATTCCTGTCAGACACTCCTCTTTAAGGGAATTCATGGGGCTTGCTCAGCAGCAGGGGACTAAAGGCCTGAGAATGTGGCCGATATTTATTTTAAATTTAAAATTTGATTTTTTTTGGGGGGGGAGGGTTTTTCCTGTTTCTGTTTTCCTGTTCAACCACCTCAGAAGTACTGCTGCAGTGCTGGAGAGAACAAACCAGAAACCTGAGAGGATGAAGAGGATTCCTAGGTTCCTTTCCAGGCAATTTCCGCCTTCAGAGGAGGTGCAAATCCACATGGAGCTGGGAAGGGCAATGTGAGGAGTGCAGTGAGCTGGCACTGCCCCCCAGCTCCCTGGTTTGGAGACATCCATCGACCTTGTGAGAGGAAAAAAGCCTTCCCATCCATTTTCACCCTGCAGTCACCCCTACCGCAGGCGTATGCCTTGTTCCACATCCCCCAGGAGGATTTGTGTGTGTCCTGCACTCCTGAATCCATGGCTTGGAAGGAGCAGCCTTGAGCAGGAGTGAGAGGAAGAGGATTTCCTATGGAGCAGGTGAGGAAAGAAAAATGAACAAATGTCAGAGCTGAAGGGTCCCTTAGGGTGCTTCAGGGATCTCAGGGCTGGAGACCCCCGGGCCGGGCTGGGCTCCGTCAGCAGCGGAGCATTGAGGGGGACAGGGGCAGACACACAGTGTGTCCCCCCCCCGCCACTGAGGGTCAAATAATTTGGCACAAACACCGTCCGGAGGTGTGAGCTGAGCTGGCAGTGGGGCTGGCTCGGGTGGGCCAAGGCAGCCTCTAGCTGCTCCTGGCCCAGAAAGGTGTAGGAGATCCTGTGCAGGGCTTGTGGAGTAGGATTTGGGTGCTGAGTCGCTGCCAGGGACGATCTGCTCGAACAAGCCGCGTCACAGCGACATCCCAAGGCTCCCAAGCGCTGGAATTCGCATCTCCGAGGTGCCAGTGCGCCCTGCTGGGAGCCAGCTCTAGGGGGAGCGGGATGCCCGCAGGCAGTGTCGGTGGCAGGGCCGGTCACCTCCAGGTGTGCTCCGGGGCACGAAGGGAGTGAAGCCAAGCCCTGTTTGACTGTGGGCGCTGTCACAGCACAGGGTACGCGCTCCTCTGCCCGGGATGTTTTGTGTTGTTACGGTGTGTCCCCGCTCCTTCAACTCGCCTTGGAAAATCCTTGATGCACTCCCCGAAAGTCTCTGGCGAGGGCAGCTCAGGCAGAGCTTAGGCAGCTTCAGGCTTTAGGTTTCTCTTTTTTTTTTTTTTTTTTTTTTTTAGCTGTGCCTTCTCACACTTGCGGCAGGCAGCGTGCGCTTGCTGTGAAAGCTGAGCCTGTCTTGGGAATTCTGGGCTTTGCAGTCGTGCATTGTCGTGTCCTGTGTCTGGTTCCCTCTGATTTCTGTTCCTGCCCTTGCTTCTCTCTGATTCCCTGGTGTGTACATCTTCAAACACTTACTGGTGTGCCTTCCTGGCCTCTTGAGGAAAACACAATAACAGCTACCATAAATAGTAGTTTGGGGGGGAATCTTGCTATGAGGAGCTAAAAACCATTTTTATAGTGCTTAGATTGTCAGCATAGCTGGTGAACGGTAGAGCCACTGAGTGGCTTCCTTGTCCTGTGTGATTTTCCCCCTTTTTCTGGTGCTGGGAGATGATTATGGCATAATTTACTAGCATGTGTCAAATGTCTTTGGTAGCATTTGTGGGCCAGGAGCACATGTGCTGCATAGTTCAGCCATTGCCATACCTCATGTGCTATCCTGTTCCAAGCTCCTAATTCAGGAAAAACCTCACTTTTTTTTTTAATGCCTTTTAAATTAATTTTTTAAATTATTATTATGCAGGATTGACTCTTCACAGAATCATAGAATCCCAGAATGGTTTTGCTTGAGAAGAACCTTAAAGTTCATCTCATTCCACGCCCCTGCCATGAGCAGGGACAACTTCCATGGGACTGAGTTGCTCCTAGTGCTGTGTAATCTGACCCTGAACATACCCAAGGAAAATAATGGGAGTCTTTTAGCCCACAGCTGGGACACAGGACCACAGGTTGTTAATCCCTTGTGTCCAAACAGAGATGTTTGCTCCTGAAATCCCAGATGGAACTGATCCAAACCAAACCTGGGTTTGAGTTCCATCAGCCAGAGGAGGGAATGAGCCCTGGTGCCAGCCATCCTGGGGGTGCCACACAGGTCTTAGCATTTCTCTACTGTCATTTGCTTTGTGTGATTCTCCCTTGATCAGAGAGGGCAGAAGAAGAGGCAGGAGGGGGAGCTCATTTTGTTTCTGTGAACTCCAGGCTGGGGGCAGCTGCAGAGAACTTTGGGTGCAAATAATCCTGCCCAAACACAGTCAGCTTGAACCTCTCTTGGGCACTTTTGGATCCCTCTGTGCCATTCCTCCTGTGATCCTTTAGCTGCGAGGTGTGGGCTCAGAAACACCTGCCCCTACTGGATGCACTTTTACACATATAAACTTAGGTTATTAGGAAAGTAATCAGGTGTAATGAAAACGTGTTCTGTTTAGAAAACACAGAAAGCAGGTGTTTTGGCACACTTGTTAACAGTAGGTCTTGCACTTTGTTTCTGTTTTTTTAATCCTGTTTTTAGGAGGACTACTAAATTACAAAATTAAAAGTGAGGGGAAAAAAATGTTGCTTTTCATTTTCTATGCTTTGCATTGGGCGTTATGTCAAGTGATTCCACTGAAATATAAACTGAATAATTGACCTTCAGGCCTCTGCAGTTCATTCTTTTACTGTGTTTCAGTGGCTGCAGGCACTAGAAACACCAAATCCCAAAGCATTCCTACATCTGTGACATGAAGTGCAGCATCTTTAAACCCAAGTGCTCAGTGTGGGCTTTCCAGGTGGGTGCAGGTGGTCCATCCTGGCAGGGGTGTGGGAGCCCCTGGCCCCTCAGGAGTCAGGGCAGGCTGAGAGAAGGAGGAGCCTCCCCACAGCTCCAGCTGGGGATGATATTGGCTGCTGGAAACCCTTGGTCCAGAGCTGGGAGAACTGCAAGAACAGCTTTTCTTCTTCTTTCTGTCCATCACTAGGAGGAATATTAAGGTGAAGCTGCACTAATCCCTTTATTTTGTTTTTCCCCTTGGCTTTTTTACTGTTTAATCCTGTGAGCATTTCCAGCCTTGGCTATGCAGGCTTCTGAAAAAGCCCAGCAGGTAGGCAGATGTTTGTTTCATAGGTGTTAGGTGTCATTTGTATCATAGGTATTTGCCCACGAGTGTTTGTGTCAAATTTGGAGGGGTGTGGGTTTTGTATCTGCGGACCACTCAGGCCATTGGGCCTGAAAGTCATCCCTCAAGTACAGAAACCAAGCAATTTTCTTAATTCCAGGTGTTATGTCCCTAATGTTCCTAATACAGTGTAAAGTATCTTTTTAAGAGACTGAGATGTTTAGTTATCTTTGTGCTGTAGACAAGGGATTTGTTGGGCTGGCAGCAATGTTTTTCCACCTGGAGGTGTCTTACAATAATCAACACAAGAAGTAATTGGTTTTCCTTTTTTTACTGTTTTTTATTGTAGTTTGGGGAAAATGCTTGGCTTAAATGAATCAAATGTGTTTAAGTGCTTCCTTTCTAGAGGATTACTCTGTTATTTTCTTATGAATCCTCAAGGAAATGGAGCTGGAATCTGAGAAATGGATTTGCCTGTGGATTCCTGCAGTTCATGGTCTGCTGGGTGAGGGTTCTTCTGGCCAAGATAGCTCTGAGTAAAGTGTGAACTCCAGCTAAGATGAGCTAAATAGTTACCAAAGAGAAACAGTTTCAAAATAATAATTTTTTAAAATTTTTTGGCAAATTGTGCCTCAGGGATACTCCAATGATTGTGCCTTGCTCCAGCTCCCCCCACCACAGGTGGGCCACAGGAACACACACCCTGAGAGCACTGGATTTGGGGTGTTGTGTGTGCAGGGGAGGCTCAAGGGCTGCGCTTGCTTTGACTTGACAGCTGGGTTATGTGTTCTTTTCCTCCGCTCATTTGTTCCTGTAGCCCTTTCCTCTTTCTCCTGCCATTCCCTGCAGTTTTGCTCTTGTTGCCACCAAGAAACTTGGTGCCTATTTTCACTGTGCTTTCCTAGCTGCTGTCTTGGGGCTTGCTCCTGTGCAGCACACTGGGTCCCACAGCCTGCTCCTTGCTCCTGTCTTGTCTCTGGCCTCTCTGTGCTTCGGCCCTGGTGTCAGGGAGGGGGGTGCCAGGCTGCTTGCTTTGTGCACAGGGATGGAAGCGCTTGGAGCATCTTTCATTACCTGTCACACCTGGGTTAGGCTTTTGTGGGGCTTTTGTTTTGTTTTTCTAGAGAAAATCAAAGCAGTAGGTTTAGCACACGAAAGATTAAGGAGGTTTTACCTCTAGAAGCTGGGGACAGTGGTCTAATCTTTCCTCCTACAAGCTTGTAGAGTTTTTCCTTCCTTTTTCAATGCCTGCTCTGTTGGGTGTTCCAGGGAGGGCTGGGTTCCTCACAAAGGGTTTCAGGAGTTGTTGTTTGACACAACTGCTTTGGTGATGGGTCAGAGAGGGAGAGGAGAATTCACTTTTTATTATCTTGAGTTTTTCCATCCTGGCACACGGGAGTAGCTCAGTGCTGGCACAGTTCTCTGAGAAAGAGCAAGGTTTGTGAGGTTTAACCCTTAAGAGCTGTGTCTCAATGGCAAAGATTTGGTCCTACAGACCCAGACAGACAAGGGGAAAAAGAAACTTTGGTTATTCATGGAAAATATTCCGTTATTCCTTGTATATTCTGTTATTCCTTGTAGTTCTGTTGCATCATTTTGTATGAAATGCTGTCTGCTATTTTTCTAACAGAATGTGCTTGGAATTTAGATTAAGGATGAGGAGTTGGGTCTGTTCCCTACAAAATCCTGGGAGGCCTGAAGGCTTTGGGGAGGTGGCTGCTCTCAACAGAGGTTATTGAAACAGGATCAGGGTGACAGATGCTGCATTTTGTTGCATCCTGAGGTTTTATGAGCCCTCTTGATGCTTTCCCCGGGATGTGGCTGTGGTGGAAGGTGATGCTGCACCACAGGGAGCTGAAGGTAAACCTGCCCCTCCCATGGGCACTGCTGCCCTTGGTGTCTCTGCTGTGCCACCAGACCGTGGCACTTTGCTGCTGTCACTGCCACTGCCACCCCACTGAGGCTGTGCCCTCCTGCCAGCCCCACCCAGGAGCTCCAGGGGGGCGTCTGTGCTCTGTTGGGAGCGTTGGCTGGGAATGTGCCTCATCCCTGGCAGTGTCCCTTTGTCCCTGGGCTGCCAGCCAGAGCTTTGGGCTGCTCAGGCTCAGGGCTGGATTGCCCAGGGCACTGAGAGGGAGCAGCACAGGGAGGGTGACAGAGAGGGGCTGGCAGAGCCCAGCTGGCAGCCTGTGCTGGTGCTGCAGGTGGGCTGGGGGCACTGCAGGGAGTGAATGTCCCCTTCCCTAAGCAGCCCTGCAGATCCCAGGGGCTCCTAGAGCAGGATTTTATTCCTTACTTCCTTTGTGGAAATTCATTCTCCCAATTGCGATGAACAACGCTTTATTTTTTCCTGGAGAAAACCACATGGCAGAGACAGCTTACAGAGGAGCCCAGGCCTGTGTTTGGAGCAGGGAGTGCTGAGAGCTGCGTGCCTCGCTGTGCCCCTGCAGCTACAGCCGGGACAAACACACAGCGCCAAGTCCCGTTTCCCAGCACTCCCACCTGGAGAAGCCCTTCCTGGGAGACAGCGAGCAGGTATTTATTTCCAAGCGCAGACGAGCACTATTTCAGTTTATCCCCAGCCGTTTCCGAGCCCCCCGCCCTGGCTGTGCCCCAGAGCCCCGCTCGGACCGAACCGGGCCTGGCCGCGCCTCGCTGCTGCTGCCGCCTGCCGACCACGCTGCGCCACTGCGCCCGGAGCGGCGCATGCGCACTGCCTCCCGGGGCGCAGTGGGGACACCTGCCGGCCGCAATGCGGTACTGCAGCTGCAGGGCGCACATACGCACTGACCGCGGAGGAGCTGTGTGTTAGTGGGAGCAAATCGGAGCATGCGCAATGCAGAACTGACGCCCCGCTATCACGTGGTGTGTAAGGGCAAAAGATCACCCCGATGACGCGCATGCGCTGTGGCGTTCCGGCGTGCAGTGCTGCCTCCTTGTGGGGAGCGGCTCGTACTGCAGAGCGGCGGGCGGCGGTCCCGCCCGTGTGGGACAGCGGTACCGGGAGCGCCCGGGCCCTGAGCTCCCCTGCCCGGGACCTGAAGTGTCCGGGCCCCGTGGCATGATGGAGAAGCCGAGCGGGTCTGGAGGCCGCAGCTGCGCTGAAGATGAGCGGGGAGCGAGAGGAGCCCTGTGAGGAGCAGGCGGCGGGGCCGTGACGGGGGGATTGCTGTGAGGGGAGAGGGGGCGGCGCCGTGAGGGCACGACTGGGGCTGCCGGCAGAGCTTGGGTTTGTTTTATTGCTATGAACGCGGAAAACAGGGAATGAGGGGGTACAAAAGCACTGCGGGTGTTCGGGCAGGTGAACCAGGGCTCAGGGCACGGAATGGCTTTCCTGAGCTCCGCAAGTTCCTCTTCCCTCTCTCAGGAGCAGTCGTGAGGAGTTTCCCGTTTGGAGCTGGGCTTCAGAAGGAAAGAACCTGAGATTGGTGGTCCTAACAGAACTGTAAGTGTATGAAGCTTGCTGCTGTAAGCAGCCAGTAACTCCCAGGGATACTTTAACTATTAAAAATGGTGACTTTTATTTTGTCTGTGCACCAACCACTTGGCTTTCCCTGCAGGGTTCACTGAATTGGAATTCTGAGGCTCCTGGTGCTTGTGGCTGCAGCATCTGGCAGGTAGAAAACATCACTGTGTGTCTGACCTGGTTTTGGATGTGCATTTCCAGAGGTACTCAGAGTGGGAATAGGCCAGCAGGGTGGTGAGAAGGGCTTTGTCCCATGTCTGGACAGCCTCATGGCAGGGATGTTTTCAAAATATCTCTTGTCTTTTGCTTTCCCAGCTCAGGGTGTTCACTGAATGGGGGAGTGAGGAGGTCTCTGTTAGGATTGTGGGAGACAGAGAAAAATCAGCTGCAGTAGGCTGAGGACCATCTCCTGTAATTTATGGAACACTTAATCCAATTGTGACCCAAACCTGTGGCGATGATTCTAAATAAGAGTTGGACTTTTCCTTCTCAGGGTCACTGGGAAGCACGGGACAAGAACTGATCCATAACTTCTTGCAGGCCCTAGCAGGGAGAGGAGCAGCAACCTGTGCTGGAAGAGTACCCACGAGTACCTGTGAGGTGATGATCTACAGTTTTGAAGCGAATCTGGCAAGGAAACCATGTTGTTTTGAAGGAACACCTCAGGTGGAATGTGTGAGAAGGATTATTTGACGAGAGAAATCTTGACTGTGAGAAATATGGCTGGCTTGGCTCAAGTTAAAATTGCTGCTTTCTGCAGAGCTGCATCAATTTCCTCAGTTCCAGGGGAGGATTGCCCTGTGTTCTTGGCTTGTCAAAAGCTTTCATTTTGCCCCAGGAGGAGCATTGTGGTTTTGGTGCTGTGTTCAGCTGGAATAGTGCCTCTGGTCCCTTTTTAAGGGAGAAGCCAGAGCTTGGATTTCTCTCTCTTTGCTGCTGAAGGAAAGCCCTGAACGTGCCTGCAAAGGCACAGCTGGGTGCTCTGGGAGGCAGGAATGGTTGTGAAATCCTGGTTTTGGCTGGGACACTGGGCAGGTGTACCCTGCTCACCTCCTTCATCTCCTGTGGGTGTCCTGCTTGAAATAAGTGTCATTCCCCTCGGTCCCTCCATAATTCCAGGGACATTGTTTATCCTGCTGTGGCTGGCTACTGGGCAGAGGAGATGCTGCCTCAAGTGTGCTCCTGCCCATCGTGTGCTCCCCAAATCTCTGCCCAGGGCAGTCCAAGCAGTGCTCATGCAGGTGTTAGCCTCGGGCTGTTCTCCTGAGCTCGCTCAGCCTTTCCGTACTTGTTGCTGTGTGTGCTTTTCACGGACGGTGACTTTGCCCTGACAATTCTGCACTCTGCCGTCACAACTTTATTTCACTTCTTTTGTCTTTGCCCCTGCTTTCTTCATCTTGCCCTTTCCCCCCTGTTTCACTGCTCTTTACATCTTCAAACTTTGAGCTGTGTGCTTTCCTAGCCTCTTAATGAAAATAAATTAATAAATACGGGAGCAGGAGACTTTTTTGGGAATGAAGTGGGGGGGCGTGGCTTGCCCTAAGGAGCCAAACCCCCTTTTTAAAACGTTACTTTGTCAACGTGCTTTGCGAGCTGTCGGGCCCAGGATAAAATCCTATTGCAAGCTGCGAATTTGGGCACAAATTGATTTTTAAAAATAAAATTTCTAAGTGCTAAGAGTAACCCCATAGAAGCGCAGGACTCCCTCCCGCCGGCCTGGCCCCGCCCACCCCTCCTGAGGCCCCGCCCCTCGCGAGCCCATCCTGTTCCCGCCCCTGCGTCCTGCCGGCCCTCCCCCCTGTGTGAGGGGCGGGGCCTAGCGCCGCTGTCCAATCAGCGCGGCGAGCGGCGCGCGGGCGCGGCCAATGGCGGGGCAGGGCGGCAAGCTTGTGCGCCGGTAGCGGAAGGCGCGCGGCCCTTCCGGTGGGGCTGCGCGGCCGCGGCCCGGCCGGGCTCCGGTGGGGATGGAGCTTGGTAACGCGTCCGTGCTCCCGGCCCGCAGCGCCACCGCCGCTGGATGTGCGCGGGGGAGGGCCCAGGGTGAGCGCCGGGAGGCTGCGCCGTCTCTGGGCCTGGCCTGGTGGTGGCTGCGCGGCCCTGCGCGGGTCGGGCAGTGCCCAGGAGTTAATCTGTGTGTTGTCTGTAGAATAACATGTTATATCTGTTCTAGTTCGATTGGTGTACTGAAATTTGGGTGTTCTTGCGTACTTGAGCATGTGAAATAAACCCTCAGAGTGCTCGGGGTACATAGCAGAAAAGGCACAGTAGTAAAAGTTATTTGTGGAGAAACAGGTGTTGTATTGTACGTTTGAGGAAGTGCTGAGTCTCGAAGAGTGGCTTAAAGTTTGTACAAGCTTACAAGAACAGGGTGGGATAGGGGGCTCCAATAGGCTGAGGATTCTCTCCTTATACTCATAAAACCCTTAACCCCACAGTGAGCAGGAAACCCGTGTAAAACCGTTCTGAGTTGTACTGTTTTTTCCTCGAGGTCACTGGGAAGCATGGGACAAGACCTGAATGATAAATTCTTACAAGGCTTGAATGATAACTTCTTGCAAGGCCCAGCAGGGAGAGGAGCAGCAAGTCATGCTGGAAGAGTTTCTGTGAGTACCTGTGACATGATGAATGTAATAGCTTCATACTTAATCTGAAAAACAAAACCTGCTATTTTAAAGAAAAACATCAGGTGGAAGTAAGTGAGCTGTGAGTAAGATTATTTGATGAGAGATTTCTTGACAGTGAGAAATATGTTGTTAGGGTTTTTTTGTATAACTTCTGCTTGAAATAGGAGTGTTATTCCCCTCCATCCCTTCCGTTTTCTGGGGTTATTTTTTATTATATTATGGCTGGGTAATGGGCAGAGGAAATGCTGTCTCCAGCATGGTTCCACAGCAGATGTGAGCAAGGTTTTGCATGAGTTTTAAAGGGGTCACAATTTCTGCTGCCTGGCAAATGTCCTGGGCGCCGTTCTACTTGGGATTTTCAGGGAGAAATGCAACACAAAAGGTTAAATCTGTGCCTGAGAGGATGGAATGTGTAGGGATGGCTTAGCCTTGAAAAGGGAAGCACTCCTTGGCTTATGCCACATAATGTTAGAAAAAAGGTACAATAACCACTGGTAGCTGTGCCCCGTGACTCCCTCGGTTCCCTCTCTGGCCAGAGCTGTGTGATCGCCTCGGAAAGGAGCTGCAATTCCCTCCTTCTCCAGCCGGGGTCATCCCAGAGCCGCTCCAGCCTGGGAGGGGCTCTCAGTGCGTGCTGCAGATGGTTCTGCTGTACCGATTTACCTGTTATGGCCTGGAAAGGCCTTTTTCTAGAACCCCTAGTACTTCAGAAGGTTTTTGGGGTATTTTTCCCGTTTATTTATTTTTTCCCGTTTATTTATTTATTTTTCCGCTGCTCTGGTTCACGTCTGTGATCTGTGGTGTTCCCTGCTATTGGTCTGTGTGTCTTTTTAGTGCTGTCATGGAGATGGTCCAGACTCTGGTTCTCCTGCAGTGTGCTGGTTTACACGAGACCCCAAAGCGTTTCCTTAAAGCATTTCAAAGGACTTTCAGCTAGTGGGTCAGAAGTTGCTGTTGGCTGCCATCACAAAGACACACAGAGGACATTTTTGATTTTCCCTGTTGTGTGCCTAGTGAGCCAGCAGGGAGCAGGTGTTCCCTGTGGAGCTGTGGGGTTTTCAGCCTGGCCAGTGCCTCTGTACCAGCAGCAGGGCTGCACCTGGAAGCCAGAGCCCGTGCGTGGCCAGAGGAGCTCAGCAGGCAGACAGGTCCTGACTTCTTTACACAGGTGTGTGTTTACCCTGTCTAGCCCTAACCTCTGCTCTGGTATGCATTAAACATTGCTTGTTTATCCAAGGTGATAAGCACTGCTGTTGACAAAAGCTTTGGGAAATTATGCAATAGTCAGGAACTCCTCATTTATGTCCCAGAGCAAGTTTCTCAGCCACTGTGCTGATCTTTGGGATGGGCTTGCTGGGACAGGCCAGAGAAGACGACCCCAGCCTCCCTGGTGTGTCTGAGCACCCTGCAAGCTTTGATGTGGAGGCTTCCATGGCAGTTAGAGCAAGTTCTGGCTGTGGTTCTATGGGCACCAGTGCAGCCATCAAAAGTGTTTAGGTGCCTCCAATAATTAGGTGGAATCTGTTGGTGGAAATTAGGGAGGTTAGTAAGATGAGGATTTGTCCTTTCTCTGCTGTTCCACTAATTGGGGCTGTGGAGGGAGGGGAGGAGGGGAGAAGGTTTCCACCAGTAAAACCAAGCCCAATTTTGTTTCAAATGGTAGGACAGGCTAAACCAGGTCTGAAGTTCATTGTAGCTTTTCTTTGTGTTTATTAGCTGTTACTTACAAAAGACCAATTAGTATAATTATTGCTTTCCTCCCTCCCTGAGATCCATCTCCTTAAGTCTTAGCTGTGGTAGCACAGACAAATCATTCCCATTCAGTAATTCCCAAAAATTCCCATCCAGTGCATGACCTGTGGATGGTTTTAAATGCCTAAAAATGGCATGATTTCCTGTGGTGCATGTTCCCCAGGACCAGGCTGCTGCCTGTGACTCTATGTGGGAAAGCATGTGGACAACAAGGAGAAATGCAGAGCATCTTTTATTTTCTTGTTCTTTGCTGTAAATCATCCAAGTGAAGTATGAGTTAGGAGAGCTGAGTGTATTTCATGGAGTGTATGATTTGTACAATTTCAGTGACATAACAGCTGTGAATAACAGCCAGGTATTTGTGCTGTGGGGTGAAAGAAAACCTGCATGTCTTTCCTGTCCAGAGGAATTTTGATCAATTTCATTACCCTGGGAAATAGAAGCCAAGTCTAAAAATCATAGAATGGAGTTGTGGAATAGGCAGGATTGGAGAGGACCCTCAAAAGTCATGAGTCCCACACCCCTGCCATTAACAGGGACACCTTTCTTACAGTGTTCCTGAGTTGTTCTTCCTTCCTGTCCATGATTACAAGAGAGTGTTTGAGGTGGGCGTTGTTCATTTCCCCTTCAAATTTGGTTTGCAAGAATGATTAATTGCATTTATTTGCAGCACTGAGTGTGCTGCTGGACTTGGAGCTGAGCTGTGTGCAGGTTTGGGTTGATAAAGGAGATTTTCGTGGCCAAAAGGCACATCTTGACTTTCCATGGGAAGTCAGGGGGTTGCAGTGGATTTTGGGGTAGCTCAGCAGGATTGAGCTCAATTTTCAAGGACTTTGGAGTGTATGGAAGGTGGGGCCACATTTAGGGTATAAGAGGGCATAAAGAAAACCCCAGATAATTTAGACCTTGAAAAGCATTAGAAAGATGAATGTTGAGAGTCCAGGAGATGACCCAGGGACTGCAGATGGAGGTGGCCAGGAGAGCCTGGATGCTGCAGGAAGCAATGGTGCACTGTAGGATTTCACTGGAGCACAGCAGCCATGGGCACCCCTAGAGCAGAGGGCCTTTCTTTCCCTTGGGGACAGTCCTGTCACCTGGCAGCACCTGTGAGCTCCCGTTGGTAAGGCACAGAACAAAGGGAACGCCTTGCCAGGTGCAGTTCACACCTGTGCTGGCAGCCAGAAATGTGCTCCAGGTTCACACGGGAGCACTGGGAGCGGGGCAGGGCCAGAGCTGGGCTCCAGCCAGGAGCCTCTGGGAACTGCTCCAGTGGGGTCAGCTCCTCATCCTCTCCCTCTGCCCCTGCCAGGCGTGGGACACAGGTGTCTGGAGGCTGCTGTACCCCACTGGGAGCCTGGAATGGGACAGGTGGTGGCACAGGGAGGGATGGGGTCACACCCGTGCTGCTGGGACAGTGCACAGTGCGCACAAAGTGCTCGGTTCAGAAATGTTTGCTGAAAGGACCTGAGCTGCCATGGTGGAGAGCAGGACACAGGGAACCTGGCTGGAATGCACAAGTGTCTGTGGACACTTCCTCATTGTCCTTTCAGGCAGTTCCTGGAAGCTTGTATTTGTGAGGTATTTTGTGAAAGAATTGGTAGCATCCATAGCTAGAGAGTGAGTAATTGTTAGCTGCTGTGGGGTAGTCACACATGGAAAGGGAACCAGGTGGGAGATGAAGCACTGGCACTGCTAAACTCAAAAAAAAAAAAACCAGATACCCTGCAGCTCTGAAGTAAACCAGAAGCCTGACCTCAGTCACTGTGTTGATTGTCACCTAGGAATATATTTGTTCCATTCCCCACAATTTAGATAATGTCATATCACAAATGTGATAAGGAACACATTCAGGCTTGTAATAATCTCTTCTAATATACACTGTTATATGGAGCTCACCAAAGCAGAGCAGCACTAATAAAGTGTTTGCAATACTCTATGCAGTTAAGTAGAAAGACAAAGTAGGAAAGAAAAGGAAAAGGTATCTTTTGGAAATAGTAATTTCCTCCTGAAGTCAGCAGAGAAGTTACAGTGCAGGCCTAGCAGAGACACATGAATAGACACAGTGCTGTGAACTGGAGGTCTGTGCTGATGTTGGGGGTCTGCACACCTGGAGGAAGGGCTGGTGGCCTTCTTGGTCAGTGTATAATCATTTGTTGGGGGGTTTCAGCACTTTCTTGTGTTTCTGTAATTTTTATTTGAGCTCTCAGATGAGCTAATGTGCTCAGAGGACTGTGGATAACTCTTCCCTGTGCTTGAAGTCTGTATAACACCCGTCTCACAGTGTGTCCAAACACTTGGTAGTTTCTAATCCATCCCTCCACTGTGAGCAGAACAATGCTGTTGAATGAGTTTGCATTTTGGTTGTTGAGGAGAATTCTCATTCTTGCTAGAGGAACTTCATGTAGCTTTTGCTTCTCTCGGCTAAATTGTAGTAATGTGGGTTATTGGTCAGACCAATTACTAAAAGGGAAAAAGCAAATTGAGGTCAAGGTGGTCTGTGTCACACTAGTCTGCTGCAGCAGAAAAGGGACAAAGGAAGGGAAGTTCTGTTCTCTGGAGAGATGCCTGCCAATGTCCAGCCTTCTATGTTTTCACTGTTGGATTGAACCCCAGTACCTTCCCAGTTGTAGGTTCTGGTAGAAAGACTGAGCTGACTAATATCTTGGCTAAATTGACCTTTTCATGGGGATTTCAATGGCTTAGGAACCTTACCTGTCCATTGTTCTTTCCTGGCTGCTTTTTCTCTGGTTTTTGACTCCTGTAAATATGTAAGTTTTTCAGTAGCTGAAGCCAGGAGCTTGGTGCTCAAGGCTGACCCATGGGATGCATTTCCAGCATTTAATTTCCAAGTGAGCTGAGGTGTGAACAATACAGTCCAAGTTTGCACTCAGGAGATGTTCTACAGCCCCTTGCTTGCTCTCCCAGAAGAGCTGCCCCTAGAAAACACTCCTGGCTTACAGTGACACTGTGCAAACTTTAGTGTTTGTTCTAATGATAATAATAAACAACCTGGGAAGGACTGTTTTGGATTTATGGCTGCACGTTGTGTTTTGGCAAAATGAAATGACCTAGGTGCTGCTTTCTAACCCATAGCTGTTGCACAGGCCTTGGCTGTTAGCAGCAGAAGTCAAGTACAATATAAGACTTAAACTATTATAAAATAAACCTTATAACTCAGGGTAGGTTTGCTGAGACTGGTGTATGTAAAAGACATTTTCTGGCCTGGGAATGACAGACTGTCTTCCATCGTCCAGAGCCCAGCTGGAAAAACTAACCCTTCCTTTGATTTAACTCCCAGAGATGTTATTTTTCTTTTCAGCTTTTCCCCCCAGAATCTATCCATTAAATGTAGAGCAGTGAGGTTTGCTTTTTATGGAAAATACCTATGAACAATGGAGAAAGGATGAAACCTTAGTACAGCAAAAAAGCATACTATGTTCTATAAATAGTAACATTTTCCAAAGTGTGCTGACTGCCTCTGGTTTGAGTGGAGCAAAGCTTTGCACATTGCAGTGCAAATGCAGAGAGGAGTATGTGTCATGGTGAGCACAGACTGATCTCTGTCCTGCTTCCTGGGGAGGGGATGTGCCTTAGGGAAGTTGCCTGTTCTCTGGCTGCCTGTGGCCCTTATTTCCAGGAAAAATCCTGCTGTCCCTTTGAACAAGGCTGATCCAGAGAGTGAGGTGATGAAAACTTGGTGTCTTGTAGAGCTGACAGCTTAAACCTTGTAAATGAGGAAAGGACTGGAGTGTAAAGAGAGCTCTGCTACAGTTGCTGGTGATTATTCAAATAGCAAGAAGCAGGACACTGTCCTGGCTGGACAGGGTCCCACCCAGGGTGGGCTCCTGCCCTCCTGGTGGGGCTGGCCTTGGAGCAAACCTGGTTCTTGGGCAGGACAGTGTAGCACAGGGGACAGGGTCAGTGACATGTCAGCCAGTGTTCTGGGGTCCCTTCTGTCAATCCAAGTTCAGTTCATGGCATTCCTCCCTTGTCTTCTGTAAGCTGAAGTTGGGTCTGGAAAGAAATGCAAAACCATTTCATCTTTCTTTGTTGCCCTCCCTTTACAAAGGTGAGTGCTGTCTTTGCTGTTTGCTGTGGTGATGTCATTGCCTGATTCTCTGGCCAGTGGCTGTTCTGAGCACTGATGCTGAGGACATGACAAACGAGCAATATCCCAGGCTTTGGAGTTTAGTATGTCAGGAGACACAATCAGGAGCATTGATTCTTTCTTTCTTACATTTCTCCTCTAATTAAGAGCAAGTTTTTGGTTGTGGAATAATTCTGCATGTTCCTTAGAACAGTCACTTATGCAGAACATGGAAGCTCAGCAAACTTAGGAGGGAAATAATTGCAGCAGGGAGCAAAGATTTTCTGTGGGGTGATATCAGTACTTTACTTAGCAGATAGGAAATGGCCACTGCTCATTAGCGGAGCCAGTCCCACCCTGACTCAATTTCCCTTGGGCTGAGCTAGGAAGAAAGGCACATCTGTGCTCATGTCATGCTCCATGGGCTGCAGTCACACCTGGTCCTGAGGTGACTGCTGGCACTACCCAGGGGACTTGGGGAACCTCCCTAGGTGTGAATTTCCCTGCTGTCGTGGGCTGGGAGTGTTGGGTTGGAATGGTTACCCCTGCAGTTTTCCCCCCAAGAAAATCTGCCTGGAAGACCCATCCTGACAGAAGTAACCCTACTCCAGCAGGAGGAAGGCTTTCTAGAAATCATTTGTACCCTGAACTAATTAAAATGAGGGATCTCCACTGCCAAACCACAACTGCTTTCTAGTGTCTGGAATCTTGCTTTAAACTGATGCAAATACATGTGTTCTACATCTGTTCTGGAGAGTTCAGCCCTGACATTCTTTCATCCCATGCAGTATTTGTGAAATAAAAGGAAAAAAAGAGGATTGGATGTGCTTCATACAGATAGGATATTTAGTTAGCTTGGAGGTGTTTCCACTGCGGTTTCAGTGCTCAGGGATTGCTCCTGATGGCCTGGGTTCAATTGAAGCTGGTGACTACTTGTGACTGACTCTGCTCCTGCTTTAGTTAATTATTCCAGGTCTGTTGTGGAAAACAAGGTGGAGGGGGAATGTATCGGCAAACATAAACAGCAGTGCCACTGCAGCCCTTGTTCCTTTCCTTTGGAATGCACTACAGTTGGAATGGGCACAGGACTGTCAGTACTTCCATCAGGTGCCTGCCTGTGAAGGGTTTTCCCCAGGCTCTGCTCCAGGGGGTTTCCATAACCCTTCTCTAGTCGTTGGTAAGTGCTCCTGGTTTGTTTAGCAACAGGAATCACTGGACATGGTAAATATGCCTTAGGGACAGACTCCTCGTGTTTGATGATCAGTAGCAGTGAGTTGGTGATTGCACACAAGACAGCTTCTGTTCTCTGTGCAATTGTAACACTTGTAGGAGGTGGTTTTTTGTTCAACTGGCAGCATTTGAGGTAAAAATATCATCTATTCTATGATTCTAGGACTAGTGTTGACAGTGTTGTCAAAATAAGGTGGGTTAAAATAAAATGAATTTTTCCTTTTACTGGACAAATGAAATCAGATAGTTCTGTTAATATTTGTTGAGTCATTCATTTTTCGTCCCTGATTCCCTTTCCTCTGGCTCTGAGCACAGGTGAGAAGCTGGAGGTGTTGCTGGTGGATATTGCCAGAGCCAGAGGGCCTCAGGCTCTGCCCCCTCAGTTAGGTGTGCTCTTGGCCCTGTGTGCTCCATTCCCTTCTTTTCCTTGGCCCTGTGTGCTCCATTCCCTTCTTTTCCATCCAGTGTGTGTGTAAGTCCAGCATCCAGAGCAGGTGGAAGCATAAACCTCAGGGAGCAGCAGTGCTCTTGGGAGCTGAGATCTGCTTGTTCCAGTCAGCAAATGTTTGACACACCATGCTTAGTGATGGGCTTCTCCCAGGAGCGTTTGTTTTGACATGTCTCAGGCACAGACATTGCTGTCACACCACAGTGGTACAGAAAGAATTTATGGCAGTCACTGTCTGAGATGGGGACTAAATGGGGTAAGAATAGAAAAACAGGCAGTGAGATGACAAATTGTCTCCCACCTCAGGTCCTAACGATCAGCAAGTTTAATAAATCTCAGCAGAAAACAACAGCTTCCCCCTGCTTTGCAGGGAGTATCCCAAAAGGCTGTGGCTGGGGAGGAGCTGGAGGAGGCCGGAGGTGTGCTGCACCAGGACCCTGCCCTGCCCTAAGGGCTTCCTTTCTCCCACTGAGGGCAGGCAGCCTCAGGCTTTGGTGGCGAGCACCTGGGCAACTGTGACCACCTGCTTTTTTAGAAAAACAGATACTTTGGTCAAATATGAAGAGAAGGTCGTGGGAAACATTTGCCACCCTTTATCTTTTAATTAAGCAACCCCCAAACCCCAGCCCAGGCTTACCTGAGATCCCAGAGCTGTATTTGTGATGCTATAAAGCCACTAAGTGTCTATTCCCGAGAAGATTTCACAGTAACACTGTGACTGAAAAAAAACAATTAAATGATCTGTCTGGGTCTCAAGTGTCTGGAAACTGTTTCTTGGGCAGCGAGTGCAGAAAAAAAGTTTATACCTTGCAAGTGAACTGGCTTCCATTCTGTGGCCATGCCTGGCTCTTGGTTTGAGATTGGATGTCTGCACCTGAGAACTGTGTTGTTCAAGGGGTGCTGTGAGTACTTCGATTTTGTGACTACTCAGAATTTTTTTTAGATTTTTGTCTGGGCAGGTTTTCTCTCTGCTCAGACAGTCACCAACCAGGTATACCTAGGTACTGATAAAATAGAAATGCAAATGCCTCTGGTGCAAACCCCAGCCCTCAGAAAAGCTCTGAGTCTGTGCAAAGTGTTTTATGTGCTGCTGGCTTGAGTAGGTTCTGGTGGGCTACAGCCCCAAGAACTGGACACTTTTCCAGGGTAGAACTGCATGTAGCACAGCTCTTGAATTGCAGCTTTGCCATCTGTAAAAGTAAGTGGCAAACTTGATTTAGAGGGATGCTCCTAATGTTGTCAAGCAGAGTCCTCCAAGGAGGCAAAACAGCCAGACCTGCCATTTGTTTCTGCTTTATTGAACTCCACGTTACATCCCCTGTCCTTTCTCCTTTGCACTCTTACTTGGACATGCCCTCCACTTAGGGAATTGAAGTTCTGTGTTGTCCTGGTCTGGTTTGTGCTTATCCTGTTTTTTAGACACTGTCTAACTCGGAGGTGCTGGAGAAGTGTCCATAGTTGACCAGGCTTTGTGTGGGAGGGAGCATTTTGGTGATTTTTTCCTGCTGCTGCCATAACCCCAGTGAGGTTAGGACCAAAACATGGCAAGCTGCAGAGTGAGTTATTAGCCTGAGCAATGGATTTAGCATGAGCAAATTGCCTTCAGGCATGAACGGTGTCCTCCCCAGGCTTCAGGAACCAAATCCTGAGGTGCTGTAAGCAGTGTCCCACGTGCTCTCAGTGTCCAGAGACCACAGGGTGTGCCCAGGCGTGGATCCCTCGGGCCTGCTCCAGGGAGAGTGTGCTGCTGTGGAAGGAAGGCTGTGTATTGTTTAAAAGAGCAAGTGCTGTAGGAGGAAATGGTACTGATGTGTCAGAATGGGTTGTGCATGCAGGACAGGAGACCTATATTTATTAGCTCAAAATAACATTGACCTTATAACAGCTCCTAAAGGTCCTTCCTGAGGCTGAGCTAGACTCTGGAAATGGAGACCAGGAGTGTCCTGGAGCATACAGAGGAAAATGAGCTATAAAGTTATCAGTCCAGGAATTCACCAGAGGAAAAAGGGAAATTTTGGGGAAGAACTCTTGTCCCTGTTGTTTTCAGTGTGTATTGGAGCCTTTCTCCAGCATGGGGTGTGCCAGTTTGCAGCAAGGTCTGTTCAGGTATGGTGGTGCCAGCCTGGCTTTGCAAACATCAGAGAGCTGGGCAGGTGAAATAAAACACCGGGGAGAGTCTGAGGGGGCACAGGGGAGGGAGGGACTGTGCTAGCACAATGGGAGTGCATAATTCCACATTCTTGGGAGAGTTTTGCTGAAACGTCCACTTTTAAAGAAAATATTTGGGGATCATTATTACAGGAAATAAATTTCATGGTGTTTTTAAGTTGTATCTATAAAAAACTAGAAAGGATACTGAGTAGACAGTCCTGGTCTGGTGAGCGGGCCCCACAGCTGTGTTGGCTTCACAAATGTTTTGCATGTGCTGTTCTTAAAGAGCAAAGGAGAACAAAAGGGGGGAAAAGCCCAACACAAAAACCTTCAGTCCCCTCATCTTCCAAACCATGAGAATTTTTCCTTTTTTTTGTGTGTGTGTGCAATAATTGTATCAATTATGGTTTGTGTTTTTTCCGCTAAGTGTTTGAAATAATGAGCAGAGGCTGGAGCTCCGAGAAGCTGCAGTTGGGAGAGTCAGGCATAAAGGGAGCCCAACCATATTTGTGAGATGAAATTGCAATTATGTAAATTGCAGCTACTGGACGTGTAGGCATGGGAGCCCAGGAGAGCGGAACTGGCAAGCTCTCGGTTACAGTGCAGAAGAATTCTCATTCGTGCTGCAAGGCAGGGCCACGCTCGGCAGCTTGCTCGGGAGCGTGAAATCGCCTCACGGATGTGTCTGCCTGCTGCTTCTATTTTGGTGTGCAAGTCAAGTGGCTGGAAGCTTCTCTCTTTAATGATTTCCCCTTGTTTGCTCTAGCAAACAGCTGCACCTCGTTGTCTGACACCAGTTAGAGTATTTACTGGCCAGTGCTCTGCAGAGACGAAAAGGGAGGTATTCAATCTAATCTCCTTGGAAGTCTCAGTGTTTGCACTTGGAAGTTTCCTTTTCTGCAGTCTTTGGGCAAGTGCAGAACAAATAAATGTTGCAGTTTGACACAGGCTGCCCTCTGAGCCTGATTGCTTCCAGGAGCTCCCGAGGCACGTCTTCAAGAGCTCTTTCCTCTTTGTAGGGTACAGCAAGTAGAAGAAAATATCATGTTACTCAGAATTGCATCTAAGCATCCAGCTGAGCAGATCTGAGCAAAGTCATGCATTGAGCTTCTTCAACTTAACCAGGTATTTAGACCAGAAGATGAGCCTCATGAAATACATGAAAATAAGGTTTGTTAGGTCATTGTTGATAAGTTGAGGGTGCATTGGGGCAGGAAGGATGTGCAGATCTGACTGGAAGTGAGTTCACAGTGCAACATGAGGGCCCGTGTCCAGCTTGTGTCAGCTGGAGGTGTGACCCAACCTAGATTCAGATTCCTGAGAGTCATTGTGGGGGAGTTCCTTCTCATCTGCCCAGTCTTTGTGCTCAGGTGGTCACTGCAGGCACTTCAGACTGCTAGGTGTCTCTGTGCCAGCAATGTATGTTCACAGCTCTTGGTCTGCCGGGAAATCTGCTGGGCTTTGCAAACATCAGAGAGCTGGGCAGGTGAAATAAAACACCGGGGAGAGTCTGAGGGGGCACAGGGGAGGGAGGGACTGTGCTAGCACAATGGGAGTGCATAATTCCACATTCTTGGGAGAGTTTTGCTGAAACGTCCACTTTTAAAGAAAATATTTGGGGATCATTATTACAGGAAATAAATTTCATGGTGTTTTTAAGTTGTATCTATAAAAAACTAGAAAGGATACTGAGTAGACAGTCCTGGTCTGGTGAGCGGGCCCCACAGCACGGCAGCCTCTCTAAAGGCTGCAGAAATGTATGGAAATGGATAGGCATTGACAAAACTAACTCAGGGTGCCTTAATGGGCAGCTGTATGTGTAACTTTGTGCTGTGCCTGTGTGCCTGTACCTTATTACCCCAAGAGTTCCTGCTATATCAAACAAAACATAGGCAGATATGCCTCATGCTTCCTTTTTCCTTCTCACAAAACTGCTTTTCAGTCAAGGTATTTTTTCCTGCAGGTCAATCAGTTTTTGCCTGATATTTTAAGGCCTGCAGAAGTCTGGACCTGTGCAGTGCCCAGCCACAGCAGTGAGAGTCTCAGGACACCAGTGACAGGTCCATCATCTGAAGGAGTTGCTAAATTCTTGAATCTGCTCACAGTTGTGAAGGCTGTTTGAATATGAGTGTTGTTTGAATATTGTGTTGGCTCACACAGTACATGTGGGGAGTCAGAAATAGAAGTGAGCTCTCCTGAACATGGAGATGTATGCTTTAACAGTAAAACAATTTGCTTTCTCCATCCAAATCCCCAAGTGCTGTTTTGGAAAAATATGTAGAGCAGCAACTTTTCATTTGTAATCCAGCTTGCATAGCAGACACTGGAGGCTGGGTGCAACAAATCAAGGTGGAAATGGCTGGTGCATACTTCTCGGTCCGGCCATATGCTGCAAGCAATGGTTTTGACAGATGCATTTTTCCCCAGAGATTGCACTAGGTTCATCAGCCTGAGGTTAAATGTGAAGGATCTGAGGTAAAATTCCAGGGCTCTGTCCATTAGCCACTGAGCCTGTGGTGTTTGTGTTAAAACAGTGTGATGGGAAATGTGACCTGGTGCTTGGGAATTGAGCTGGTGCCAGGTGTGCTGCAGCCCTGTGTTCAGTATGTCATGCCACACATGTCTGATAAGGGAGGACATGGTGGTGTTGAATAGGTTCTTGTGCACAAGGGCTCTGCAGGTCGTGGAGAGTGCTGGTTTTTATTTAATAACCGAGGTATGCAGGTGCTAATTGGAACCAGATGTGTGTGAGGCCAAAGCCAGAGTTTGTTACACCATGCTGAAGTGATGGCCTTGCCTTTCTGGGACTGGGAGGACGTTTTGGATCAATCTTTATTTATTGCAATATTTAGGCAGCCATGAATTCCAGTGCTTGAACTCTTCATTTCAGTTTTGCCTGAGGAGTTACCATCCTCTCTTTCCTCCCTCCATTCAAAACCCCTTTGCTATGGTCATACTTGAAGAAACCTTCCTGGAGGGGCCAAATTAGTACAGGAGCATCAGGAGGTGACTGGCTGACCCAGGTCTTGCTCCTCTGGCAGTTTGTGATGTTGGCATTGTGTCTCTCTGCAGGGCTTTGCCATGCCCAGAGGCTCTGGCACTGCCAGCCTATGTGTGGTCTGAGATAGCCCCAGCTTTGGTGCCCTGGTCCTGCCAGCAGCTCAGGCATCTCCATAGATGTGGTAGATTCAGGCACAGGTGTGAGCAGGCTGCTGGTGCACAGGAGGGGCTGCCTCATTAGGAAATTTTTATGTATTTACATGTAGATAAAATGTTTTGTCTTGCCTACCTTATTATCCTCTTCAGACAGCAGGAAATGAATTGATGATTGGCATGATGTGTTGTACATCATCATGTAACAGTGAGGAGAAGACCAGCTGCCACACATTTGGGTTATGCCATGCTCAGTGGTGCATTTCCTGTATTTTGTTTGGATCTGTCAGTGCTATAGGATAAGATGATGATGTTGAATGAACCATTACCTCTGAGCCCAGAACCTCGAGACTTTGGAATTGGTATGAGCCCTGGAACCGTGGTGTGGCTGTGCCAGAGGAGCAGGGGAGGCTGCAGGCTCCATGATGAGAGTGCTCCCTGATGGCCTGGGAGGCCTTAGGCAGGCTGGCATTTCTGTTTTCCATCAGGTTCGTGGTTTGGTGTGTTTGGCCAGTTCTGTCCCTCCTGGTGCAGTGGGAGAATCAGAGTAATCAGCCTGCAGGTTGGTTATTGACAGGAATTCCAGAGGGGGGCTGCAGCCTGAACAGTGTTTTCTCACGTGGGGACTGCCTGGACTGCTCAGGTTTTTGGCTTAACAACAGGTTAAGAGGTCTTGCGTACTGTGAATTTGAATCTCATTAAGAGGTTTTTTTAATCAGTGTTAACCTCCCAAAATCAAGGGTGTTTTGCTTCTCGGGTTTCTGCTCCTCTTTGCTTTTTCTCTGACTTAATAATATTTGTACGTTCCAGGGATGTGCTTTTGCTTCTGCCATGTAGCATAATAGCAAGATCTGCTCTAATGCTTGCACAAAATTTTATTGATCCCGTTTCAGTGCTCACTGGGGAGTCTGTTATGGGGCCTGAAATGATTAAAAGTAGCAATGTTGCTTTCCATTGTGGATCTGACTTTGCCAGTCACCAGTTACAGCAGTTACTGTAGTTTGGAACTGAGCTGCTGATAGTGTGCCTTGCCAGATCATGGATGTGTGCACAGGACTAGTTTAACATAGTTGTGATTTTACTGTATGACAATCACTTTGACCAGAAAAGAGCATGGAATTGCTGTAACCCAGGTGCTCTTTTGGTTGTCCTGTGGTGAAGAAGATCCATTGTATGGAAGCTGTCTTTTCCACAGGCAAAAGGAAGTGTTTTTCATGAGGTGAAATCTTCAGCTTTATTTCTGTGCAATGTGCTCTATGTGGTTATTGAATGAACTAAAAGATGAACAATGCTGTGAGAGCTGGCAATGCAAGTGCTTTTAATTAACTTACATAGCCCAACGCCCTCAATAGAGACATGATGATGTGTCCAGCTTGATGTGAGGTGTGTTTATTCACATTGTCAACAGGAGGGTTAAAAAAAGCTGTGTTAAAGTGGCTGTACCTTGGATTCATATCAAACAACTCTTGTCATCTTTTCCTAGCGTCTGTCTGGTTTACACAGCAAGGTGTACACAGGCTCTTCTGTTCTGAAACCTGCTTTGTTGTGGGAATTTTTAGCAGAGTTGATCTTGCTGTGTGCCTTCGCTGTGTACACACAATTGCTGTCTGAGCAGCGGTATGATCATGAATTTGTTTATCATACAGGTGACCATTCAGTCTAAATGAAAGAGGGAGTTAGGTTTCAGTCTTGTTTTTTTTGGATTTTTTTGGCCACTCTAGTATTGTAGTTTGGGCCTACCTTTCTTCTTTCTCAGTGAAAATCAGTGATTTTTTTTTTTTCCAAGAGCCATCTAGTTTTATTAGAAGCAATTGACTGAAATGGGTCAGAACACAAGTGTTTTTCAAACTTGGCATATCAGTTCCCTGTTACTTCTGCTCTTTAGATTTAGTCTTTTGTGTAGGAACATATTGAATTTGATGGCTGAACGCAGACTCCAGCAAGAACAGCATAGGTATAATTTTCCAAACTTTCCTTGTGCCTGGGGGACACCAGAGGAATATTTGTCACAGAAGCTATGTGCTGCCAGCCTCGTGCTGATGGTGCCCACTCATGTCAGCATTGGCCATCTAGACTGATAGTGGAGCAAGTAAAACTAGAAAACTTCCTGGTGAAAGAGAGACATGGATTCCTTGGCATCCCATATAGCAAAGGGATCCTCTGTGCTTCTCTTCCAATGCCATTACCTCTGACAGCCATCAAGAAAATGAGGCAGGGGAAGGCTTAAGTTTTCTTAAAAGCTTGGCTTTGACAAAGGAACATCCAGTGCATCCAACAGCTTTTCTTCAAGCTCCATCTCAGCATGAGGAGCATGGTGCTCTGCTGTGTCCTGTGCCTCTGCACTTTTCCTACTCATCAGGATGTATGTATAATTGTGCCTCAACTCCAGGGTTATTCAGAAATGCTACAGAGCTGTTGCTGACAGGCAAAAGACAGGGTCATACAGACAGGCAGGAAAATGTCTTTTAGGAGTATTTTTACAAAGCTTTTTTAGCAGTTTTTCTTTTGTGTTTTTTCTTCAGGATGGCAACTTGCCTTGATGACAGCCAAGGTCTAAGTTCACCTTGTCCCTTTCTCCCTCTCAAAGAGCCAGGTGTAGCACAGCAGCTTACCTGCATCTCCAATGAATTTAGAGAGAAACTGCCCAAGATTACTGAGTGTCCCTGGAAATTGTCAAGGCTCATCCAGTTTATAGATCTGATATGAAACAGCCAGCGTTGAGGGAAATCACAGGTCCCTCAGATGAGTTCTTTTGTTGAGGAGGATGTGATTGGCCATGCGGATGAGGCTGAGGTTACAGTGACCTGCTGGCACTGTGAGCTGCAGCCAGGACTGCATGAGGGATGATTGCACACTGGCAGCCCCAGGTGTGCAGATCTGGCAAAGCCTCTGGGTGTGAAGCCCACGTTTGCACACCTTGTCTGGGGTTGGGTGTTGTTGGTGCTGAGGTGTCTGCACTACTTTGCTCTATGTGGTGAGGAAAGCATTTCCATAAATTACAGAGTTCTAGCTCCCACCTCTGCTGGTGGTGTTTCATACTGAGCATAAATTCTCTCATCTTGAACAAAACCAGTAATTAATGACGCAAGCTCAGGTTACTGGCTGTGCTGGAATGCCTCCAGCTCCCTTGGCTTTCGTGGTGCAGCCACAGCACATAAATTGCCTTTTGTTGCAGGCTTGTCCTGGTTAGTTTTACATGAAAAGGGTAGGACAGCTGAAATGATGCCTGGGGGAGCAAAAGCTTATCTCCACCGGGTCCCTGTGTTATTCCCCATGTCTCAGTTACACTCTGCAACACCATAAAACTTTCCCAGTTTGAAAAGCTGCTCGAGTTCTGCACTTGGAGGCCCCAAATAACAATAATTTTGCTTCTGGCCATCGCTAGATATTGCAAACACGGTGTGCTTACAGTGGGGCTCAGGAAGTCACGCAGGGAACGCATTCTTTGGAATCCTCTTCGTTTTATCGCCGTGGAGCAGCCCACAAAGATTTGTGTTATTGCACCTGAATAAATAGTGCTCTGCACTTCCACCGAGGAGGTCAGCACGCCTGTGTTCCTGGGCCCCTTCCCTGCTGCTCCTCTCCCGCTGCAGCGCCGGGGCCTGCCATCCCTGCCACCTGAGCAGGTGGCACCGAGGCCATGGTGTGGGTGCTCCCCCTGAAGGGCCAGCTGCTGGACACCAGCACGTTTTCCTAGCAGGCAGGAGCAGCACCCATCCGTGTGCTCGCACTTACAGCCACCGCCGTGGTTTTAGCAGCGCGGCCGTGCCAAATTCTCCAAATACTTTAATTTCATTGTAATGCATAATAACAGGTGTACGGTGTAGCTGCCAGTTTCTGCTTGCTGGCTGGATGAGTAAATTATTTGTTGCAAAATGAGAATGGTATTTAATTGATATTTGAAGATAGCAAGTGCACAAACTTCAGCTAGGAACAGTTAGAGTTGGGTTGCTGGCATTTCTAGCTGTGGTCACTAGCTAGAGGAAAACACCTTCCTTGAAAGCCATTCTCAGCTGCACAGAGAATGGTAAGAAATGTGTTAGATCAGAAATATGTTTTCCATATAATTCCTAAGGTTTTGATACAGGTCTTTCTCTCTCTTTTTTTTTTTTAATATGATTTTCCCCTCTTTTTGAGTCAGTATTGCTGTTTGAAACTGGAGTGAAAAGTACTTCTTGTGTAGTTCCACCATGGCTGCTCTGCAAATACATTTTTTAATTTAGAAGTCTGAGCAGACACAAAAACCAGATTTCCCTAGTCTTGGCTGTGGAGGCTTTTGGGGCTTACATGGTCTGACTACTGCTGAGCTGAAGTCTGATTTTGGAGCCAAACTTCTTTTTTCTGCATTGTTCTCGTGCAGACCAGACATTTGTATTAGGCAGGACATATTGCCAAAATATGGAATTGCACCTCCTGCACACAAATATTATGGAAGGAGTCTCAGAATGACTGCTTTCTGCCAGGTCAGATGCTCGTGTGAGAAGGGGAGGGGAAGATAGTAACGATGTTCTCAGAGCTGCTCCTCACTGCCTGTGGGGTCAGCCCAGCAGAAGAGAGGTGCAAGCGTGGTTTTGAAGATCACATTGTGCCTGCAAAATGTATGTACAACTGGAAGCCTTTGCCCAGAAGCTTTGCTGATTTATATTCTTTGAGGATGTGATCCCCTTGTCCTGTTACCTGCATAGTTTAGAGTTCTAGGTTCCATGTTTTGAGCATGAAGACATTGCTAATGCCTTATGCTCTGGAGCAGTGTGAACATCAGCATTTCTGCAGTGAGAAATGCAGTTGGCGCAGTTTTCAGCGATTCTTTCTCCAGACAGAGACTCCAGGATTTCTCTCTTAGATGCTCTGCAGTATTGCTGTTTGGAGAAGGATTTGGGGCCTTAATGTTCAGTTTCTGAGGGCTCTTTCAGGTTTCCTGATTAATCCCTTTTACACATGTTTCAGAAGGACTGTGCTGGGGGCTGCAGCCAGAGCTTGCCTCTAAAGGACCTTAAAAAGAGGCTTGTGAAAAGAGCTGTGGTCAGCACTGAGATAAGCAGTGGTTATCTTGATGCTGACCTCAGCACCTGGTTCTTCCAAGCGTGGAAGGACTTTCTTTTATCCCGGTGTCCAGCCTGCACTGCTCCTGGCACAGGCAGCACCTCCCCTGCTGCAGGTGAGCACACACTGTTAGTGCTGCCAGGATCTCTGAAGAAACAAGTGCAGAAAATCCCTGACCCATCTGGAGGTCAGGGCACTCTGACAGAGGGGTTAATCGCTCTGAGTATCCTGCAGGCCTGTCTGGGGACTTTGGACTTGGCTTTGGTATGTCTTTAGCAAAACAAGGGACTTTACATTTAATAGCTGGGGATAAGGCTTTTGTTTACACAATGTAGTATTTCATCAAATATGACATTATTTAAGTGAAAAAAGCAAAAACTGCAGGTTTGGAAGATGCTTATGCTGGATTCTTGGCCGAGGGGGAGTGAGGCAGCAAATTAATTTCCAACAAGACAGCTGCTATAGGCTGGAGTACAGGGGGTTTGGCCTGCTTGGTCCCCTTACTCACTTAGGAACCTAGAGAGGCCAGGAACTGTTCCTGGGATAGGGCTGTCTCTGTGCTTAGGGAAGGCCTCTCTCTGGAAGTCGAGGTGCCAATGGGACTTGTGTCTCAGTGTGCTCACCTGAATACACAGCTTCTGCTGCTGCCTGCTTTCAGCCTTGATTTACTTTTGAGAGCTTTGAGCTGTGGCATTTGTAGGTGCAGATGGAAGTTTAGAGTTTACCTTCTAGTACTGGCAGGTTTTCAGTTTTGAAACCCTTTCTCTGAAAGAACCACATGAACTGCTGCTGGGGGAAGTAGGTGGTACCAGACCAATGATTTTTGTTGTAGGAATGACACAAGAAATTCGCAAACTACACTGTGTTTATACAAGGAGCAAAGGGAGCTCCTATCAGGAATAGGAAAAGAGCACAACAAAACACACAGATCCCGTTCCAGTCCACAGTCTCAAGTGAAATGAAGCTGTTTTGGGGTAATTATCCTGAGGGAGCCTGCAGCCATGCTGCCTGCTGTGGTTAGAGCATCCCCACAGGCGTGGGGCTGGTGCAGGAGCTGTGAGGAGGGCACACAGATGGATGTGAGCTTGAGGAAAGGGTCAGCTTCCATTTCCCTGTCCAGCCACAGGTATCACTTTTCACCTTGGGCAAATTGCTTAAAGCTGTTAGTGGATCTGTAACACTGGGCTACTTCCAAGCTTAGGAATTTCCCCTTTATGGTTCCCTATGGGTGTCAGGGCACAGCAGGAGTCAGGAGCACCTCTGCCAAGGCAGGGAGCTGGAGCTGAGGTGGCAGCAGAGTGGGCACCCAGGGCTGGTGGCAGCAGCTCCAGGGCAGTTGGGCAGCAGGCTGGGATCTCCAGAGGGGCTGCACGTGCCTTGATGCCTGCTTTTGGCCCACCAGGGTGGTTGTGGGCTGGCGAGTTGCTGTTTTAATGGCTGTTGGCTTTTTACTGATATTGGTTTGGTCAGAAATCCGTATAGAGCTCTGGTTTTAGACTGTCAGCGCTCAGTCTCTCAGGATGTGAGCAGGTTTAACAGCATGAACTAAATAACAAGGAAAACCAATTGCTCCTTGCTGGGGTGCCCAGGAGGGAGCCTCTGAAAGGAGCATGCTGCCAGGGCTGTGCAGGCAGGAGGAGGCAGATGCTGTGGCTGAGCTGGACCACTGACACCTGCAGAGAGTGTGCAGGCACTTGGCTGCTTGACTCGGTGTTAGGGAGCTGTGAAACTGGGCAGTGTGCCAGCCTTACCGGGGAAGGCCATTCTGGGGGGAATGGATGTGGAATTCACCTTTTGATCCAGGCAGCACAAGAGCTGGGGTTCTGTGTGCTGGTTTCTGTTGGCAGTGTATGCTGGGCAGGCTGCTCCGGAGCTGGGCTCCTCTGGGACACAGGAGATCTGCCAGCGGGGGAAGCTCTGGCCGTTGTTGAGGTGGCCTTGGTCAGTGGCGTGTTTACAGATGCCAGGTGTCTGACAGGAGGGGCACTGTAAACAGTGCAGCCCACGGAGCTGTGGTTGAGGCACACAGGTACTTTCCAAAGGCGCTGCAGTTCCTGGTTGCTCTGGCTTTGTGCAGAAAGCCTGTCTGCAATCCCACAGGCTGTCTGAAGCCCCTGAGGTAGCGCAGAGTGTGTCTGGTGTTGTCATTCCCAGTCGGCAGCAGGGGGAATTTCTGCTTTGCACCTTCCTTTTCGTCTGAGCTCACTGAGAATAAAAGGCTTACTTGCTGCTGGGGATCTTGGTTGGCACAGGAGAGGCACTTTTCCCTTCTGAGATACTGAGCTTTTATTTCAGCTCATGTGGAAGCCCCTGATAGCCTTGCTGCCTTTCCTTGTGAGCTCTGGGGTGCTTTTGTGCTGCCAGCAGTGCAGAAGCTGTGACCCACTTGCCTTGGAGGGCATGTCCTGAGGGAGCCAGGGCAGAGCGGGAAGGACAGGCCAGGTCCAAGCCACAATGACATGATGTGCTATGGAAATTGATTTCTAGCCTCAGTGCTAACAAGAGTGAAGCGGTGTTGAAATCCACCCTGTTGGGAGATGGTTGGTTTGCAGGTTTGTTTGAGGCTTCTGCCAGTGTTGATTTTATGTCCTGTCTAGGGAAAGCTTGGCAAAATGGAGCACTTTGCAAAAGTAGCAAGGGCAGGTGAACAGAGAATAGGGACAATCGTGTCAGGTTCTCCCCAGGAATCCAAGGCCACGTGCAGGCAGTGTCTGCTGTCACTGCAATCCGGTGTGTGTCCTGAGCAGCAGCAGTTTCTTCAGGCTGAAGGTGCCCCACAATCAATATTGCTACAATGATAGCCTGAAAAATTGCTTTGTCTTGAAAATTGCCACACTTGAAGCAAATTGTGTCTTAAATTGCTTGTCTTACTTTAGAATTACAGATTATTAAAAATAACCTCCCAATTTTCAAATATTGGCTTTCATTTTATGCTTTTTTTTCCCTTCATCAAATGATAAAGACTTATTCAGTATTTGCATCCTTAAAAGTCTGTGTGTCTGCTGTATAATTTCAGAAATGCTGTAAAATGAGAGTTATTTACTACTTGTGTCTGTGGGATTCTGCTCTGCTGTCACTAATGGCAACTGTTCAGGGATCCATATTGATCCTATTAATGCCAGTTGAAAAGTGGGGTTCCAAGTTTCAATTTTCTTTTTTCTAATCGGAAATAGGGCTAGGAAATTTTTGAAAATTGCTTTTATTTGGCTGGGTGTGCTATGGAAAGAATGCCACCTGCATTTTAGGGAAGCAGAACTTTCTCTTTAACCTTTAGAGACCCAAGTGTTTGGGCTGGGGAGATTGCAGCTCCTGTGTATGAGGATCTTCCTCTCTGATCTTCAGCAAAGTCATTGAACAGGCTTATGCTACTGCTCCCCCTCCACCCTTGGCTTGTCTTATTGACGCCATGAGCTCACTGGAATGAAAACCATCTCTTAGGAAGTTTTTATACATCTTCCCCCAACAATATGCCTCAAATAACATGGGTGCTGCTTTCAGTACTGTAAAATGCCAAGTGCTGTGGTGTTACCCATGGGCTTCTTTGATCAGCACAGAGTGAGCCCAGGAAACGTGAGATTTGCTGATATGGCTTCCTTTCATGCACCAAAGCAATCTGGTTAATGGGGTGAATAATTGTTAGCAGAAACCTTGGGTTTCTTGCTGTGGGGGTGGGCTCAAAAGCCTCAGTAATTCCCACATGCACCTCTCTCTTCCACCTTCGTGGCTAGACTGGGTTTTGGTGACAGCACACAGTGAGTTCTGCTGAGGTCCCAGAGCTCCAGGTCTGGGTTGCTGCTTTTCCAAGTCCATGATCTCTATATAATGCCAGCAGGCAGTGGCCTGTGTGCATGGTGATGCTGCTGGGGGGTTGCTGGTTTATTCTGCCCAGGGTGGAATGTCCTGCCAGGATGTGGTACCTCCTGCCCCAGGGTGTACTGTTCTGCAGGGGAAATGTGCTCAGGCATAGCTGGGCTGCCATGTGCTGGGACAGGAGCACATTTAAACAGGCAAGAAAAGGAGATGCAGAAGTGGTGGTGTGGGTCTCCTCACTCCTTGCAATGCTCAAAGCAAACAGCTTTCTTTCCTACAGGGAAAACACCATTGTGGGCAACTTGAGGTCTGTTTCTCTGTGGCACAGCTGTCATTTCTAAGCCTGACTCTCCTCAGAGCATCCCTCTGCTTTCTGGAGCACCAAAGATTATGGCAAGGGAAGCTTCATGAATTGCAGGGAGTTGGTATTGGTGCCAATTGGCATTCCTTTTCAGATAAAGACCCTGGTTAGAGCGATTTATATGTCTTTTTGGTAGTGTTCTGTGTGTCAAACCTAAGTTGGCTTGTATTTACTCGGGCAGTTAGGAGCACTACTAAGGAATTTTTCTCATCATTTCCTCTTTCATCTGGTGCAAGGTTAAATAGACAAGTTTAAACTGTAGGAGAAAGTGTTTGTCCCAGCTGGCATGTCTGAGCGGGGAGCTGTGCCAGGAATCTGCCCAGGATCAGGGCACTCATTTGGGACATGCAGCCTCAGGCGCTGTGTCTGCCCAGGAGAATGCTCTGTGTGTCCCTGCCTGGAGTCCCGAGTCAGGCATCCCTTGAGCAAGTGTTGAATGTGGAGTCATGAACTGCACTGGTCCCAGGCAGAGCAGCTCCTTAGCTCACTGCACTGCTTTAGGGCCAGCTGGGACCTTTGATTGCTTCTACAGAGGTTCTGTGCCTTCAGCTGGCCTCAGATTCCAGTGCTGTGCCTACGGGGGGGTGGCGGGAGGAAACTGGAAATGTGATTATCAAGAAGTTTGAAGAGTTTGACATCCCCAAAGATTTAATTCTCTTTCTAAACTCCGTATTTGCAATTACACAAAAGACCTTTCCAGTTGTTTGTTGTTCTCTTTACATGTAATTTAGAATTGAAGAATTGTTTCTACGTACCACAGATAATTGGCATACATTAATTATATGCCTGAAAACCTTTCTCGAGGCTGAGATGCAGGTTTATTGCCCCCTGTGTCACTGTGCATGTGGCAGTGGGGCAGGAAGAGATGGATCAGGAGAGGTTTTGAGGAGAGGGCTCCCTCCATGTTAACCCATACTTGACCTGCAAGGGGGAATTTCAGCAGGTGAATGTCACTCAAACTGCAGTTCATGTTCTAGAGATGGACAAGCAGTCTGCTTTGCATCTGGAATTCATTTTCCATGTGTAAAATTGCACCTGCAGAAGGGGAATCCAGCTCTACTCACAGCTCTGCTGTGAGCATGAAGAGTTTCACAGAATGCATGTCAAGTCTCTGAAAAGTAGCTGGGGCCCTGCTGGAAATTGCCCTCACCCAGAGCTTTGAGGCTTTTTACCACCCCTCTCCAGTGAGAGCTCTGGTGGGATAAGCTTTGTTTTGGGCTATGCTGCATTTTTGGGGGGGTGGTTTCCTCTGCCCTCACTTTGGTTGGCAATTTAACATGTTTTCCTGGTGTGTAATTTATGGCTGAGGAATCATGGCCTCAACTTTTGCTTGCCCTTCCCTCAGTTTCATCCTGTTTGTTTGCTGACTTCTACAGTTCAAAATGTCAGGTTTGCTTTGCCCCTTCCTCTCCCACCCCAAAAGGTTTCTCTAAGTCACTGTTCACTTGGAAAAATTGAATGGCCAAGGAATTTTTTCACTTAACATACTGATGCAGGCTCAAATAACTTGAAAACAAGCAGTTTCAAATGATTTCCAGAAAGACACCTGGAATTCTCTGCTGTGTTTTATTTGGTGCAGGTGTTTAGGGGATGCCCTGTTTGAGGTGGTTCCTGCAGAGCTCTGGCTAGGAGTATGTTCTTGATGTGTCCAGTGTCAGTCAAGCCAGGTAACAACCAGCTCTAAAAAGAGTTCTTCTTCCTCCAGAACCTGCTCCTTCTCTGTAAAAGTTACTGAGTTTTGGTATTTTGGGTTTGTTGTGGTGTCCTAGAAAGACATGATTGGAGGGCTGCGTTAAAGTTTGTGAAAGAAGTTCTGAACTTCCCAAGAAAAGCAGGATTTGGAGACAGCATCTGTCTCTCTTCAGTCATGTGTGTCACTTGTTTCTTTCTCAATGGTTCCTTGTGAATACTCCTGTCCCCTCCCATGGTGAGAGCACTCAGCCCCTGGTTCTGTGACTCAGCACTACAGCTGGACATGGATCAAGCATCCCTGAAGGGAGGCAGCCTGCCTCTTCCCAAGCCCCTAGTTATCAGGGAAGAGTAATTGTCAGATTCTAAAGAACTGCAGTGGCCTGCTAGCTCTTGGTGTGTTATGCACTGTTGGCTGAACTTGGCTGGAGACTTTATCTTGGGCTACTGCTGTTGTGACAGGGTGTGTTTGTCACTTCCCCATGGGAATTGAGGTGGAATGTTTTCTCTGCAGGAGGATGGTTGTGCACTAACTGTGGTGACAGGCAGTATATGTGACATTTCTCTATGTATTTAACCAGTTACCATTTTCTGATTGCTTAAATCTGGAGATTCAGAACACAGAAGTACTAGAAACTCCTGCCTGGCTTGGTGGCCAGTTTCAGGGTAACATCTGGCACTGTGCAAGGAGGGCTGTGCTGCTGTCTCTCTTTCCAGTTCTAGGAAAAGCATCACAGGTAAAACTGTGGGCTTCCCTCCCAATGGAGTCCGGAGGCCAGGGCAGATCTGACTTGTCAGTTCCTGAAGCACTCAAGTGAGACCTGACCTCTGTAGTTCAGAGGAAGAAACCTGGGTGTTCCATCCTTAGTAAGTTTCCATGGCAAACTTACTTTAGTAAATTATAAATAGTGTGTAGTCATAATCCTCCAAGGGCGTTCTGTGAAAAAAATGACTAGAAAAACGTTCCCTGTCTTGGATCTGTAGATGAAGTGTGAGCAAAATTCCACTTCTCAGTATCTCTTCAGGACGGTTGACACTGTGCAGAGCCTGACTGGTTGCTTTGCTTTTGTCACTGGTGGTCAATGCAGTAGGCCCAGTTTGATTTTCAGATGGCACAGGACTTAGGCAGGGTTGGCAGTGAGGAGAAGCATTTCATGAGCACCCATTATAAAATAGTTGCTGAGGGGCTCGGTGTGATGACAGCACATGGGGGGCATGGCACACAGGCATCCTGCTGGCCCCTGGTGTCCTCAGCAAGGACGAGGTCCCAGAGATTGGGGCAGTTCCTGAATGGGTAAGGGTGCTGATGTGGGTAATCCTGGGCTGAGGGATGCTGGAAGCACATTCCGGCACACAGCACTCCGAGTGCGTGCTCCCAGAGGCCAGATATGGAGATGGAGCAAGCACCTCCTGTGCCTCAGCAGTCAGTTACTCAAACCCATAATACTTTTGCTTCTGAAATTAACCACTTTATGAATTATACAAAAGGAAATGATCGGTGTTGACAGCTGATTCTTTTAAATGGAGTGTAACCAAAAAAACATCATTAAAAATATGTCTGGAGTTCACCATTCTGCAGTGCTGACTCTCATCAAGTTTTGAACTGCTGTTAGTAATGGCATGTCTTGCCTGAGATTCCTAATTTTCCAGGTATTGCCCTGCCTTAATAAATCTGCGTTTCTCCTCCTCAGAAGTAATTATGATTTCTAGGCACTGCACCAAAACTTGCAGATGTTTTGAAGATGTCCTGATCAGCCGAGATTAGGACATGAGTTTTAAACTTTATTTCGTAGGCAGGGCATCCTTGAAAGGTGACTCCATCACCTAGTTCAGCAGTCCAGGGTGGGGAAGCATGAATGGTTGCCTGTTCATGAGCAGCTTGGTTTCAACACTGGCTGTTAAAAGAACCCCACACATCTGTGTTAATCTCTTAAGAGAAATCCGAGCATTTCTACTGACAACTGACCGCACTGGAGGTATTGCTCACCTCTGGTTTATGTTGCCTCTGGTTTTAGCTTTGTGGTGATGACACCATATTCCCTGTGCAGGTGAAAAGAAGTTTGTGTCAGTCAAGGTGACCCAGCTGTGTTTGATAACCTCCTCTTTGTCTGTGTTTCCTTGGAAGCTCCTCAGCAGTATTGCAGGGCCCAAGGTACATGCTTTTGAGCCCGTGGTTAAGGTAATCCCTTGCCATGCTTTTCCTTTGTAAGATGTGCTGCGCATTCTCCCCTTAGCTGTGACTTTTCAGAGCATTCCTCCACCTTTCCTTTCCCTTCAAGGTTGTGTGGTTGTTCAGGAGTCATGAACTATTCATCATATTTTTGAGGGCTCCTTACCCTCTCACCACCTCTGGATCTTTACTCTCAGCATTTAAGTTGGTTTTTGGGGGGTTTATTTTGTGGGTTTTTTTGTTTGGTTTGGTTTTTTTTTTTCCTTTTCCATAAAGCCAACTAATGGTACAGAGCCTGCTTTGCTTGAGAATACAGAAAAAGCAGTCCTATTTTCAAAACCCACTGAGCACAGGGAAGGAATATCAACCATTGCTGCAAGGTGGGAAGTGCCTGGAAACCCAAGAGGTTCACTCACCCCACATCAGTGGCAGGAGTGATCCAAGTGGCAAAGAGCAGCTCCCTGGAAATGGGCCCAAAAAATTTCTTTCTCTCTTTACTTTTGTTTGGTCTAATTTTGACTTTACCACCTGCCAGCCTTTTCCTGGGACTGTTTAGTCTTTGAAGACATGCACCTGTTTTTATACATGTGGAAAATACTAGAATTGCTTTCTTAATGGAAATCAGTGTTTTTTTTTCACCCTGGATTTAATAAGTAATCTCTGGTTACTGTTCATTGCTCTTAGGTAGTATTTACAAGCCCTGGCTGTTCAAATCTGTGTCACATGGTGACATGTAGTTGAGGCAGCTGATTAAATGAACATGACAAATACAAATTCTTAGAAATGTAAACAAGAGAAAAGGAAATGTAAACCGAATGTTCACTGGCACTCGGATATGTCCCGGGGCATAGAGATGTAGGTATCAGACTTACAGTGCTTACGAAAAATGGCTTTCAGACTCCAGTCATACCAGCTGAGTAACCTGTGTCCCAGTCTAAGGTCAAAGGCCTTTAGGCTCAGGGCTTTTTTTGACTAAATGTTGTTTTGATTTGACTGAGAGCATTCCTTACTGGCTTTTCCAGATGCCAGCTCCATTCCTGTGCTTGTGTCATCCTGCTGTTCTTTCTGTAGCTGATGGGATAAAAGCATCAGCCCTGGATCTGTAGTGAGGAAACAGTGGCACGTGGTTATGCTGGGTTTTTAGGTTTGTGTGCCTGATGATTCCAAAGACACAGCTAAGAATAAGTTTGTGTGTTTTCCATGAGGCATTTCTGTTCTGTGGGGTTTTTTTTCCTTTTTTTTAATGCTGTCTGCCGTATTTTTGTACATGAGCCAGGATCCTTCTGGGTGAAGTGTGTGCCAGTGCAATTGATAACATCTGATTGGTTTACTTTCATTACTACACTTTAAATCTTCCATTTGCAAGCATATTCCTGTATTTATGTTGAAGAGCATCCACAATGAGTTTCTTCCTTGTCCAGTCCTCACTCAAGCCACCTTGATTCTCCAGGTGTGCCTGGTGTTGGCCAGTCAGAGCCCATGCATGGTGTGCAGACACATGGGGCGGAAAGTTAGGAAGGAGGCTCCTCTGGTTGGAAAAGGGCCAGTAAAAGGCAGAAGAGTTGAAGGAAAGGATTGGGTTTCACTGTTTTTCCTTATAAATCTTAATGCTGCTATGAAAAACTGCCATAGGCACTCAGAGGGCATGTTCTTCAATGGAGGCAACCAGGCTGCACCATTCCATCCACCCTTAAGACATGCAGTGTGGCTCCTGCCATTTATCCCAAACGGTCCTTCCCCTCAAATTCCTGGCATTCTGCTGGCAGCTCAGTGGGGTTGGCAGTTCCCTGCAGCATCCAAAGCTGAGCTGTTTGCACTTGGTCCCTGGGATGTTTTGTGGATGTTCTAAAAGGATTTAGTGCTGCAGTTGTCACGAGTGACTTTATCTGTATAGCTCTGCTGTAATCCTTTATAAGAGAAGTCTTTGTTTCATGACAGTTTTTGTTGACTTGTGTTTGCACTTTTTAAGGCTTCCATCCTTGTGGGGAAATACATGGAGTGTAAAGGTGTCAGAAGGGGAGGTGTCCATGGCAGAACAGGAAAAGCAAAATGCGTGTTTCTCCAGACCTCCAGCTATACCTAGGTAAAGTCTGCCATGTCTGTGTGTCCCTGTGTTCCTGGGAAAAATCACCAGCCTCACACCCCTGGTTCACTAACAGCATGGACAGGGAGGATTGTGACACACTCAGATGATAAGAAGTGCAGATGAAATCTATGGGTCTGTCTTGGGTGAATAATTGGGACACATATGAAAGAGACTGAGACTCTTGAGTTCTCCATAGTCAGTCAGGAGGGCAATGAGATTGTAATAATGATTGTTACTCACAAGCCTTCCTGTTGGAAAGGTGACAAAGCAGACACTTTTTTATCAAGTTTTTATTGTCTGTGTAAGTTTGATATGATCAATTAGTGTGTTAAATCCTGCCACAGTAAACAAGAAGGTGCTTGGAGGAAAAGGTTTACCGCCTTCTGTGCTGTATTGTAGCAACTGATTTGCTGCTGTCATGATAACGAAGAAGGACTTTGTGTCCCACAAAGTTTAGGGCTTGATATGGATGTTTGTTTTAATGTTTGTTTTAGATACTGCATCTCAAAATCATTGGAAAGTGTTTCTGGGAGAGTTTCTTCTCCAGAGCTTCTTTCTTCTTTCTTTTTTCTTTTTTTTTTTCTTTTTTTTTTTTTTTTTTTTTTTTGAATAGAGTTTGCCAAGGCTTTTCTTTTTAGAGATTTTGCTTTTCTTTTTAGTGAGTTCACTTTTACTGGAAGTTCTGTCCTCATGAAATTCTGATGGTGGAAACAACTCCCAAAACGAGAATCCTGCTCCATGTGGGTAAAGCGGCAGAGGGGTGTAAAGAAGAGCTATTGCCTCTCCACCAGCTCTGGGATCTCATGCAGGGCTCAGCAGAAAGCTTGGCTTCCTTGGCTCTCAGAGATGTTTAAATTCAAGGCAGGGAGCAGCTCAGGAGACAGCAATGTCTGGTGATGTTGTGGAAGTGTCAGACCTCATGTGCTATGAGAACCTCAGGCATTTGTGGCCAGTGGATAAGGTTTTATGGCTGACTGATTGCTAGGTAGATGGCTTTTGATGATACAACAAAGACCATTTTGTATCAGTGATAGAGCTGCAGGTGAGCAGGTGAAATATTTACTTAGCTGTGGACTTCGTGTGAATTGTCGGGTCCTTCCCACCTGAGTGTGGGGCTTGGCTGAGCAGAGCAACAGGATTCCGTGTGATTCCATCACAGGACAGTGAGCAGGTGGTTGTTTTGTCACACAAAGGAAAGGCCTGACCTTGACAATAATCCTCCCACAAGCCTCACTGTTTTGAGTGAGGGTATTATTTTTGCTGCCTGGGTGAACAAAGGAGCACAGCCTGTCTCGGAGGCTGAGCTCTGGCTGCACCTGGCATGGCAGGTTGGCACGGGGATTTGGTTTGGGTATGCAGGCAGACCTGAGCTGTGTTAAACACCTTATCAAATGTACATGCACAGCTTTGCTCTAGTTGGGATCAGCTTCTGCAGGACAAGGCTTTGAGACTATGGTTTCTTTGAGGAAATAATCATTAGCAGTTGGTACCTACAAAGAGCACACACCATCTACCAGAGACATTTCATGGCATCCCAGCAAGATGGCTGATGTGCACTTGGCCTGGTTTTGTTACATTCTGTATCTGCTGTTCTAGGGATTTGTTTTGTTCTGTGATGACCATTCTCGTTGTTGGTGCCTTGCTGATTTCATGAGTTTTACAGACCTGAGGTAGAAAGTTAGTGCTTTAAAATGTTGAGAACATGTTTGTTTTCTTAGTGAAGGCTTTGGTACCAGGCACTTCACTTCCTAGCATGATCCCTTTAATGCCCCTTTATCCCATTTTCTCCTCCTACTGTACAAGAGAGGTAAAAAAAGGGAAGACTTTGTGTCATTCTTGTACTTCCTTTGTATTCTAAGGAAAATCTGTAGTAACCTGTTACTGATCTGAAAATCTGTTAGTAACCTGTTGTTGATGACCTCAGTCATGTTTTGCCCAGTGTCTGTTTTGCCAGCTCTGAGAAGTTGTCTGGACTGCAGGAATAGCCACCAGTGATCTCCCTGGTACAGCTGTGCCCTCTCAGATGCTGACGGTGTACCGAACTGTAGCGTGGAGCCAGGGAGTTCCAAAGAAAGGAAATTATTGAAAGTCATCACATAGTTCTTACAAAAAGTACAAGGGCACATCAAAGCATTTGCTGACTATTAATTTCCAGCTGTATAAAGAGCACCCCTGCAGAGGCAGAATAATACCTCTCCAGGAAGGCAGCTTCTTGGACAGGGCTCCTGGAATGGAGTTTGAAGAACAGCTTTTCATGCTGCTCTTGAAATGGACTTCAAGTTATGCTGGAAATTGTTTTCATGGGGCATGTTCCCTCTGATTTCAAGTAGAATGAAGTTTAAAATATTTTCTTTGCTCTATGTTTGTAGGGGGAATGGGGTGGAAATTTCTCAAACGTGTTTTATTTTGCATCACATTAATTGATCGTTTTGTGCAAGAAGCTGAACGGAGTGAAAACATAGGAAAGCAGGAAAGAAGGGAGCTGGAGGCAAGGGCTCAGGGAGAGGAGAAGGCTCTTAACCTTGTGCAAAAGGCGTAGTGCTGAAGCTACTTCAGCCTTTCACTCTCCAGGGCGATAAGTGAATTACTTAAAATGCCAATTGATCTGGGTGGGAAGTGGAAAGCCACTCTAATCCGATTAATCCCAGAGCATGGGATGCCTCGCTGGCAGTGTCAAAGCAGCCCCAGCACATGCTCAGCTGTTGCTCTTTCACAATGCGTGGTGCAGTTGTCACTCCCAGGCTCCTGCCAGCAAAAACATCCGCTGGGTTCATTTTACCACCAAATATTTTTACACTTCTGTGCTAATAAATATAAACTGCCCTGGCTGCAACTACCGTGTCCCATCCTACCGTTCCTGCATCGCACCACAGATGTGAGCTGAGCCATGCTGCTGTCCTGTTCATCCTCCCAGCAGTGAGATCTCTCCTGTCCTGAGGAGCTCCCTCCTGCTGCTGATTTTAGCCCCTGAATGTAGCAGTGAGCAGAAGGGAAAAATTTCAAACCAGCCTTTAGGGTTGTAGCCTGTTGGCAGTCTGTCCTGCCTGCTTGTAGGGGAGCCTGGAAGGATTTTCCTCTAGCTGGCTGCTGTTACAGGCATGTCCACATGTGTGAGGAGCTTGGGAAGTGGCTGAGGTGCAGGCACTGCTTGCATACAGTGCTTTTTCCCTGGCTTGAAGTGGTGCTGTGTTCTGTGGCTAGGGAAGGACAGCACAGTGGTGCCTCAGCCTGATGTTCTGGTGCCGCAGTGTAGGGAAGAACATGGCTCAGCAGGAAGGTGGGGACAGCCCCAGGTTCTTCTTTGCGAGGACCTTTCTTGAAGGCTTCATCTGAACTCTCTTTAAGAGCATGCCAAGCATTTAAGTACTGAAAATATACTTGTTTTCCCTGCTCCAGAGGCTTACACAGCTGAACTCTCCAATATTTATGTTTGACGTCAATGGGAACATTGCCTGAATGTGGGATTAGAAGCACTGAGCTGTTCCCTGATCCGTGTGTCAGAAGGCAGCAGTGTGTGTACACCAGCCAGCCCAGTGCCATGGCCATGGCCACGGTGCTGCTGTCGTGTTTGGTGAGCCCTGCCACACAGGGAGCTCCCTGTGCACTTGGGCAGTAATTACAGATAAACACACCTGAACAGTGACTGACACATTTCCAGTCTTCTGGTGCTCAGGAGATTGCTGACCCACTTCAGCACTGGTAACACCATTGCCATAACTCTGGGTAGTGCTGACAAGAGGATGTAGGCTTTAACCAAATAATGTGTGATTGGAACTCAGGTGTTCCTTGTGGATGCACCAGCCCAGCTGTTTGCTCATTCTGTCTGGATTTCCAGCTTGGAAAGGCGCTGAGCTCCCTCTCTGGTGATTTGGGTCTGATAACAACGGGCTGGGTAAAAGGATTAGGATATTAATCCAGGCTGTATTTTCTGCTGTTAGTCTGTAAAATGAGACATTAATAACCTGTCTCTGCCTTGGTTGAGTTTTACCAGAGTGATGTTGACAATAAAGATGTTAATTACTAAGAAGTTCTCGGCTTCTCTGAGGAGGGGTAAACTAAGGTACCTTGCATGGCTCATTTCCAGAGAAATGCAGAGAGTTCAGGGAGGAAGGAATTCAGATGCAGGCTTTTTCCTGTTCTTTTTTCACCAAATGGTTGACAGACAAAAGCATAGGTGTCTTCTTATTTTATGCTATTAGAAAGTGTACTGGACCAAATTGGAAATAAAAATATGATCTCCGCGTCCAATTCCTTCCCCTTGGCACAGGATAGCTGGGCTCCTCTGTTAGTGTCTGGGGGGGGGAGATTCCAGGTTTGTATTGCTGTCACAGCCAGGTGATGAAGGTGACTTTCTCAGGTGTGAATGTGAATGCACTGCACTTGGGCCAGTGGATTTCTGTATGTTTCTGGCAATTTCAGTTTAGCAGATGTTGGTGCAGACCTGCTTTTCTCCCTGGATGGGCTGAGCAGTGCTTGTCACTTGCATCTGTGAGACTCCAGAAACCTTTGTGTTTTTTGAGTGCTCTGTGCAGCCCTGTGCTGCAAACATCAGAGAGTAACCATCCCCTCTCAGAGCAGAGGAAGTTGTTCTCCCTATTGTACTTTGGGCATCAGAGTAGTAAGGTCAGACTGAGCTATTCTGCAGCATTGCTTCATATAGAAGCAGAACCTTTTGCTTCTGTAGCACATCACAGAGCACCTTCTACTTTGGGTGAGAAAAAAAAAGTAAATCTCCTTTCTGTTTAAATCTTACTACTGTAATTGTAGCCAATCCACTGCTCTGACTAGCATGAATATATTTTTCCAACACAGATGTTCTAGTCATTTGCATTCTGTTGACATCAACAATTAATTTTATGTTTTTAAAGCTCAATATAATATTGCTAAAGAATTACATAAATAAGAACACGTGTGTTACTGAGCTGCATCCCTCCCCACAACCTCTTGGAATCCAGTCCTTCACTTCTGGGTGGTCACTGTACTTAGAGGGTGTTTTTATAGCGGGTATATAGTGGGAGCTGTCTGGTATAAATAAGAATACAGCGGAATCCTGTTTACAATTAGGACACTTGAACTATCTTGCCTCAGTTGTCCATCTCTTCCTGTGGTCAATGCAAGAAAATTGGTTTGTTGTTACAGGGACAGCTTGGGATGTGTTTCAAAAAGTCAAGAAAAGCTTTACTTTGGGGAAGGGAAAACATTCATCCTGTGAGGGCTGAGGATGCTGTCTTTGAGCATGGATGGCAAATAGGAGGCATTAAATCCTTTAATACCAAAAGGAAATCCCTAAAAAGCTGTATTATGCCTTTTACTTCTTGCCAGTCCCTGCCTGTCAGAGTTGATTTCTGTCAAGATTGGCAGAACTGAAGTTTGTTTCAGGGTGAAACAGCTGGGGCTGTTCCTCATCCTGTCGGTGTTACTGTCCTAAAAGATGCTGCTGCCACATTCCCCTGTATTTGCTGCGCCTCTGGCATCCCAGTGGATGGGGAGATGCTGCTGTACAAAATTCAGTGAGAAGAAAACTGATGTGTTCAAAAATGAGAGAGGTTACTGGACAGCTTGTTCTTGTAAAAATTTTGGCCATTTAATGAGAGAATCTGCCAGGACAGTGGCCCCAAACTCAGACACTGCTTTGGGTTAGTGCCATGCGAATGGCTCTGATAAAAACCCAACCTGCCTGAAATGTTGGTGCTCAAAGTTTGCAAGGCCACGTTGCAAAATGGTGTTTGCTGGAGTGGAAGTGTTTGTGAGTCCTTCCAGATCCACTCTTGCTGGTCCCCCTGAGGGCCATGCCTGGATTCCTCCTTGTCCCCAGTTTTGTTTAGGTGTTCTGAATTTCAGAGCTGGACCTGGTGAGATCAGATTAATTTCTGGAGAAGCTTTGCCAGGCAGTTGATCCTGGCAGCGTGCTGGGATAGAGGAATGGCATACTCTCAGTTTGAGAGATGGCGAAGGATTTGGTCTCACACCTGGTTTGTAGCAAGTACCTACCTAATGGCTTGGGACCATCTTGTTCTAATGTTTTTAAGGGCATAATTTTAGTTCATTCTTTTAATGTCTTCAAAGGTTAAAGCTTTAACTAATTGCAGATATTAACAGCTCTGTTTTATACTGCATCATCTTAATCACTACTGCTGCTGTAAACGGAATGATACAATGTTGTGGGGAAAGACTGGACTGTGGGTGACAGCACGCCATCCTGAATGAGTTCAGGCTGGGGAAGCAGAGCAAGGAATGGGTTAGGAATAAACCTGTGCCCTACACAGGCCATGTGTGTAATGCTTCTGATGGGTGCTCACAATCTGAGCTCTCTCTTGGCACCAGGAGGGCTACAAAAAGGCTCTGCTGCAGCACTTCTCTCCATCTGCTCTTAGACACAAAACTCATTTATTTTGTGACCTTTCAGCAGTTACTCCTTCATCTCCTCCAGAGGAGGTGACTTCTCTGTCCTGTGCTCATGCAGTGAGTGCAGGCACTGGCAGTATTTAAGTGCACGCCATGCAGCCTGGCACTCAGAAACTGAATTTGCCAAGTGGAACTGCTCAGATGGGGAACACCCAACCTCTCTGAGAGCGGGTCCCAGTCCCCCAAGGCTGGTGCTCCTGCTGAGCAGCTGTGCTCTGGGCTGCACACAGGGCATCTCTGAGGTTGGCATGGGCACTAACCTGAACCTGTAGGCTTGTGGAACCACACTTGCCTTTCCTGCACTCCCTTCCTGGGACCCTGCTGTAGTTTGAAGATGTGATTTCAGGGTAATGGCGAATTCTTGAGTCTTTTAAATCCTACTCATCTTTGAAAGCAACAGCTGATCTTACTGCATCAGGGCTCTCCCAAGCCACAGGAGACCCATATCAACTCCTTGGGGTGCAACCACAATGGCCCTGTTCTAAGGCACCCCCATTGGAGCCAAAGGGCTGGCTGCTGTGGCTGTGAGGTGGGGACACCAGTCTGAGCTCCATAAAAGCCAGGCTTGGTCCAGGGCAAGGTGTGGCCTAGGGGCATGTGTTCTTTCTCCCTGGATATGAGGTAGGGAATGTCTGGCCTGCTGTGAGTGTTCTGGCTCTGCAGAGGGTGTGCAGTTTGCTGGGGGGGTAAGGAGAGATTTTTTTTCTCACCCAAAGTAGAAGGTGCTCTGTGATGTTCTACAGAAGCAAAAGGTTCTGCTTCTATATGAAGCAGTGCTGCAGAATAGCTCGGTCTGACCTTACTACTCTGATGCCCAAAGTACAATAGGGAGAGCAAGTTCCTCTGCTCTGAGAGGGGATGGTTACTCTCTGATGTTTGCCAAATGAAAAATAAGCTAAAGTGATGGGGAGAAAATTACCTTGTTAAATATGAAGGAAATATAATTAGAGGGCAAGTTGTCAGCGTGGAAATGAAACCCTAGAACCCTAGTGCTGATGTTTTAGGTAGGATCAGGTTGAGGTTCAGGCTGTGGACTGCTTCAAGATGTTTGTGTACCTGCTTGGGACACATAGCTGTGTATATTTTCAGAGTTGCTCATTACTTCAGACAACTTGTTGAAATAAATTAGCCAGGGAAAAATTAAGCAGTGCGGGTCACATAGTGCCGGCCTTCTTGAGTTCACTGACTGCTGCTTTTTCTTTGTGTTTAGATTCTTGCCCAGTTAGGAGAGCTGGGAGATTATATTTAGGGATTAAATTCTTTGCTGTTGGCCATCACTGATTTTGTTGGAATAATAGGACAGAGCATCCTGGGAGACAGAGGGAACTTGGCAACTTATTATGGCTCTATTTTCCCTCTCTTTGTGCAGGCAGCTCTTGAATGTAAGCAGTGTTCTGATTTACGTCCTTACCCAGAACTGTCAGAAATGTGCCTCTATGTGCTTTTGGAGCCAGGCTCCTTGTTAACTGCTGCCTCTTTGGCATAGGTGGGTTGACACAGCGTGTCTGCAAAAGCAATGAAGCCTTATTTATCAGTGTTTTGTGTCACATGAGCACCACTAGCAGCCAGACCCTGACAGGAGCTGTGTCACATTGTCTGTAATTGGCCCTTGGGATGGGGACTCCAATTCTCAGAGTCAGTGAAGTCAAGGAAGAGTCACAAGGAGGGTAAAAGCTTCTGAGCTTCTCCCATAAAGTGCCGCACTGAAAGGGACACGTGGACGCTGCGCTCACTTGGGAGTTTCCCATTTTCTGTGTTCTTGGTGAACTGCAGTTGCTCTGAGGGTTTGGCTTTCAGAAATGTCAGAAATTTCAGAAGCTTTCGAAGGTAAATTAAATTACCACCAACTAAGCTGCTTGCTTCCTTTTAAACGGAACACATTCTTCTCAAATTGAAATATAATTATGGACCTGATGTACTCGGAACATTTCACTTGTTCAAACTCAAAATTGTATTCTCTGCAAGCTGCTTTAAAGCCAAAATAAAAACCTCAACCTAATTATAGCAGCAGTGTGGAGGAGGTCTGCTAGGATATAGTATGATACATTTTGACAGCTGCTTTTTACTGGAAGGTTGTCAAGACCCTCACAAAAAAATGTTTTGAAGTGCTTAAAATGGGTGAACCCAGGATCTGTAGCTGTTGTGTCACCGGCAGAGTCCAGGACTGGTGCAACACATTGGGCTGGGGCAAAGGCATGTTCCCATCTCTGCTGGGCTTCTCAGCTGCATTCAGGAGCCTTTGCTGAAGTAGGAAAGGATGAAACTGAACCTTTATTTGGCACATAAGAAGTCTCCAAAAATGTTCATTGGAGGAGAGACATTTCAGATATTCCGAATTCTAAAGCTTGGGCATGATGCTTCACTGTTGTGGCTGTGGTCCGTAGGTCAGTGGCAGATGTGCTGGTCAGAAGAGTGACTAAACTACGTCCCTAACCCCTTCTTTTATTCCATAGCTGCTGCCATGTGGATCTCTGGCACCAGTGCTGGGAGTCAGTGCATCTGGTGATAATCCCAGGGACGAGTTCAAGGACCAGGAATATTCAAGGACCTTGTGTACACTGGGGCAAATGGCGTTTGATGGCCCTGCTGGAGAGGTGTGGTTTTGACCCTTAAAAATCCCAAAGAACACACAGAAAGGAAGAGAAGGGCAAAGAAAGAATGCGGCAGTTCTCTTCATCCTGTGGAGACGGCAGTTTGTACTGGGCTTTTTGGAGCATTGGCTTATTCAAAAGGTTTAAGGGAATATTGAAAAGAAAAAGCTTCCCTAAGCATAGGTTCAAGGAAAACTTGACCACTGAGGTAGCCGAAGATCCCCTTGCTGCCAGAACAAAAGGTAGAGGCAGTGGAGGACTGCAGTTCAAAAGGAGGAAGAGGTGTTCCTGACAATGGAACTGGAAATGGTGGATGTGCTTTTCACTTTAATGCGTTGCAGTCTTTCCCAGACTGCCTTTAGTGCCAGAGCTTGTGCCTAATTGTGGCATGCATTTGGATATGGAAAATCAGAATGAATCACATCCTGTATAGTAGCTGTCGTTGTTGAATAGAGAACTTTTTCTGGGAGATTTAATAACCCGTGTTGTTCTTTTAAGAAAGCAGAAAATATTTTCTTGATGCCCCACAGAGGCAAATTAACAAGTTACATCATGTGTGATTCTGGCTCCAAGGCTGAATGCATTTAGGCATTCACTTGTTCAACAAATGCTCATTTGCATCAACTGACATTGACTCAGACTTCAGGGGAATCAGATTTGCTTTGATTTAGCTGAACTGTGAAGTACATTTGAGATTTTTTTTCCCAAACTGTCTGCTGGTATGAATTCCAGAAGTGTTTACTGGAATTTCAACCGAGACACGACAGAACTATCCTAGGTGGCCTCTTACTTGTTTTTATTAACATCATTATTCTAAGACAATAATTACTTGGAAAATACTGCTAATTAAGATTACCACATGGCTTAGCAGGAACTGAGGAACCAGCTTCTCCTTTTGCATAAGCAGTTTGGTCATGTCTGTCCTTGGTTTTGTGGTTGGGAGCTGTGTTTGCAAGTGGGGCTGAGGACATGGAGTTCGTTTGTTAGCAGTGAGCATGGAGCCTGATGTGAGAATGCACCCCACCGCCCAGTGGATGTTATCAGGAGGGTTTTTGGTGGCTGTGTGTTAACCTTTGTGGCTTCTGTGAAAGAAATGCCTTTTGTGAGGGAATCCATAACTGACATTTCATACAGAGAATTCCTAGGACTTGCTTCTTTGACAGATTTGCATGTGCAACATCCAGCCAGTACTTGAAAGAAAGGGCTGTGTTTAAAGCTTCGTTTTGTGTCCAGATAATGAACACATAAACACAGGCACAGAATGTGGCCTGCTTGGGTCACCTGTTTGGTTTCAGCTGGCTGAATTCAGCTTGCAGTAAGTTATGTGTTCCTACCCTGGCTGCATTGTAATGGTTTTTCTCTTATTAATACACTATTTAGTTAAATGCCAGCATTTTTTAATCATATGCACTAGATCATGAGGGTCTAGTTCAGTGCTGAAGGGCTGTTTACTGTAGTTCTGCAGTTCTGTAGTTCCAGCACTCTGAGGAAGGGACCTGCTGGGCATTTTCCTCAGCAAGATCCTTTGGAAGCTGTCATAGTGCTCTTGCAAAGCTTCACCAGCACATCCCCTGGAGCACTGCAGAGATTTGGGAGGGATTTAACTCCCAGCAGAACTTGGCATTTGGCTGGGTTAGGAGTTGTAGAAGTTGGCTTGATCAGTGATTTATAGATGTTGAGAAGATGTTGAACAACGATTTTTGAGGAGCACTGTAAACAAAGTGTGTTTGTATTAGGGATTCTTTGATGTGAAAATCCATTCAGGAGGTGCCAGGGCGCTATCTGAGAACAGCATCAAGACCATCCCCATGTGTAATTTAGCGGCAGGCGTTTCCTGCTGCTGCTGCCTCGGCGGGGCACACCTGGTGTGTGGCACAGCTGACAATGCCTGCCCAGGTACAGCCGTTAATGGGGTTTTCAGCAGCCGGCTGGGGAGGCTCTCACACATGGACAGCCAGTGGCATCAAGCAGGCTGCTCTGAGCCAGCTCTGCCAGCATCAGCCTTGTGCAAACTTCCCAACGGTCAGGAGCGGTGCCCAAGGAAATGGAGCTTCTTCCTGATGCAGCCGGTTTTGGGATGTGCGCAGGATTCACTGGCACTTGTGATTTCAGATGAGAAATAAGAGCCAAGTCACAATTAACCCCTCAGGAACAAGTGGTACAGGTAGCTGAGGGGAAGGTGACCAGTGCAGAGGAACCTGTGTGGTTTCAGGGGTGTTCCTCTGGGCTGTTGAATGTTGGGAAACATCTCTGAGTAACCCAGCTACTTTTTAAACTTCAGCTTGGGGTATCTTTGCTCTGCTTGTCTTCTCAGATGCATGGTTTATATTTCCAGCTGTGTTTCAGACAAACTGGTTGACTGAGGGGTTTTACTGATGTGAGCAAGCAGAGTGTGCTCGGGAATGCTGCTGACAGGGAAACTGGAGTGGAGTTACCAGTTAGATTTCACTAGAATGCAGAGATACTTTTCTCAAGAGGGTTTCTGCTCTACTTAGGGTTTTTTTTCAAAGGGCAGACTGCACAAAACAGGTTCAGAAGATATCAAATGTATGGAGTTCATACAGGCTGCAGTTCTTTCATCTATGCAAACAGTACAGGGATCAGGCATGCTGATGCAGCGTGGTCAGGACAGGTCTGTAATCATGATTTAGCTGCTGATCAACAAGCTCCACACCAAGTCAGGTTTCCAAGCTGTCCTTTCCAGGGCTGCTTTGCTCGAAACCTGAGAGTTTTGCTAATCAGTGCTGTGGATGCCAGGGCAACACAAAGTACCACAGACCTCTCCACAAAACTGATTCCACATGGTGGTATCTCCTTCGACATCTGCAGTGGGCTGTGAAAAGAGCCTGGAAATTCATAAACTTAAAGAAGTAAGAAAATGGGAGCAATGCTATGCAAGTGTCACTCTTGGGCCAGGATCCGATTTCCTGAACTCTTGATGGAGTGGATGGCCAGGAAATGCCAAGGAAAGCTACTGACAGCAAAAGGGGAGGCACAGCTCAGCAAAAGGGGCACACAGGCAAGCAGGAGAGTTAGGGTAGAGAGGGCCAGAGCTATGAACTCGCTCTGGCAATGTCACAGGAGGGCAGTGGTGGCTGCTGCCAAGCCCTCTCTGGGCACATCCAGGGTCCCCAGGGCCATGTGTGGGAATGCTGCTATCTGAGTCCGAGGTAGCAGCATGTGTTTGACTGATCACAGAGGTGATCCCAACAGGAAAGCTCTGCTGTGACTGGGGAGACAGAGAAGTTGGGCTCTGTTTGTGTATGTTAAAGCCTGCTTCCCCCTAAGAAGTCGGTCCCTTCACAGGCAACAGAGGCAAGCTGGGCACTTGGGGGAAGACTGCAAAGGACTGATATAGGGTAGTGTCTCCCTTTTCTCCTTTCCTTCCTTCTTCCCTCCCCAGTTATCTGTCCTCTCTGTGAAGGAACAGCAGCAGTTCCCTAAATGGAGTCTGGGATAATGCTTTCTGTCCCAGTGTCACTGGGGTTTAATCAGTGCAAGGCTCTGCGTGCTCCACAGCTCCTCGGTGCTGGCAAAGGAGCCAAGCAGCAGCACAGCAGCACTTTCCTCTGGCTTTGATGTTGGACTTAGTGGTGTCTTTGAAGGAGCTTCAGAGGAAACCTCTGAAATATGAAGGAGAAGCCCTCAGAATTAGGTCCTCTGGAGAGCCCTTCCTCAGTCCCTTCCGGTGAGGTCTGGGCTTTCCGTGCCTGCAGTAAAACCTGTTGGCAGCACAGCACACGCTGCCAGTTTTGCTCGTGTTTTGCCTGGAGATGGATGTTGTGAGAGAGTGGAGTGCTGAACTTAGATTGGGGGCAGGAAATAGCTGAAAGACACCAGGGTGTAAATCAAGGACTAGTGTGAGGCAGCCATGACAGTGGTTTCTGGTGCTCTTCAGCTCAGGCTGCTGGGCTGTGACAAGCGCAGGACAGTCCGGCAGTGCCGGTGGTGACACAGCCTCTGCTGAGCAGTGGTGTGCAGCCAGGGCAAGTGGTTGTGCATGTGCTTCCTGGGAAAACCCTCTTCCCTTCCCCAGGCAGCACAGTGTGATTCCTTTTGGCTCTGCATCGCTCTCCACTTTGCTGTGCCAGCAGCAGGAAGGGTGGGAGGGTCAGCCCCCAGGGCTGGGGAAGGAAGGAGCACCTCTGCCCAAGCTGCAGCTGTGACAGAAGTCCCTCTACCATTCCAGCACCTTTGGTGATGGCACTGCTCATTTTTATTCTCTTTTTTCCTGTCAAGGGAACATTTTGTTGAGAGAACAAAATCCTTCAGCCTGTCAGCCCCATGAGCTGCACATGTAAGTCATTGAGGATGTGGCTGTTGAGCCTCTCCTTTGTATGACAGATCTGGAACTAAATGCGTGTGAGTCCATGGAACAGGCTTGATTCAGTCTACCAAAATTATAGGGTAGCTCTAGTTTTCCCTTTTTTAATTGATGGCAGGGTTTTAATGTGGTCATAGTACAGTGTCACGTGATTTATAATCAGATGGACTACCACTGACTTACGCCTTGTAAGTCCTCATGCATACCTTCCAGATGCAAGGCAGAGAGCAGCAGGACATCTTTAGCATGTGTTGGTGGGGCTATTTTTTGATAGAAAGTAGGCACCTGGCCCTAGATCCCACTGATGTGAGAAATCAGCAAGCAGAGATGTGCTTGACCAGCCCCTATGTCTATTTATAGGCAGGTCTGCCCAATTCAGGGCAAGCACGTGTCTTTTTTGTCCCCTTCCAGCTACATTTGCTGCCAGATTGTTCTGGCTAGCTGTGGGCTGCTGGAACTCCACGTGAAGCTGTCTGCCCAGCGGCACCACCCTGTAATTACATGGGAAGGGATCTCCGGGCTCAGCTTTGCACTGCTGGATTTGTTCTCAGGGTGTTCTACACATGGCACTTGCGCCCACCCAGCCCAGAGCGGCGTATCGGTGAGGCAGATCCACCCTGGGCTGTTTTCACCCTGGCAGGAGTTGTTCCTGAGGGAATTCAAGTCCTCTTTCCAAAACCCCCAGAGGTCCAACATGCAAGGGTGTCATGTGCCATGCAGCGAAGGTTGTCCACAGTCTTCCAACTCCAGCAGGTTTGATTAAGAAATCAGACTGCCAACTTCCTAAGTCCGACATTTTTTCCTTGGCTTCTGATTGGTTTGTCTGTTTGTTTTCCACATGAGCTTTTGGGGTGTTTGGTCTGTGCAGGCTGCTTTTTTCAGTCTGTATTCTGTCTTCCCTTTTTGTTAATTACTGGTACTGTAGTTATGCCCTCTCTGAGGGATTCTCACTTCTGACCCGCTCCCAGTGCTTGATAGGATTGATGGGTGGATTTCTCTCCTGCCACCACAGAGGCATTTCAGTGGTGCTGAAAGTAACTGAAGTCTATTTTATAATTACAGGTTTTACAAAACGAAGAATCTTAGCAGCAGAAATGCTAAGAGAGAAAATGACTTCCCCTAAAGCTGCTTTGCTTGCAGGTGCATTCCTTAAGGCAGAGTTGTTTTGGGGCGCTCTGCCCAAGGGAAGTGGCAGGCAAAATATGCTGGATGCTCAGTGTGCTGTTTCTGTGTGCAGTAAATTTAGTATTTTATAATGACAATCTGCAAACAGCTTCTGCAACTTGCCAAGAGGTGCTAGTGAAAGCTCTCTGCCCTGAGGAGTTTGCAGATTTCCTTTCCTACCCCTCCTTTGCATCCGTGCAGAAGCACAAACTTGTGTTCCCTGGCCTATCCCCCTCCCCTGAATGGGGGGAACAAAACTGTAACTGGACAAACTCTGCAGAGTGGGAACTTCTCCATGGTCTCTTCCAGCAGTGCCAGCATTGAGTACACACAGGGAGTGCAGCTGAGGCTCATGCCCTGAGGCTGCCAAGCAGATTTTACGGATGTTTCAATAAATAGGATTTTTGAAAGGGGAAAAAAAAAACAAACAAAAACAGAAGTCTGGGAATGACTTGCTCATTTCAGTGGTTAGAGGCATGACATTCATTACAGTCAAATCTGTTCAAATATCCTTGGCAAATACCAGGAAAGAGTGTTCTGTAGACAGGTGGGTTGCTTTTAGAAGGTCACTCCTTAAACAAAATAAAAAAAAAAAAAAAAGAAAGAAGGGAGAGACAGGCTGTGAGGATTGTGATCCCATCTGCCCTCTGGGAGAAGCAGCATGGCTGCAGGGAAGTGCAGCAGGTGCAGGACAGGAGCAGCAGTGCAGCTCAGGCTTGACCTGCCCTGTGGAAAGGGTAAAACTCTGTGGCATCGACAAGGTGTGGCCTTCGAGAATTCTTACCTCCTGAGCAGGGCATGCACAGTTAGGCATCAATGGATGGACAGATGGACATCAAATCCTATTTTTAATTAGCATTTCCAAATCAACTGCTTAACTGAATTCTGAGCCTGGAGACAGGAGAAATGAGTACTCTATTATATGATCAAAAGCACCCAAACTTTCATATCTTAACAGCAAGTCACTTCTGCTCTGCTTTGATTTTACTTCCTTCCTCATCTTTCTCCTTCTAGTTCATTTTGGGGATTTTCCCCCCTTTTGTGGAAATTTGAGGACTGGTGGAGGAGATCTGAGCTTCTTTTTATGTTTTGTGAGTCTGTCTAGGGCCAGGGATTTTAGTTATGTTTTGGATTTCCTGAGTAAAGCTGGTTTTTAACTCTGTCTATAAACCTTAAGCCATCAGTCAGTGCCTGCTGTGTCTGGCATGGATTTTTGCCATGGTCCGCCAGGTCTTGTAACTTGAGAGTGTGATCCCTTGGCAAATGTTTGTGTAGCTACTAGCAGCTATCACCATACCTGGAGTTCAGTTCTCCTGGGTTTTGTGTCAGAGTGTGTTCTGCTGTGTGGTTTGATTCCTGCTTGCTCTCCTAGGGTCCATCAGAACTGGCCTTAGGAAAGGAGAAAGAGGCATTTTGCAAACTATGCCTAATTGTGCCTTGTTATGACTAAATTTGGGCAGGAGCTTGCTCTGCTGCTTTTGGAGAAGGATGCTGCTGTAGCTGCTAGCACCAGTCGGCCCCTCTGCACCTGCCAGGCACAGGCAGCTCTCCAGCTGCCCCAGAGGTGAGCACGGGGAGGGAGCCTTTGGAAAAGCAAACACTTGTGTCCGCAGGATTGCTGCCTGGAAGTTGTTATTGTGGCAGTGCAGTGACCAGGGGGTGACGTGCTCGTGTCAGTCCCCGCTGTTCCAGAGGAAGACTCCTAAAACCTGACCAACTCCTTGCTTTTCAGGGTGTTTGGTGGCTCCCACGTGGCCTCTGGTATCAGGGTGGGCTGGATGTGTCTCCTTAGGGAATTAGAGGACAGGCTTAGAGTCTGTAAAGGGCGATGACTTTGGCTGCTGTTGCTGAAGAGTGGCAGCATCAAGCAGAGCCGTGGCCCTGTGTCTTGCCTCGATGCCTGGGGCTGAGATTGTCATGTTTGCCAAGGTGGTGGGACGTCCTGGGGTGGGCACAGGTTGTGTCTGTTGAGAACAAAATAACACCAAGGCTTTATAGATTTGCTGGTCAAGATAGACTCCTTGTCTTGTGAGGCAGAGCCCTGATCTGGGGAGGATGTGCTCCCATGCAGGACCAGGCTGGGGACCCTCTGCTCAACCAGCAGATCAGGCAGGAGCATCTGTTCCCCTCACGTAACTTCACCCCCCCTGCCCCCGTTTTTGACTCATTTTGAAAGCGAGAACAAAAAAAGCAAACACTCCCTGAAAGTTCAAAGATATGCAAATCACTACTGTTTGGACAGTAATTTTTTCCCCACTGGAAAGCAGATTATACAAATAGACCTGTGAAAAGGCCAAGCCTCGGAGCTGGGCAGCGGCGTTCCTGCAGCGCGCGGTGAACCGGGAACGCTGCGCACCTGCCCTGGCTGGGCCACGGCTGCCAAGCCAAACAGGCAGCAGCCTTTCAGTAGCACCTGCCAGGAGCAGGGCTGGCCCCTGGCAGCACAGCCCCAGCCCCAGGTTCTGCTGCACAGGCTTCATTTTTCTGTGCCTGACCCATTTCTGCAGAGCAGTCACTGAGCAGTCCCCAACCCTGACTTTAGGCATACCCTTACTATTCTGTTTTCTCTTGCCTTGAAACTGTCAGATTTGTAAATCAAGTGTTTTCTGGGGAAGATGACTGGATGCCTGTCTGACAGGGACACTATAGTGGCAGTGAGCTGAAAAAAATTGCATCCTTAAGCAATATTTATGGACTAGTGAAAGTTGACATTCCAGGGAAAAAGGGCTGCATTTCTTCTCCCATGCTTTCCAGGCTAAAATCTTTTGCTGGCTTGTCTAGTGGTTTACCTGTCTAATAACTGGTCTGCTTGTATATGTGTTAGCAGGATAAGTAGCCATGTATGTTTTCAGTGAATCAAGTAGCAAAGTAACAAATGGCCCTGCTTCTTTGGGAATGGCCATTTCCTACAGCCCTGTGGGCCAGTGGCAAATGTGTGGTTGCAAACCTGTGTGAACTGAATATGTTCAGTTACGCTTGCAGTAACCTCTGTGCTCTGGCCCACATTCTGGAACTCACAGGAAAAAGTTAATCCAAAAACCCCATAGCTGCAATGGCCCTGCACCCCCTAAATCCACCATTCTGCCTCTTGCCTGGGTACCATGGAAAAATGGTACTTGGGACCTGGTAGAAGGATTTGGAAGAATCACATAGGAGCTTGGTTTGTGTTGAGGCATAAAGGGCCATCCTTGGCTGTCTCTGTGTGCTGAGTTTTGCTTTGGTTTTGTGTTTCTCAGTTCACTAAAAGCCTTGTAGTTCCTCAGTGGCTGTGAAGAAAAGCTTGCTTCCCGAAAAGGTCCCAGGAGGCATCTGCAGGTCTCTGTTTTTGATAGCCTCTGATTGCAAAGCAACTCCTCTCCCCAGTCCTATATTTAAATTCACAAGGGGTGGGGAGTCTTCCACTGGTTCTTTTTATTTGTTTTCTTTCTTGTTGATTTCCTTTTCTGCTCCCCCCAATGTGTTCCTGACATGCAGACAACTGCCTTCATGCTTCTGTTTCTTTCCTCGTCCTGTCTCTTCCCTGTGCCCAGAAGATAGCCTGCAGCAGCAGTTCCCTCTCATTGACCTGGAGAGCTCATGACCCTCTGTCCCCCCTGTCCCTGTTAGCTGCACCCAAGGGCTGGGGCTGCCTTCTCACTGCTGATCCCCCTTCTTGTCTGAATGAGGAAATTCTGCCTTCTGTGTGCATCTCTGTTTTTAACAGGCTTCTTTATTTCCATGCTCACAGAATTAATCTAAACTCGGTCTCTCAGCAAGCTGTTCTCAGCCAGAGGATTGTTTTCCAACTGAGGCAACACCCTGTTTACATAGATAGGCAAATTCACAGTCCACAGAGCTTCTTCCAGTGAGAGCAGCTGTCGAGCGCTTTGTGCAAGGGCAGCACATGGTTCACATGTACAGCAAAGAGTTCTTCTTCTGAAGGGTAACCCTTTTTTATAGTTATTTTTCTTTTTTGTGTTTTTCTTTCCCTGAAGAGTTGAAAGCTAGAACATCTGCTTCTTGGCCAGCCGTTCTTTCCCACAAACGTTACTTCCCAAGTTCAAAAAGCTGGGCTGGGTTATTGTGTGTGGACACGTCTCGGTGCCCGTGGTTCTGGAATGTGCCTGGGAGCACACCAGGCAGCTGGGAAGCCAGGCAGGCTCTGCTGGGGCCCTGTGTCTCGTGCTTTAGCTCCTGGGAGCCAAAAGAGCAGCTCAGCACAGCGTTCCTGCACGTGCAGTAGACACGGTGAGAGAACCTGGGTTAGAGAGACAGGGTGAGCTCCCGTTAGTGACTACCAGTACCCACTGGTGCTTCAGTTCGATGTAACCTGAGCTGCAGGTGGCAAAGAAGGCCAAACATGGCACAGCAAAATTTAATTGCTCCTCATTAAACACCTATTTCCACTGGAAATGTTTTACACCTGTCCCTTTCAGGCAACTGCACTTGTTCCCCAGCTGAGACATTGTCCGTGTGAAAAGAGCTTCCTCTGCGGTGTAGTAATTGGCTTCTCAATCTTGTCTGTCCCTGCTTTCCTGTCATATACCCTTGGTGTTATTAAAGGACACGTTCTGAGATGGTTCCAGCAAGGCTGGCCTCTTTGTGTTTGCCTGTATTTCCTGTCCCCAGCTGCACTGCACCTAAGCACTCATGCACTGATCCCGAAGCACATGGAATTGCTGTGCTCTCTGGTTTGTTTGCCAGTCCCAGTGCTGGTTTGTTTGCCATCTCACAGGTCCCAGCCCAGCAAAGTCTGTGGGCACATGTAAAATTCAAAGGGATCTAGTGTGTAGGACATGCCCATTGAGGAGGTGCTGAAAGGAAAGTCTGTATTGAAGTGCTTCCTTTGCAAGTAGGAATGTTCTGCTCCAAGGATGGAGGCAAATGAGGGGTTTGTGTAGTGCTTAAAGTTTTCCAAAGATAATTGACCCCCATACCTATTAATCTCAAAGAGATCCTGTGGGTTTTCCCCCTTGTGGGGATGATCACTGGTGTTAGCCCTCCTGCTCCCTTGGCTGGTCCAGAGCAAAGGTCTGAGCTCACCTGCAACATCACTTTGTGAACAAATGCAGGTAGGTGGGAATTAGCACAGGTCTGAGGTCTTTCCTTGCAGGCTGCTCTCTGTGAACAGCTTTTCTTTCATAAGCAGCATTGCTCAGCAGCAGAGGCATGCCCAGGTCAGACTGACCGTGTTGGGGGCCACACAGGGCAGGTACTGCCTGTGCCAGCAGAAGGATGGGGCACAGAGGAGCCAAGTGCCTGGCAGGTCTCTGTACTGATAGCACAGACCTTGATTTTGTGGCTGTGCAAGTTGTGCTTGACTTTGAGGATGGCTGGGTGGAAAAACACACTTAGTGGCATGGTCCAGTAGGGCTCTGTGCTGAAAGGCAATAGACCTATACAAATAATCCATGTAGTTAAGGAGATCAGTAAATGCCTGGATGAATTGGTTATTCACAGTGGTTTGCTGGTTTTCTTTAATCTGGTTTGGGGTATGACAGGTTGATGTTAGGCTTTCCTAAGGATCCCAGGCATATGCTCCTGAAGAAATGCCCTCCTGTTTGGCACAACCAAGTGCAGCTCCTTCTAAGTAAACGGCTTTTGTCTATAAGAAGCAGCAGCCACAAATGGTTTTGGAATAATCAGAGCATTTGCATCCAACAGAATTTGTCTACCATAAAACCATATCACTGGAGATGGAAGTGAAAAAGATAGGTGGGGAAAGGTAGGATCTGGTTCTGTTCCAAATGACTCTTTGCCAGTCTGGAGCTTTGTCTGCTGCCTCAGCCTCTTCCCCGTGGAAAAATTTGTATTTATAGGAACTTACCGTAAACAATTAAATGAAAATATACAGTATGGACTCCACTGAAACTCCAAGAGCTCTGCAGTCCTTGGTGAAACCTCACTTCTGCATGCCTCTAGGGTCTGGGCAGGGAAAGGAAACTTAGCGTTGCATGGTCATTGTCATAGCTCCTTTCCAATTCAATCCTAGTTTTGTACTCTGTTTTGCTCAAAATTACAGTAAGTACAAGTCACTTTATTCCAGTGGTAAATAGGTTCAGTCCTTAGGCCTAAAAGCTTTATGTACACTTGCTTTTCCAACTCTATCACAAACAAAAGCTTTTCCACCTTTTGCCATATAAATTCCTGAAAACTCAAGGGTGGACACGAAGCACAATCTTTGCACTTAATAGAATTTGTTGTGTGAGAGACAAATCAGAAGAATAAAGAGGAGACTTCTGGGACATGATTTTCCTCTTTATGAGTTTCCTGTTATATTTATTCTCTCAGTTACTTTGCTGTCAACAGCTGTATTGTTTTGGGAGGAAAAAGTGCAGATTAGTACAAATCCTGTCAGGGCAAAAAGGTGTGACAAAGTTGGAAAGAAATATAGAAAATTCAGCTGATTCCTAGTTGAATAAGTGAATATTTCTGGGTGATTAGAAATGAATCACAGGTGAGGAGAGAAGTGATGTTGACAGATGGAGAAGCATCACAGATGGGTAGTTTTGAGGGGCAGACCTCCGAAATGTGATCTGTAATGCGTGGGCCTTCCGATATTCCGCTTGCTCTCGCAGAGGCTGCCAAGTGATGCTGGTTGCTGGAGCTTTGGGATGACGTGTAGCTCACACTGCCTGGATGGTTTCTAGAAGGCTGCTTTGTAAGCAGCAGGTGCTGGTGCGTTCTCTTTGTGCCGGCCATGGCAGGTGGCACCGCAGCGTCGGCGCTCAGACAGCACTGCTCGGGTCACAGCGTTGCTTTAAAGCTGTGATTCCCTCTCAGGTGCCCGGCTGCCCATGGTACTGTGTACTGTGTGGTACTGACGACTGTGTCCGTGGCAGATGTAGTGCCCTTACTCTATTTTTCCTCTGGGCTTGTGCCTGGCTCTGCAGAGGCATAAATCAGTTGTCCCAAAAAGGGAGGTGCTGAGGATAGAGAGGAGACTTTTTCAAGATGGTCAGAAGTACTGCAGGAGGTTCTTCTGGCTCTTCTCATCAGCAGCATCAAGGCTACAAAACTGCAAAATGAGTAACATATGTTTTGAAGGAATTAAACGTGAAATTGGAAAAGGAAACGTGTCTCAAGTAAAATAAAGGCTTGCCAGATAAACCATTACACTCTAGAAATCTGCTGCTGTTAAAATAAAAAATTGTTTTTGAAAGGGTTCCATGTGGTATTGTTTCCATTTTCCCATGTTCAGTAAAGAAGTATCACTTGATTTCAGTTGTGTAAAAACAAACACGTGTGCAGCTAACAGATACTCTTATGCCTCACCTGCATAGTGACCTCTGCTTTCTGCCCTTAGGGTTTTCTCTGTGGATTCCTGGATGCAACAGCCCTTCTGTCAACTGGTGCTTTTTGAGTGTGGTAGTGTGAGATAAAGATTTGCCTTCTGCCATCCTAGCTCTATTCAGCTGCCCTGTCCTAATCAGCATTGCTTCTGGATGTTTTATCAGATTTTGCTCTGTCCTTTGTTTCCTTGTGTTTAAAGTATCAGATTTTTGCTATGGAAGTCATTGGCTGTTAGAACTGAAACAGTGCAGGGAGTGTTTTGGAAGAGAAAGGGCCGGCGGAGCCTGCTGCCTGCTCTGGTCAGGACACAGAGCAGAGGTGTGCAGTAACCAGCTCCCAGCCCAACACCTCTCTGAAAAATCTCTCTTGTGAACATTAGGGCGAGTCAGTTCAGCTTTGGCTGCTGAGGGGCATTCCAAATAAAATAGCATTCTCACTCTTCCTACCTTTCTGGGGTCGGCATTGCATGGACAGTAGCACTGCAGATGACCAGACAAACCACCCTTGCTTAAAAATAGGTGTCCAAGGTGTCTATTAGCCTGTTTGAGTATTGTGTATGTATGTAGCAGATACAGCCTGGGACCTGTGGGAAAAGCCTTCCCAAGTGCATCCTTATGGGAGTCTCCTCTTCCCATGGCTTAGAAAGTAAGCTATCAACAGCTACGTGCAGTCCCCAGGCAGAGGGTATGGAGGTGTTAATGTGCTTTCTTAATTTTCTGAGAGCATTTTCTGTAAATCATATCACTGCCTCGTGTTCCTTACAGAGCTCACAGGCAGGTCAGAGGGTTGGAGGGGCCAGAGTGGCTAGTGAGGGGTCTGGGTGGTTTGTTCAGGGGTCACTCAGGAGAGACAGACACGGAAATCTCTCAACACAATTGAGGTGGGAAGCAAAAATTGGGATTTTGTGCTTTTAGATCTCAGGGGTAAGCCAACAATTTCTGTTTAGGACTGAAATAAGAGCAGGTGTGAACCTAACTTTGTGTCTGCTTTGCATGAGTACTCCTTTCTACATATTAGGAACCTTTTAATAAAAGAAGCCTTTTAAAATTGTTGTTGTCACATCCATCAAAGGGGAAATGTCCTCTTTGTACTCAGTAGGTTTACTTAGTCCTGAGTTGCTCTGAGTGGAAGAAGTCTCATTTCATGTATGCTTCAACCACTTTTACCATTTTCACTGGGTATAAACTAGGGCACACTGCAGGCTCGATGGACAGACCAGCACGTTCATCCCTTCTAGAGGAAGAATGTAGCTTTAAGTTTCATTTAACTTATTTCCTAAAAGAAATGGAGGAACGGGGGGTAGAGCATCTCCCATGTCTGGGGTTTTATAGGTGGAATGTGGCACGTGCAAAACTACATTTTTACCTTCCCACTGAACATAAAGGGATGTTCAGATAAAGTGCCAGGACAGTTTGTTTGCTTTATTTGTGTCTGTGTGTGCACAGTAGTTACTGAGGTTCCTAAAATACTGAGAAAGCTTTTGGACATATGGAGGGACAGGTAAGAAGAAGCCCAGGAAGAAAGTCTTGGCTAGTACTGCACTGACTTAAAGATTGGTGTTGGCAGAGAACTTGCCGTGTCCCCTGGAAACCTTTTCACAGAGTGGGTAAAAACATCCTGTTTCTTGGATCGAGTCTGATGTGTGAGGCTTACCTGCTGAATCTGGGATTTGTAGTTGCGTGCCAGGTTAAATACAGCTGGAGGATTAGACAAGTTGTAATTGCATGGGCTGACATCAAAACTGTCTTCAGCCATTCTTTAGCAATCTAAAAAACATTTGCTCACAGGTAATCTGCCTCTGTGTTCTAACCAGGCTCTTCAAACGTGTCCAGAGCACTGTTTGCTAATGTGATAATTGACACCTTGTATAACATTGTGCCTTCAGCTTTCAGTCCTTTATTGACCTCCGAATCCAAGTCTTTTCCTTGCCATTTTCTTCCCTGGCTGCTCATGTGTTTAGGCAGATACAAAAAAATCCTTACTAGAGGTGGCCGGTATGGTGATCAGGCTGAAAGGCTGGGCAAGTGTTTCTGTCAGGATGGGTTGTTCCTGAGAGCTGCCCTAGCAGGTTCAGTTGTTCCACAGCGCTGCCTCCCTAAAGAATGAGTGTCTGGGAAGCTGCCTCACTTCTGAGCGCTGTAAAGCCCTTGCTCTTGGTCATGCTTACTCTGAGTCACTTGGGAGACTATAAATCTTGGGTTTTTCAGGACAGGTTTGTATGGCGTGCAGAGATATCAAATTATCTTTTCAATGTGGAAAGGCCTACTTTGCTGAAACGCGTTTTTTCCTTGGCTGTCTGAGGCTGTCAGAAGATATGAAACTTTGTCTTGAGTTGAAGCCTTTGAATCAAATTCTTGTTCCCAATACAAAGCAAAAATACTGAACAATGAAGTTTATGTGATGTTCATACTTCAAATCCAGAGGGTAATATCAGAGGCTCTTGTGTTTGATCTGTATGGTTCCTCTGAGTATTTTTGCCATTTTACTGCATCTCCCTATCGAGGGAGTATTATTTATATGAGATAATCCTCATTTGGTTCCAGTTTGTTAAATGAAAGGAATGTGTTAGGCAGTCAGTTCTTAAGAGGTCTGGAATCTGGTCTGTAATTGAATCCATTCCCGCTCAGCTAATTTATGTAATCTGATGAGAAACAAGTGTAGTACAGTTTGTTCAAAGAAAATGGAGAATGTTCACTTTATCAAACCATAGCAAAAAAAGTGTTTTGAATGAAGCAGTACAGTGAAAGGCCAAGTTTGGGTTTCCTTGTCTGATGAACCATACTTGGGGCGCCTCTCCTAATGAAGGAGGATGGAGGGAATGTCTTGCAGTGGAATGGCTTCTGGGTTCTGTGTGAACTGCCTGGTTTATTGGTTTTCTGTGGCAGCGTGCTAGGTGTGCTGTTTGTGAAACTGTGAGCTGGGTGCTGTTGTGTCCTCAGGCTTCACTCATGACTGCTGCATTTTCTGTTGTTCTTACATGTGCATGCTATTTTCTAAACCAGAGCCAGGCAAGGAGCTGTTCTGCTGCAGCACCTGGCTCCTAGATTTTCCCCTGGACTAATGAAGTGAAGTCCCTCCTTTATCTCATCAGCAGTGTAACCCATTTACTCTGGGCCCAGCACACATCAGGCTGAGCAGGGCGGCCCGGTCGGGACCGTGGGCACTCGGGAGCGGCACCTTGGGCATGGTTATCACAAGAACCATCCCCTTGTTATGCCCTTCTCCTCACGCTACTGCTGCACTCTGCTCGCTGCCAGTGGGCGAGCACCTGGCTGGGGTTGGAATTCCCTCCCCTTGTGTTCTTGGATGTACTCAGAGATACAATCTGGTAATCTGTAAGGACCTGCAGGCCAAGTCATGGCTAGCAAGCTATTCCCAACGTGGGGCAGAAGGCAACTTCTCCCTTCCCTGCTCTACTCTCTGGGTTTAAGAGCAGTGAGGAGATCTGCTGTAGGCCCACACATCCAGAGCTGGAGAGGGAAGGAGGGAGTGGAGGCTGAACAGAGCTCCAGCTGTGCCTGTGGAGCACAAAGGCAGCAGTGACCCCATGCAGGGGAGAGGGGTGGTAACCCCAGAGTCCAGCCCAAAGCCTCTGGAAGGCGTGGGATGCTCTGTGGATCCCGTGGAGTTGGTGACAGGAGCGGCTCATGTGTGACAGACAGCTGTCACTGTGATCTACCAGCTTCCAGGGCACAGTTTGGGGAAGTGGGTGGCAAAGGGGTGAAACTGGAGAGCCTGATGAGAACAAAGCCAAGGCAGGCTGCTGTTGCTCCCAGCCTGTGGCTGGAGCCATATGGGGGAAAAATATCTTCTCAACATTTACAAGTGGCTCTGTATTCTTGCATAGCGGTGGTCCCCATGTATGAGGCTTGATGTCTGCACTCACAGGTAGCATGCCCTGATTTTTGGAAGATTTTTCACTCTTCTAATCACGCGCATTGCTGTCTCTCATTGGGCATCCAGGATTTTTGTTACAGTCTTCATATATTTGGGAAGTGAAAGCAGGACACTGTGCTGATGTGAGGAGGTGCCATGCAGGAGTCCAGGGGATAATCCCTAGGAATGCAAAAAGCAGCAGGGGGCAAGATAGATGTTGGATAGATGCATAGGTAGGGAGGAGAGAGTACATTCAGACTCGATGTTTGCATGTGTGAGATGTAAAATCCATTGCTGCCAACTCTGTAAATGTTTAATTTGAAGATGTATGGTTCCACATCTGGCTTGTCTTTAACTACACCAAATACTGCTTTTCTCTTTAAATTTCTCTCTTTTTTACCATTTCAACTTAAATCTCATAAGAAAGATCAAATCTCTTCTGAGAGAAGATGGGCTTTTTACAGTTTCAGATAAACTAACCCTATATATTTGCAGTAGGGAAATGGAAACTACAGATGACTAAAATCTTAGGGGAGAAAGAGTTGTGACTTAGGGAATATGCTATCCTGCCCTCCCTGTATTGTCTGGTTTGGTGTCTGGGCATCAGCCAGAGGCTTGTGTGCTGCTCCTGGCGCTGCTGCTGTGATTGCTGCCACACACAGGTGTCTGAAGAACTGCTTTCCCTCTGAGTTCCACCAGGAAATAGTGGAAATAGCTGTGGCCGTGCCCATGCCTGTGCCCAGGAGGCCAGAGGCTGTTTCTTGGTGATTGACTTGCAGGAAACAGAGCTGATGGGATAGGGGGGACATCTGCTTTCACTCCTTGTAAAAGCTTCCAAAACTGCTATTTGGGAAAGACCTGGCGTCTCTAAAATTGTAAGGAGAGGGAGGAGCAGGAAGAGGCAGAGAACAGCCCCTGATGAGCTCAGGGTGGGTCTGCGATTACTGGCTTTTGTGGCTGCATTTTCCAGGCTCTGCTGCCTAAGCTATGTCAGTAATTAAAGATCCAGTGAAGAACGGGTTTGCAACTGCACTTCCCACATCCTTGGTGAGGTCTGAGCAATCAGGGTCTTGGAATAAACATTTGGTTGAAAAATTCCTCAGTACCCCGAGCTGAATCTACTCATCTCCCGTACTGCAGCAGAGATCTGCAAGTAATTTGACCACATACAAAACATTGTTTCAGTAAAAAGTTCTTGTGTAATATTGCCATCTTTCCCCTTATTTTGGATTATTGATCTTTTCTCCCATGTAATGCCAGTTAATTTTCCTTTCTCTGTAAATGTCTTGCGATTAATCATTTCACTGCTCATCCTTAGATCTCATTAGTAAAAAGGAAGTATTTTTATAAAAATCATCCATGTCTTATAGGATGCTCAAAATGTGAACTATGGGATCTGTATTGAAGGAATGGTAGTCAGGAGTGATGCTCAGGAGTGCTGGCTGCTCAGGAAACCCGTCTGCTTCCCTGCCCACCTGTGCCTGCATGCCAGCTGCCCTCCTGCTGTTGTGTCCCTTCTGACATCCAAAGCATGACCACAAAATGGAAGCTCCCAGGTGACATGCTGTTATCCTTTGCCAGTACTAACTGGAGGAAGCTCTGACTCTGCCCTAAGTGGAAATCTGTCCCCAAACCCTCCTGTGGTCTGGCTTGCATTCTAAAGGAAAGGTTGATTTTCTTAGACAAACAGGACAGAGCATAAGAAAGTAACGTGGCAGCCTTAGACTCCATTTCCCTGAAATGTCACTGGGTGTTGTTCCCAAGCTCTTGTCACTGTTCAGCCCTGATCAGACCCAAGTGAAGTGGACATGCACAGTAATCAAGAGAGGAGCATTCCAAGGACTGGTAACCACATGAAAGCTTCTTGTGTGTATTCTTAGGCCTTGTGGCTCTTTAGCAGAAGCAAATGCCAACTGTCCAGCCCAAAACGACTTCTCGCTGTAAACATAAGGTGCATGGAAGTGTCCAAGGTTTTTTCCAAAAGGAGATTCTGGTGTTGTCACCAATTGTGACATTTACCACAGGTACAGGGTTTGCACGCTGCCTTAAGGGAATTGATTTTGGACATTGATGGGCAAGTGGATCCCTGGAAATATAGATTTCTTACCAGAGGGGAGAGTTGTAGGTCTTTTTCCAGCACATCTGAACTGTGTGCATCAGTTAAGGTCTGCAGGTTGTATTAGCCTGTATATGTTTTCAGTTCTTTTCTCTTTCTTCAGCACCCCACCAAAATCATAATTTCGTTCTTTTTATGTGGCATCTGAATCTTTGGTCTTGCAAGAACATGGAGATCTGTTGTTGTGGTGTTTGCTTTGGTTCACAGAGTGAAGCTGGAAAGTAGCAGGAGGTTGGTGCTGAAGAGCTTCATTCTGCTGAGCCACCAGCACATTCACAGCAGGGTTGTTATTATTTAGTAGAACGTGTTTGGTCATTAGATGCTCTCCTTTTGGCCCTCTGTGGAAGAGGCAGCTGGGGAAGCTGTACCCTTAGCTCCATTTCCCCACACCCAGAAATCAGATTACAGATGACTAAAACCTTTGGGCAGTTCTGTGCGAGGCAGGCAGGGACAAGCAGTGCAGGCCAAGCCGCAGTTCCCACTGCAAAGAAAACAAAAACGCAGGTGCTGGAGGGGCTGCGGCCACGCAGATGAGCTGTGTGTACAGAACAGGGCTTTGCACGGAAGGGGAACACGGTTCTTGTTCCTTGGCTGTTGTTCGCTCAGGGCGCGCTTCATTCCAGCTCGCCTCCAGGCAGAGTTCTTACAGGTCCTGCAGCAGAGCTTCTCTGTGGTGAGAGAAACATGTTATCCCGGGGCCTGAGAGAAGAAATGCTGCTGGAGGGCCCCTCCAGGGAAAGGCTGCTGCTGGCCACCTGAGCAAACACCCAGCCCAGCTGGAAAAGGCAGCACGGGGGATACAGGGAATGGCTGTGCACAAGGGGGTTTGCTCGGGGCTTCCCACCTCGGCCTGCCTTGTGCCTGTGTGCACCTCTGGGGCCATGGGCATGAGCATGACAAGGAGCACCTACTACACTCCTTGGTTCCAGTCATGGGAGAGCCAGTGCGGGGTGTTTAGGTCCATGGAGCATGGTTCCGAGCATTGCTGGATTAGTGCCATGGTTCTGAGCAGTGCTGGATGGATGGCATGGTTCCAGGCAGTGCTGGATCAGTGCTGTGGTTCCAGGCAGTGCTGGATCAGTCCCGTGGTTCCAGGCAGTGCTGGATCGGTGCCGTGGTTCCAGGCAGTGCTGGATGAGGAGCTGCTTAGATACCTGGTGTACCTGGAATGTGTGTGTGTCAGGGATGCAAGGAAGGGTTATGGACCAGGACTCGGTTGTCCTGCAGAGCAGATGACCCCAGGGAGATGAGACAAGGTCCCTGGATGCAGGACAGCACACCTGAGCCAGGGTTTGGGGTCTGGTAACAGTAGGGGTGGCCTTGTGGGGCTGGGAATGCACGGCTGGGCAGAGCTGGTGCCACTGCCCCAAAGAGTCGGTGTCAGGAGCCCTGCCATGGCAGAGCACACAGAAGCCCTTCTGAGACAGCCAAACAGATGTGTGGAGGGCTGGTGGGGTGGAGCTGCAGTGGGGAATTCTCCAGATGCCAGCCAGGAGAGCTGGATGCAGGAGCCACAGCAGCAGAGATTGCTGTGCCTAGTGAGCTCTGCAGCAGCTGAGAGCCACGCAAATAGCAGCATGAGTGTGGGGTTAGCCTTCACATGCTGAACAGATTTTGCTAATATCACTTTGTTATGCAAATATGTAATTATTTCATTTCCTCTAGAAGGAGTATTTGTGGTTTCCTGTTCCCCAGGACTTCCGAGTGCTTGTGTAAAGGGAACAAATAGCCGCAGAGTTACTGGGTTGTGCACTCTGTGGCAAGCTCCGAGAAAGTGATAAACCTTGAAGCTTTGGTGGAGGTTTGAAATAGCACTTTTGAAGGGGCTGCTGGAGGGTGGTGAGGCTGGCCCTGACAATGGCACAGGACTTGCTCACCATTTAAATAAACTTAATTTGGATTGAAGCCTGCTCTCTGCCAGGGGCTAAGGAATGAAGAGACCAGGTTGCTGCACAGGCTGGAGACTGGGGTGATGAGGATGGAGCTGCTCAGGCCCAATAGGGCCTGGAGTTGTGCTGGCTGTAGCTGGAGGGCAGGATATGTCTGGATAACTGGTTTGCAGCACTTGTGTGGAAGAAGCAGAAAAGGAATAGCAGAGAGGCACAGAAGCGCTGTTCTCTTGGAGGTCAGGTGTGAAAGTTTGTCAGCTGTGGAGAGGAGTTCCTGGTTTGGTTTGGTTTGGATGGTACACTCACAAGGCTCTGGCATTTAGAAATCTCATGGAGTGGGGGATATTCCTAAACTTTGCAAGCTGCAGAACTCTATGTAATGAGTGTTTTGATATGTCACAGGGACAGCCCATAAAGCGAGGAATTTTTGAAACCCTGTGTGTGCCTGTGGCAGCTGTTTGAAAAGGGGGATTAAGAGAAGGCTCCTAATGCCCTGAGAAGTCACTTTTTCCTTTCTGTTTCACATGCAGTGTCCTCTTTCTCTTTCCTTGCTGGCTGAAACAGGCTTGTATAGGGCTAACTTTCTATTTTACACACTTAGTTGCAGTCAAGTTGCTGGGGTGAGGTTCTGGGAACCAAATTTGGGGTTAATTTTATATAAGCAGGGCTTTCTGCTAACACTCAAAGGATTTTGAATAAAAGGTCAGCCATAGGGTGCTTGAGCCCCCATGTTGAACTAAAAGTAGTTCTTGTCTAATCCCCTTTTGCTTGAGAATGGTGTAACAAGTACACAGTGTCTCTACGGGTTTATTTGATTTTTTTCAACTCAGGTAATTCTTGATTTACAGTGATCTGATTTCAAGAGTTAGGAAGCTGCTCAGAGGATATGTTGGAGATGTGCAAAAGATGACATCTTCCAGCAAATGGCTTGGTGCTGTAGGTGTATTACAGGATTCAGTTATGCCAGTTTTTATTTAAAGACTTGTGGTGTGTTGTTGCTTGGGGATTTTTATTTTATGTTGCTTCTTCCAACACTAGGAAAAAACTGAAATCCTGTCCTGAAAATCATCCTGAAATGGTAATTTCCAGTTGCATAGAGATACTTCTTTGGGACTGACAGCTCTGCTGTGGATATAAGCCAGGGACTGCTGCTTATGCTGAATTTTTTAGCCATCAGTTTAAATAATTTTGTTTTCTTTCTGCACAGATCCACATTGGTTTTATTACTTGTGTCCAAAAAAAAGCAATTATACCTTAATGTTTTCATTATGAACTTATTAATTATGTTTACTTGTATTGTTAGCTTTTATATTGCATTTAGTGTGTATTTCTTATCTAGTGAGAAGTAGAGGTGATGGTACTACTTGCATGGATAGTGACATGGTGTGTTTCCACATCTATGGATAGTATTTGGAGATGCATGTGGCAGCTTTGGTGCCTCAGCACTGTTAGTGGATGAGTCATTGCCAGGGGTTGTATCTGAGCCTTCAAATGTGGGAGCATATAAAAATCACTACTGTGCTGTTGAGAATCTTCACTTTCCTCCCTGCCTGCTGGTGGGCACTCACCTCTTGTAGTTACAGATGGGCTTGTACAGTGCATAACAGTGCTTGCTACCCATCCTAATGTCAGTGTAATTTGAGAGGCAGTACATAAAGTGTTGTAGTGTTCTGTTTGGGGCTGTATAATGATACACTTGCTGTAGCCCGTGGAAAAGCTGAATGCCCCGTGCTGAAAATGCCATGTGCTTAAGCTCAGTGTGCTGGTCTGTAGGCCAATCTTATTATCTCCCCTCTTCAGCTTAGAAACCAAGCTGATCTTAGGAACCAGCATGTTTATAAACTGTGACACTGCACTGAGGCTCCTCTTCCACCTCCCGTGTGTTCCCTGCCCGAGGTACAGATGAGGCAGCCCTTTATTCCAAAGCAGATTTGGTAAGGCACAGCATCGTGTGTGCTGGGCTGTTGTGTGAGGCTGTGGCGCTGCCAAGGGCAAGTGAGACGTTTCTGTCCTCTGGTGCTGAAAGACAGCAAATACGGGAGGCCTATGGGATTGTCTCAGCCGAGCAATGAACACCTTGCCGTGCCCTGCTGTAGTGAAGAATTTCTCTAGGTGCACGTCTGCTCCCACGGGCTCCAGGTGCTGAGGGCACCTCTGCCAGTCCCGGCCGGGCTGGGGAAGCCGAGGATCACTGAGCGTGGCTGGTACTCAGGAGGGGCAGGCAGAAGGGTTGGAGGAGCCGAGGGTCACTGAGTGTGGCCGGTACTCAGGAGGGGCAGGCAGAAGGGTTGGAGGAGCCGAGGGTCACTGAGTGTGGCCGGTACTCAGGAGGAGCAGACAGAAGCCCAGCACAACCCGGTGAGCATTGCTGCCACCTGCCCGCGGTGGAATGTGCTCCTCTCCCAGCCAAGCCTTCAGACTTCCAGGGGAGAAGCGTGAGTGCGCTACTACTCCTGATTTTTTCCCCCCCCTTTTTTTAATGCGATCACGTTATTGTACGGCCTTTGGGAGGGGCTGGGTGGAGGCGGGCAGGGAACCGTCCTCCGCCTGGATCGCCGTCCGCCCAGGGGGATGGAGTTTCCAGAGCATCCCCTCCCTCCATCCGTCCGTCCCGTCCCGTCCCGTGGCTGCGCTCCCCTGGGGTGGCGGCTCCCCGCACTTGGCCCCGCCGCAGCGAGGCCGGGCGGGGCGATCGCCGCGTTTCTCCCGCGGGGCTGCACCGAGTGCCGGCCGTGCCGGGAGCAGCAGCACCGCCGCCTCTGCCCCGACAGCAACCTGCACGGCTGGGAATAAAAAATTAAACCCTCGCTCCCCGCCGCTAAGGGAGGGCGGTCCACACCGCGGAGCTTTCCTCCGCCCCGCTTTTTTGCCGGCTTTTTCCCGTTTTCCCCTTTTTTCCTTCTCCGGGAGGAGAACGCCCCGAGCGCGCTTTCCGCGCAGTCCCGGGCTCTCCCGGCCGCGCCGAGGGGCGGGATGGCGTGGTCGGCCCGCTGGGTGCTGTGCCTGTGCCTGGGATGGGGCTGCCTGTGCCTGGCTCTGGGCGACGCGCTGCGGCCGCGCCGGCTCGGGCTGCGGCGCCGCTCCGCTCCGGGAGCCGTGCGGGCCGGCCGCGCCCGGGCCGCCGCAGGTGAGGACGGCGCGGGGCAGCGGCGGCCCGGGCGGCCGGCGGCGGCCGACAGAGTGGCGGAGCACATGCTGCGGCTCTACGAGCAGTACCGTGACCCGCCGACACCGGCCGGGCCGTGGCTCCGCGGGGGAAACACGGTGCGCGGCTTCCGCCCGCTGCCCGCAGGTGAGTGCGCTCCGCGGCCGGGGAAAGAGGGCAGCACCGCGGGGTCAGAGCATCGCTGGGGTTGGGCCCGGAGAGCGCGGTGAATGGGAGAAATGAGAGAATTTGAGGAATATCCCTTCCGGCGGGGACTGTCGTGTATTACGTTATGTCCTGTTATTGCCCTACTACTTCTGCTCTGCATCGAGCATCACTGTCATCAGGAGAGCTGAGTACAGTGCGAGGGAGGTGGAGTAATCAGCGGATCTTCTCCGGAGTCCCCCGTGTGTTAGTGGTGTTCTGCACCTGTAACTTCTGTTGGAGCCAAGGGCTGAGCTGCGCCTGACGGAGCCGTGTCATGGCTTGGGGTTTACTGACAATGAGATGCAGTGGCAGGTGAGGTCAGTTGAAACATGACTTAGGTGTCATAAATACTTCATCTTGGCATCTTTGGAAGGGTCGCTTACATCTCTCCATGATTACACACTGGCATGCACAGGTAGATGAGTGAAAATGTAAAAACATTTTCTGTAAGGGAGGAGGATGTGTTTAACATGCCAGCATCTCAAAAGAACCATGTCCTAGCAGAAAGAGAAAAGTCACTGTTTTGCTGCTAACCCTAACTAACCCTTCCCTCTTGTGGTTTTTATGCATGTGAGCTCCACAAGGGCTAAATGGAATGGCCAGAAGCTAAAGATGAGCATCACTGGGATGTCCTTCCCTTACCTGCTGCACCCCAAAACCTTGCTGCGTGTGGGACAGCTGTCAGGGCACACACACAGAAGCCCCATTTGCCAGTCTCTGGCTTTTCTTTACACCAGTGCACTGACCCAGTGGCTTTTTCTTAGAGAAGCATCAGTAAAAGTGAGAGCTGTCTGTGAGGTTCAATGACTTGCTTCAGGTCCTTCCTGTCCTAGGAAAGAGAGCTGTGGGTGGCAGGCTCCCTTGCTTCTTCAAAAGCAACAATGTCTTTTATAAGGCAGCTCTGAGCAGAGATCAAATACAATGAGGAATGAGTGGCTTTGGTGTCTTAGGTTTCAACCCTGCAAGTATCTCTGTCCACAGGAAAGGCTTTAGAGGAGTACTTGCCCGGGGTTTGGAGCATTGAGAGCCAGGACTCTGCCCAGCTGCTGCTCTTACTGAAGAGCTCTCTTGCCTTTCTAATGTGGCTTGTTTGCTTCGTGAAGTCTCATGTCCCTGGCTCTCACTGACTTAAGTCTACCAAGAGAGGGGAGGATGTAATATTCACTACAGCCCCCTCCTAAAAAAAGGAGAGGTTGTTAATGACCCTAGCAGAACAATATTTGCTCTGTTACAGATATCTGATAAATGCCATTTATTGTTCTAAACCTAGAATATTGTTGGTTGAAATCCCATCTCTGTGGTCTTTCTGATTATATTAGTACTCTCACTTGATGTTGAGTGGCAGCAGTCCTATAAACACACTGCTTGCTAATCCCTTTCCTCCTCTTCCAATACTTTCACAGATCGAGTGCCAAAGCAATAAATTGGTTTTAAACATTGTTGACACTTTATTAACTATGCAAAATATTTAACCAGTTGGCTGTTGTCTTTCTCTTGCCGTTGGCAGCAGCAGCTTATTTTGTGTGGTTATTGATGGCAGAAAATCTGTTTCCAGAAAGCCCTTATATTTGATGTTCCTCAGGGTGGTGTGTGCAATGGAAAGACTTTTTCTGTCTTCTTCCTTGGGCCCAACTGCCTAACAAGGCCTGCCATGAACATGGCACATCCAGCAGTATTCCCCTTTACTTTGTCTCTAGATCCTCTGCTTTCACTGTTGCACTCCTTGGCTCCAAATTTCAGTCTCCCACAGGCTTCCCCTTGTCCTTAATGGGATGCATCAGTTAATTTAATATGTGATGTTGCTATTGCTCCTTCACATTTTACCAGTCCCTCTGCCAGCCCCTTCAGGACTCAACTTTTTGTCTGCTGGGAGCAGAAGTTCCCCCAGAATTGTCCCATGTCTCCTCCATCTACAGCAAGAGGTCTTGAAGCAAATTTTCAGTGGTTTCATTTGCAGTTTAGCCTTGCAATTTAGTCTGACATTTTCAGGAGAGAAGCTCTTCCTTTTCTGAAGCACAAATTTTCTGAGCTCTCAAGTGTAGGTGTGGAATCTTTCTGTCCTTGCTTTTCCTCTGCAGGGGCTTCTGCTTCTTCTGCAGCACATGGGAAAGGCCCTTCCCCAATCTCCCAGACAGATTTTGGAGGCTCTGGAGTGTTGTGTGGTGAGACCAAAATCTCATAGGATTTGTTGAAGCTCGTCCCTGTTTCTGGTCAGAGAACAGGGGTGTCGCAGGTGGCAGCTGTGGCCCTGTAACCAACAACCAACAAAACCCAGCTAAGACTGATTGATCAAAACAAGCATCCTCATTCCTGATAAAAGCAAGTTTCCCTTTCTGTGGCTCAATTCTCTGAGGGGATAGGACCAGAGCTTCAGCCCCATGTGGCACCTCTTTGAAGCCTCCTGCCCTGAAATCTCTCATGCACCAGACTTTACAACGAGGCTGGACTGTTGCTTGTTTGGGCTGGGGCTTTTGGCCACTGATTTTGATGAACATTCATGTGATCATTCAGGCAAATTTGTTTCCTGTTAATCTTGCTAAATTACCTGGGTGCATAACTGTACACTTTGAATAGCCCAGGAAAAGGAACCTGTGGCTGTGACAAAGATGAAAAGAAACCCCAGGCCTGAAATCCTTGAGGAGTGCAGTGAGGATGTACATATATCTTTCTCTGAGTGTTTAGTTACACTTTAGCACTGTTCTCTTTTATGGACTTAACTGCTCTAATTTGTTTCTCTATATGTGAGTGTGATTTCTGCAGCAGCTCTTCTCCCTGTTGCAGGACATTTCTGGGACAGCTCTGGTAGTCCTTGTTGTGCTTTGGACAGGCCTTTTCCAGTTCTTTACCTGTGGGTGCCACAGGAGTGAGTGGTTTTCCATGCGTTGTCTCTCTAAAAGACATATAGGAAGAACATGAGCCACAGTGGATCACTGGGGCAGTTCTGGCAAGGGAACTCTGGAGATGTGGTCCTGCAGGGGTGTCTGTACACGACTGGTCTCTCCTCCTGGAAGAGACCTGAGCAGAAGTGTGCTTACTCTCAGCACTGCCTCTGGAGGTGTGCTGGTGGCTGCCCAGGCTCAGGAGTTGGAGGTCACATACAGCATGAAGAAATAAAAGAGACTGGAAAGACAAAAGCCTCAAATGCAGATTAGATTTGCTTCTGAAAGCATTTTTAATCCTAGCATCACTTAAGGAACACAGCTTGCAAATGAGTCCTGACTTTGTTTGGAAGGTCCTCCTAATGGTGTTATAGTAAAGATATACAGTCAGAAATCACTTTAAACTCTTTTTAATGACTGAAGTTCAAGTAATTTCAGGTATTACACCTTCCCCTAGGCCAATTCTTGTGGTTTTAGAGATACGTTCTCCTCCCTTTCCAAAGGCTTTTCTTTCCTTTGTTGTGGTGTGAAGTGCCCACGCAAACGGGGAAACAGAGCTCACCGGCTGCCATCAGCCTGCAGAAACCAGTCCAGGCCAAATGCTGGCCCCTCTGAGCACCAGAGTATCAGGGGCTCTTTGCAATAAGAGCTTTACAAATATCCAGTCAGAAGACTTGTGTTTTTTCCTTCTGTGTGTTTCTTCAGTTTTGGGGTTTGCTGGGTTTTTTTGCTGCACTCATGTAAATACAATGCAAGCAGTAGCATCCTGGTATTTTTCAGGAACTTGACGAACATTAAGCTAAGATTTGGGCAGATGGGCCCAAATCTGCAGGCCTCTGAGGCAAATGGGCAGGATCTGTAGGTTGGGCCTCTCAGGACAGAATTTTCTGGCTTCTGTCACTGTGTGTCTCACAGCGGTGCCATGCGTGTGAGCGACCTGTGTTCACAGTTCCCTGCTGGTCCCTGTTTCTAGAACACATTGCTTCAGCCTGAGGAGCTGTGGCATCAGAGCACAGGCTGTGCACAAGTTGCTTTTCACCCCAGCAGCCCAAGTGCAATGAGTCATGGCTGTGAGGATTCTGCCCGTATTTGTGTCTGCTGTGGATGTACCCCCTTAGCCTGCTTGGCTTGTGCCAGCTTCGGGCTAGATGTTGTGTTTAGTCTTAATACCTGCTGTGGTCCTCCTGCTTAAAATATAGAGAGAAGAGATCAAGTGGCCACTGTGCAGCACACTTAGGCTGTGCAACGTGCAGATTTGTGGGTTTCGTACCATGAAACCTTCATGTAAGTTAGGTCCTGGGTATGCAGCTTTGCTGTTTCTGCACAAGTTGTTTATTTGAGCAGTTGATAGCTTTAGTCCGTGGTGAACTTGCTGCTGTTTTATATCAAGTTGCTAGCTGCTGTGATGTTACCTGTTTTGCTAAAAGAGTTAGTAAAACCAGTTTGGTACCCGGTCCTATGCTCTTTCAAAAGGGAGAACTGCATCCCATCTTTTTCTTTTGCACAGAACACAAATTGGTAACTAGGAAGCAGCAGCCAAGTAAGAGGAAGATGGGAGAAAAGAGAAAATCTGGTTTCCAAATCTGTTTTTGTTGAGGAACTTGTTCCTGTTTCCAGCTCCTAGTGAACTTTTGTATATGGGCTGTGAAGTGATGAGAACAGGATTTTGCACCGGAAACGCCAATCCATTCTTAACCAGGCCCTGGCACAAGGGCACCTCTGTAATACCTCCTTTAAATGATGGCTAATGGTGACCGTATAACTAAATAGTCCTCGTTATTGCATCCTTTTTCACCCGTGGGATAGATTTGGCAGTCCATAAAAATGTCAGGGCATCCTCTATAAAGGTAAACACACCACATGTTAGCAGATTCATTCCAGCTTATTGATGCCTGAAATCCCCCTTGTGACAGGAATCTGCCTGTGCCAGCGACCTCGGTCTTGACAGACCTACTGCACTTCCTTAAAAACACGTTTTTAATGCTGGTCACAGGCCTTCCTTGCAGCTGTGGGTTGGTGTGGGGAGGTGAGGAAGTGTGAACCATGCCCCTAAGATCCAGCAGGTACAAGTACTTCAGCTGCTGTGCCAGGAGCTGGGTTCGAGTAAACAGTTGGAATGGTTTGGAATGGTTTCCAGCAGAGCAAAAACAGTGTCTCGTTTCAATGAAATGAAATTTTCCTGAGCAAAAGATGCTTTTGTAGTTATTTTAAAGCTTCCTTGACGTGCCTGTAATTTTTAAGGGTAATTTCTAGCCCAGGGAACACTTATTTCAGTGCAATGCTTACACCTGGGAGTCAGGTATTGGTGTCACACAAGTGGTGTGCTGGACCCAGTGCTCCCAAATTTTGATGGAACCCCAAGTTATGCAGTTGGGTTTCTCGAGACAGAATGTGGTGGATCCACAGATGTCTGTGCTGCCCACTAGTAACTGTTGTTGAGGTGATTTTGCAGATAAAAGATGGGAGAATTCAGAGCTGCTGAAGCTTCAGGTGGTTGTGTAGGAAAATAGCACCATCTACTGCAAGTGCTTTGTCTTGGCATAGAGCTGCAGGCTGGAATTTAGCTTTTAACCAAAATGATAGCTCCATCTATGTGTGCCCCATGCTGTCCAGAATTTCTTGATGAACAATAGGAGCTTCCTTTGTCTTCCAATACAATATGCCAGTTTAGAAAAGGCAGGATTTTTTAAGTGGCATTGGTAATAAAAATTGAGATGAAAACTTGTCCTTCAGCATACAGCAGTGATGCAAATAATAACTTCTTAAACAGGTGCCCATGAGACACCATGAATTCTGGCTCCTGAGACTGATCTACTCAGTGCCCTGCCAAAGTGTGTATTAACCTTATTACATCCCAAATGTAATGTGTGTAATAACCTTATTACATCAGTGGTTACAAACCAAGCAGAGATCAGGTCCTCATGTATGCCTGGTGCAAGCATAATCAAGGGCTGGTTTTGGCTTGAGGAATAAAAAGTAGGATGGAATTCCAGGTAAATCTAGTTCCCTAGGCATCTGTTATAGTGGTATGTGAGTTTTCAGCACTTAGAAAGTTACCTATGTGCTCTGCTGCCAGATGAGGCTGAATGTGTAAACAAAGATGATTCCTTAGGTTATTTGGCCTTTTCACTCTTTTGGCCCTGTTCTACTGAAGAAAACATGGAGTTTTTTCCATAATTCCATGAAGCAGTGCATCTGCTAAGTTGGGGAGAAGGGTTCTCTCTTTCTTGCTGCTTTTTTTAATGTACTGATTGGAATACTATGACACAAAAGTGTTCAGAAGAGGAGGAAGCTGCTTGGATTGCTGGGGTAGGGATGGGGCTGCACAGGGAGAGTCCAGGCGTTTGCCACACTTACCTGAGTGGCGCTGGCCATTGGGATACTGCAGGCTGGAGGCACAGGACATGAAATTGTCAATGTCTGTGGAAGATCAGTACTGGAAATGATGTTTTCACTTGCCTGGGCAGGGTCATCCCTAGTCCATGGCCATCTCTGTGCTTCTCATTGCTTGGACTGACCCTTTGAAGAGGCTTTTCACACGCCGTGGTGTCCAAAAAGCGTTTAATTCTGCATGGTCCCGTTTCCCTCACGTGTCAGGATGTTTCCAGCCCCTTGGGTGGGGCTGCAGACCATACCTTAGCTACACTGTATTTGAGTTTTCCCTGCCAGCCTGGTTTTACAGCCTAACATTCTGATCTGTATTTCTCTTTTCTCTGAAGGACAGACATAACTGCAGCCCACAGGGATTTTTAGAAAAATTACACCTTCCTCTTGGGCCTTGCTGTTGCACTTTGTGGATGTTAGAGTCCCCCATGTGTTCTACCCCATGACCCCTCAAATCTGGTTTTGGATTGGCTTTCTTTGCGCTATTGAGGTTGCTCTAGTACTGTCTGCCTGCCTTCAGCTGTATGAGTAAATACCTTCTAACTCTGGCATGAAAACTGATGAACTGTCCAGGATGGAATGACAAATGTAGCCAGTGTAACTGATTGCCCTAGAGGGAAACTTCAGGTGTGATTAGTATCTGACTTAGCCAAAAGGCTGTCAGAGCAGCCCTGTGTCCCCTCTGGATGACATTTTTAGATGCCTGTATTCTTATGTGATTACTTGTTTTTCTAGGGAGCCCCGAGGGCCAGGAGGTGTATGTTTTTAACCTGACATCACTCACAGAGTCTGAAAATGTCCTGTCAGCCTCAGTGTATTATTATATTGGTGATCTGCTACATGTGAAGTGGAACTGTTCTGAGCCCAGTGGCTGTTCCCATCACCAGCACAGGAAACCTGAAATTCAGATACACCTTTCAGTTTGGACCTTTCCTTCAGCTGGGAGCCCGGCTCGGAGCCTGGGACATTTCCTCATCAATGTCTCCTCTGCTTACCAGGATGTCCTCTCCTGGCAGTGGAAGGACATTACTCGGCTCCTGCACGAGGCAAAGCAAAACAACGAGCTGCTGATCAGAGTTAAAATGGATCTACCCGGCCATCATCCCTGGGAAAGGGCCTCTTCCTCCCACGAGCCCTACATCCTGATTTACGCCAACGATTCCGCCATCTCCGAGCCTGAGAGTGTCGTGTCCACTCTGCGAGGACACCGTCATCCTCTGGCCAGGGCCCTTCCCAAGCCACAAGGCCACAGGAGGAGGAGACGCTCTGCGAACGTCCTGTTGCCACTGCAGAACAACGAGCTCCCAGGAGCCCAGTACCAGTACGGGGAGGAGCAGAGCTGGGAGGGCACGAGGCCCTACAAGACCTTCCAGCCACAGCTGGCAGACAGGGCCAGGAGCAAGAAGAAGCAGAGGAAGAGCCATCTGCAGAAGAGCCAGACTCTGCAGTTTGATGAGCAGACACTGAAAAAGGCGAGGAGGAAGCAGTGGAACGAGCCCAGGAGCTGCGCCCGGCGCTACCTCAAGGTGGATTTTGCAGACATCGGCTGGAGTGAGTGGATTATTTCCCCCAAGTCCTTCGACGCCTATTACTGCTCAGGAGAATGCCAATTCCCAATTCCAAAGGTATGATGCTTTTTCACTGTCTGTTACCATAACCTGGGCATTTTGTTTGCCATGTCCGAGGGAATCCAAAAGCAATGGATCCAGGCCCACTCACTGTCAAAATATCCCATGGTTTGTATGAGCTGATTGCATGAGAGTAGCAGGGGAGGCTGATGTGCTCCTAGCCCTGTGACCTGGATTGATGAACTCTGCTCCAAATGTCCAGTGTCATTCTTAGCAACATTTTTAGTAGGTCCTGGAGGCTGCTTAAACCTGGGATTTGAGGCTGGCCTAAAATGGGGGGCATCAGTAAAGGCAGAGCTCTTGGACTCACTGCAGCCTTTCATTCTAAAGTCTTTGGTCCTGCCACAGAGAAGCCAGAGCAGTTGGTTCCAAAATATATGTGGCATTCAGAGCAAAGGGAGTCTCCCTTTGAAAGTGGTGGGTGGAAGAATGGCACCCAAGGGGATGGAGCCCAGGCAAAGCAAGCTGCAGAAGATGGGGTCCTCTCCTTGGAGGAATAGAAGACTTGCCTAGCTCCAGCTGCAGGAGCGGGCTTCAAAGCCGGGCATCACAGGATCTGCTGCTACTGAGAGTGTGTTTGCAGAGGGATACCCTGACCCTCAGGCAATAACAGACTACTCTGGGTACATCACGTGCCCTTGCTGAGGGTGAGCCTCTAGAGTTAGTAACCTGGTGGGTAATGGAGAACAGATGTACCCCCCATGCCTCCAGATGTGCATGTTTTAGCCATGCCCTGGTTTTTCCAGCTGGTTTGACTGCTGTCCAACCCATCTGTGCTGGGAGCATGACCTGGCATAGAGCTTGTGGGCCACAGAGATGTTCTCCTGTCGGGAATGAGAGCTCACAGCTGCCTTTTGTGCCCTGCTTGTAACCCAGCTGCAAGGACACCCCGCAGGACAGTAGGTGTTCTGCCTTGTGGCATGTGATCATCAGGCTCAGGACAGCTGTTGGGCTCCCAGTTATTCTGGGGAGAATGCTGCCCAGCAGCTGAGTAAGGGAACGTGGCTGGGGACTACCAGAGCTTTCACTTCCCTTTGAAGACAGAAATGATACAGAAATCTGAGTTGTATGATAATCCAAAACTTGTTTATAAATCCCTGGCTGCTACTGCTGAGGGGTATAGGTACTCTTGGATTCAAAGCAAACCAACAGAAATGTCTCTGATCAGCTTAGATGGGGACTTAAAACTTCATGTACTAATGTGCTGAGCAAAAGAGATGACAAGCTGGAATTCACAGTTATTCCTGCTCTTTTTGCAGGTCCATATCTAACCCTTAAGACTGACTCTTTTTTCCCAGAACCGAATCATCTCTCATTCCAGCAAAACTGCAAGTTGAACATTTGGCCAAAATGACATGGTTCTGTGTATTTCTCAGGGACATGTGATGGGATACACACTAAACTGTTTTGATTCCCAGATTGTGTGTGTAAGAACAACTCTAAAGCCAAAGCAAAAGTCCCTGGCTAAAAGCTGCATCCTGTGCATTTTTTATGCTCACTTATCTCTTGTACAGATACTTGGATCAGGAAGCATTTCAGGGTTCAGAGAAAAACTTTTGTGCTTTTCATTTCTCTGCATTGTTTTTTTATTTTTGTGAACACTTTAATGGCTTCTGGTTTTGTGACCAAGCAGTCACCTTACCAGGCAGATTGGCTTTCTCTTCAGAGCAAACCCAAGCTCTGGTGTCCCTTTTTATGAATTTAGGGAGCTTTGCCCTTTGAAGTTTCTCCTCTGAGGAAAATATCACTTTAGTATGAGGCAGAGCTGGCTGGAGATGTTCCAGCTGAGGGGTCTCAACAGGGCCCTTCAACAAAGCAATGTGATTGTAGAGTAGTGAATCCATGGCAGTGTGGGTGCAGTGACATGTTCTGCCGTGTCTTTCTCTTGCAGGCCATGAAGCCATCCAACCACGCCACCATCCAGAGCATTGTGAGAGCCGTCGGCGTCGTCCCCGGCATCCCCGAGCCTTGCTGTGTTCCTGACAAAATGTCTTCCCTCAGTATCTTATTCTTTGATGAGAACAAGAATGTGGTTCTGAAGGTGTACCCCAACATGACAGTGGAGTCCTGTGCGTGCAGATAACGCCTTGGGAGGCTGTGGGCAATGCCAGGGTGAGGGCTTGCTGTCTGGGGAAGGGGTGGGCAGGAGTCTCATCATACCTGCTTCGTGTTTGCACTGCCATGCATCTCCTTTGGACAAGAAAATGTAAAGAAATCCAGTCAGTGAGAGTGGGAGCAGGATGGATTCCAAACAGTGGTTCCAAGGGAAGTGAAGACAAACTTCATTTGTCCGTGATTCTGACCAAGACACAAGGCTTGGGAATGGCACCTGACTGTACCTGTTGGAAGTGAGAGGGGAAGGAAGGATCTGCAGATTTTTGAGACTGCCCAAAGGACATAATGATCTATTTTTGTACAAGATTTTGGAAGCAGCACAGGCTGGTACTTCCTATCTCTGTTCTAATGGTGACTAATGGCGAGGGGAGGTTAGAAATGTAGTAGTCTTCATTTTAAAGCTAAGTTTCTTGCCATAGGTTTTAGAGTAGTACAAGGCAGCAAAACAAATCTGACATCCTGAAAGCCGTAGGTAAGCCCAGGTGACTTGCATCTCCTTGGTAGGAGGTTACCCACCTTGTGTGCGAGTTCCTTTCCCCTGACAGTGCTCTGTAATTGAGCCCTTGGGAGCTCAGCAGCCCCGGGCACAGGAGCTCCAAGCAGCCCTGCTGAGGGCATCCCTCTGAATTCTGCTATGGACACTCAGCAGGCCAGGGCTGTGGAAATGCCACCCTCAGTCAGGTGGCTGAATGACTTGTTCACCTCACCTCAAGTTCTAGAACAGTCTTCCAAATAATCTGTGGGCTGCCTGCCTGCAAGGGCGCTGTTGCCAGGCTGTGCAGTGGCCTCTACTCCCAGGTAACAAGTGACAGGACCAGGGATCACAGCCTCCAGCTGCACCAGGGAAGGGTCAGGCTGGACATAAGGAAGAATTTCTTCATGGACAGGATGGTCAGGCAGTGGAAGGGGCTGCCCAGCGAGGTGCTGGAGTCACCCTCCATGGAGCTGTTCAGGAAAGGGGCACTCGGTGCTCTGATTTAGCTGGCAAGGTGGTGATTCAGTTCTTCCATCCTCGGGGGGCCCTGAACTCATCAGCAGCAGGGTGTCACTCCTGGGGCAGGGCTGGTCCCAGAGATTGGCACCCTCAGCTGAGGAGAGGCTTGTGAGTTTGCAGGATGGGTTTAGTGGCTCCTTTTTCCTTCTAAAACCAGCATTTTTAAATGTTTTCTGGGGAAAGGTTTATCTGTGTACAGACAGTCAATTTTAAAAAGTGAAAATCACCCCCAAGAAAGAAAAGTTATTTTGTATATGGAAAGAAACTTTTACAGATGCTTCTAATTTATTTTGTATCCATGGCCCTCCTAATGTATCCTCCTTTATCTCAGCACTCTTCAAGCCATGCAGTTTTCTCTGTCAGTGCAAAGATGAGCTGCCAGGACTGTAGGGGAGCTCCAAAGGACAGGAGCACTCGCAGGGTGAAGGGCATGTTTCACTGCTGATGGATAAGCTTGTCTGCTCTGTATTGTTTTCCTCCAGTCATGTGGACGTTGTGCTCGGAATTCCGAAGAAGCGGAAAATAAAATGGCTTTAAAATGAAAATCCATGTTTTCCTGTGTGGCACTCAGATGTTTCCAAGAACATTCAGGGCCGCCTGGGAGAGCCTTTCCTGAACCTCTTCAGGCTTCTGGTGCTCGGGGCTGTGGGGTTTGTTGTGCAGAAAACATCCCAGGCTGTCTGCCCCGGGTCTAGATGTGCATTTCCACAGTTCCTCAGAGTGGGGAAAGGCCAAGAGGCTGGCAGGAAGGGCTTCCTCCCAAGCCTGGGCAGCCTCAGGACACCTCAAGTTTTGTTTTTAAATGTTTGTTCTCTTTTGTTTCCAAGCCCAGGGCTAAGCTGGAGAAAAGGTGGAGAGAGTAGCAAGTGCGACTCCCATGTTTAGATCCATCCTTGGATTCCAGGCTCTCCTGGTGGGTCTGTGCTGCCTGAGGGAAGGAAACGTTGGCAGTACCTGTTTGTTCACCTGTGCAGCTGGGAGGAGACACTGAGCATGGAATGGCAGGGAAGCTGCACTGTAGTGACTGGAGGAGAAGCATCCTGCCCCACGTGCTGTGGTCATTTCCCCTCTGGATCCTTGTTTCCCTCTATGTCTCTGTATCCCTCTGTCCTTGTTGTGTAACTGGTTTTTCTCCGTCTTTCTCCATGCCTCACTCCAGTTCCTTTTTATTCTCTGTGGCGCTCCCTGAGACATTCTTCCTCACAGGATCCTTGTGTCCCATTCCCTGTTCCTGTTTTTTTGCCTTTTTTCTGGCCTTTCTTGCCTTTTTTCTTGCCCCCAGGTAGGCTGAACATTTCTACTGCTTATGGCTTCCTCTCCTCTCCTCTCCTCTCCTCTCCTCTCCTCTCCTCTCCTCTCCTCTCCTCTCCTCTCCTCTCCTCTCCTCTCCTCTCCTCTCCTCTCCTCTCCTCTCCTCTCCTCTCCTCTCCTCTCCTCTCCTCTCCTCTCCTCTCCTCTCCTCTCCTCTCCTCTCCTCTCCTCTCCTCTCCTCTCCTCTCCTCTCCTCTCCTCTCCTCTCCTCTCCTCTCCTCTCCTCTCCTCTCCTCTCCTCTCCTCTCCTCTCCCTCTTTCTTCCTGTAGTAGAAACTTTCAGGCTACCTGGGAGTAAGAGAACCCCAAACTATAATGATTTAAAGAAAACTATTTACTCCCTGGGAGCCTGAAATTTTCTACTGCACCAGACATACAGCAGGCAAGAAAAACTGCAAGAAAGGCAAGAAAAAAAAAAGGGAAGAATAACAGCAGGAAAAAAGGCAAGAAGAAAGGCAAGAAAAAAGGAAGAAAAGGCAAGAAAAAAGGGAAGAAAAGCCAGAAAATGCTAGAAAGGGAAGCAAGAAAGGGAAGAAAAAAAGGCAAGAAAGGCCAGAAAAAAGGCAAGAAGCACCCACTGTAGGACCTTGAAAAAGAGTGTGATTCTATTGTTTACATTATAGGAAATATGCCTTTGTGACCCTGTAGTGGTTCTGACACTGGTGGATGGACCTGCTGGGGCAGTGACAGTATGATCTGTGTAGCATATTGGCATCAGTTTGATTTAATCAGTGAGAGTGCAGGGGAGTCCTATAGATTGCTTCATGTTGAAACAAACAGGGTAAATTTTCATCAGTTGAAACTTTTTTGCAGACCCTCACTGAGCATAATTTGTTGCAGACTCAGTGCATGCTGTGCTGACCTCCTAGGAGTGTAAGGAGCTCATGTGTGCTACTTTTTTGCTTTAGGACACTCTGAGGTATTTATTCCTTTTGGGATACATGATGATAATTCCCAAGACAGGTAGTTATAAGATATGACATTGGGAAAAGCCTGTGTTGTTGTCAAAAGTTAATTTTACCTTATTTCTTAGCCAGTAGTTAGCTTTTTGCTTTATTTTTGTGGTATCAGTATTTTATTGTTTAAAAAATTGCTTCAAAATAACTTCAGTGGTTGACCACCAGTACCTTGTTCAGATTTGCCTATTTGCTTGTAGCTAAAATGTTTGCATATTGTTTATCATTCTGTTTAAGGAACTGCTGCCCAGTCAACTGGATAATAATAACTGAATAACTATCTGTCTAGGACATAGGGAGAGGATTTAGGTAATGTCTTTGTTTTCAGAAGAAAGTTCCAGTGTAGTTTCTAAATAGAGATGTGAACATGTAGCTTTAGACCCAGTTAAAAAATAAAAGGGCTTGAAGGAAGTGCTGTGCTCCTGTCCAGGGCAGTTGGACTCATTCTGTGCCTTCTTTGGGGGGTGAGGAAAAGGGAATGAAGACTCGGGGCTCTGATGCCATTGGGAGCACCCCAAGGTCCCCAGGAGAGGGAGCCCCACTGCCATGCAGGAGCAGGTGGGTGGCAGGCAAGGAATTTGTCTCTAAATTCATTTGGGGAGAAACCCTCTCTATCCACTCATTTGTTTACAGGAATGTAGGAAACTCTGACTAGAGATGGGTAGTAATTTTGAAATACATTGCCATAACGTTTTTATCTAGGAATGAACCAAGCTGTGCCCTGAAACCATAAGAACAGCTGCAGGGGCTGAAGGCAATAAAGGGCTCTCTGGCACCTTTTGCCTCCGTTCTCTGCCAGTCCCCAAATCGTGTCGCAGTCCCGGAAGAGGCGCTTGTCATCCAGAGTGCCAAAATGAAGACCTGTAAAATCCTAGCTCTGTTTTTTTTACTTCATATTTATGTCATTACAGAAAGCAAGGAAAGAAGAAATGCAACTGGTTCCCACTATTGCTTTGTGAAGGCTTTTTTTAAAGGCTGGTGTGTTTATATTCTTTTTTTCCACTCCAAGCTTGACTTTTCCCCTCGTTTTTCGAGGTCTGCTGCATTGGGTGTCCCAAGGTGGGTTGGATTCCTCAGCAAGGACCTTAGGAGTTGGTGCTGATTCTGCTTTTTCTGAAGGTGTATCAAAGTGTGCTAGCAGAATGACAGTTTTTTCCACTGGAAAGCTTTCCCTCTGTGCCATCAGTGCACGCACGTGTTTGAATTGTGGAACCAGATGGACTAAGAAAAGCCAACACCCACAGCAGATTTCTGTTTGCTCTGTTTTTGTGAGAAGCGGGCTGGCTGTGTGCTGGACAGGGAGAGGCGCTGCTGCAGAGTGGCATCAGCCCCAGGTGTGAGCTGTGAGGGTGATGGGGGCTCAGAGCACCCCAGGTGTGAGCTGTGAGGGTGATGGGGGCTCAGAGCACCCTAGGTGTGAGCTGTGAGGGTGATGGGGGGCTGGCTCCTGCCGGGGGGAGGCTGTTTTAGGGGGAGGGTTTGCCTCATCTCCCTTTTGCATAGAGCTGCTGAGTAGAGGGGTTTATGGGGGGCTCCCGGGGCTGTCTCATGGAAGGACTGTGAGAGCTTCTCACAGGGTCTGGGAGAACACCTGGATTCACGCTTGGATAAGTGGAGCATTGCTTAAAGGAGGTGCTGAGGGACGAATCTTTGTGCCGGGAAGCAGCAGCTGAACAGGTGAGCCCCTGTGGATTTGTAGCAGGGACTTTTGTCCTTTCCCTTTTCAATTTCATCTTGCCAATGCCTCCCCGGTGCCCTCAGGGAAGAAAAATGGAGCTTATGAGGACAAAACAAATTAAGGAGAGGGAAGAAGCTACTCTTCTGTTATTGTCTGTGTTTGAACCCCTTCACTTGTGGTTTTAAGGGTGTTGATTGAAGGAAAACTGCCTTTTTTAGGCTGTTGGGGGTATCACAGGTGTGAAAAACTCCGATCACTTGTTTTTAAAATTTTTAAAAGTGTAATGGTAATAAAATGGTTAAAAAGAAGAGTAACACAATTAAAATAATAACAGTTTGGACAAATTGAATTAAGACAATATGAGACAATAAAAACAAAGAGTTATGGACGTCCAGGTGCCTTTTTCTGGCATCACAAGCCCAAAAAAGGACACCCCTGAACAAAGGATTAACCCCCAAGAACAATAGCCCGTTGCATATTCACACACCTCATACATGATGCACAAATTCCATTCAAACACAGGATTCTGTCTGTTCATTGTCAGCTTGTTCCTTCTAATCCTAACAGTGCCTTCAAGGTGGGAAGAAGTTAGTTCCATCTGATAAGAGGGCAATAAATTCTTTTCCCTGAAAGATTTAGGTGTCCTGTGGCTGCTATCTGGTGGAGTGCCTCATTCCTTTCTTTAAAAAAAAAAAACCCACTAACGTAGTTCTTATTTTAACAATTTTTATAACCTAAAACTATATTTAACACAGTACTTAAGAGAATTAATACAGCATTTCTTTCTAACACAACACATATAACATTCATTTTAATATTTGCGAAAAGCCAATCATATAATACATGCATTTTTCACAACAGGGATGACAGGGAATCCCTGCATTTTATTTTAAGGGGAATGGGAAAAATATTGTTGTCATATTATGGGTTTGATTTGAAGGTAGCTACCCCATTTTCATCATCCTAAGGTTTAAATTGAGGGGGCAGCCCTGGTGTCCCTCCTTTTAAAGGGTTTGAATTGAGGTCAAAATCCCCCTTTCCCCATCATTTGAAGGCTTTCATTTGAGGAACACCCATTCTTTTCTGCTCTTCTGGGGTATGAAATTGAAGGGGAGAACACATTTATTTGCCCTTGTTGAAGTGAGGTGAGCACTGCCTGTGGCGTCAGTTTTGGGGTTCAATTGCAGGAGCCTGCAGCTCTCGCAGCGCTTGCAGGGCTGCAGTCGGGCTGTGCCGCTGCATTTGAGGGCTGTCGGGATCATCAGTTTGTCAGAGTGACCCCGAGAAAAGTTCGAAAGTCTGTTTTCCCAGCCCGGTGCTTAAAGAAGGAGTCAGGGCTCTTCATTTCTCGGTCTCAAGGTTGTTTATTTTATCTTATCTATTAAAAATCTTCTCCTGCCCTGCCGAGGTCAGCTCAGCAAGACAGTCTGAGGCACTCTGCCTGCTCACAGGGCGGCGTTATGTCTTTATACTACAAATTACATATACAATGTTTACAATCACTTTCCAATACCCATCACCTATGTTAGACAGTGAGCTTCTACTCTAAACCAATCGGTAAGTGCCAACATCACAGCAGAAGATGGAGGCCAAGAAGGAGAAAGCCTGGACACACCCAGTTCCCTCCATCTTGCCTCCTGAACCCCCATACCAAAAACCCTAAAATCTACTTTTCCACCTTGCGATAACTTCACTAATATTCTACTTAAGCTGTTGTGGCTTGCTGATCTTCATACAAAGTTGGTAATTTGCTCCACGGGTCATAATCCAAACCACAGGCATTTTGGACTATGTGCCAGGGTCTTTGAGACCCCTGGCAGGGGTCTGGGCTGCTCAGGACAGCCAGAGGGATGTCCTGGGTCCTGAACAAAGACAAGACTAACAGGGAAGTTCCTCCTGAAGGGGAAAAAGCAATTCTTATCTCTGAGGTCTAAGCATGCGGGGCATCTTCTTGCATCTGTCCCCCCCAGGCTTTCCAAAGCCCGGGCTGCAGAAACCCTCGGGGTTAGCAAGAACTGACAGCGATTCTGGCAGCCAACACTGCCCTCCTGTGTGGGTTGTTTGAACTCCATTCTACAATGGCTTTCTTTTCTGGGGTTAATAAATGCATTTAGAGTGCGTGGACGAGCATCTCACCTCATGACTCCCTCTAAATTCCAGAAAATAATTTTAAAATCTTCACAAATCATTACTTACCTTTTTTTTTAGGAATTACTTTGAAAACATAAATGACTGTGTAAAAATAGAAATATTCCTTCTAAATTTATATACAATTTTATGTCCTGTGTAGTCATTTTTAAAAGCTCTACAGAACTCTGCTGGATCAGCTTCAACAGGAATCTCTTCAGTGAAACTTGTGAGAGAAAGGGGACTTCATTCCTTCATATACTGAGCATTCAAACTATGATCTACCACAACTCACTCAAAATAGAAAAACATGGTGAGGTTAGAAACAGACAGAAGCATTTTGCCATAACCTTTGCAGATCTTTAAAACACCATCAAGAGAAATCAGAATGTTGTCAGACTATTATCCCAGCAGATTTCTGATAGTCCTTATAGTGTAAAAAATAATAAAATTCTTACAAATCTAAACACCTTCCAGCACCCTCAAAACATGAAGAGCTGTTCATCTCTAACCATGGAACTCGTGTCACAGTCTGCGCATCACGTGGATATACACAAACATGTCAATCTCCTTCAGAAATAACTGGGCCCCTTTCGGGCATAGCTGATTTTAATTTATTATGTAATCATCTTATTTCTGTCATTCATCTAGAAATTCCTGTGAAATTTCAATCCAGGATTGCAGTCAAAGACAGCATTAATACAACATTGAGTTAGTGTGCTCAAGTAGTTCCAAACAACAAGTCACAGAAAGATTAATTTAGCCACATTTTCTCTCTTTATTACCAAGTAAAAGGGCTAGGACACAAGGCAATAGCCTCAAGTGGTGCTAGAAAGAGCCGGACATTTCTCCATGAAAGCCTTTCAGGTTTCTTCTCTGCCCATAGCCCTGTAACCTCACTGTGCCATAGGGAAGATACCAAGGAGACCGGGATTTACTGAAAATGCAGACAATGGGCATGTTCTGTGTCCCATACACTTCCCGATGGCTGCAAAGGCACATGGGCTGCAGTGACATTCCATGTGCCAGGTGGGATCTGGTGTCACCCAGGTGCCCTCAGCCCCAGGCTGGCAGGGCTCTGGCCCCTTTCCCAGCAGCTTTCCTGGCTCCATGATGGCCACAGGCCTTGCCCAAAGCCAGATGCCATGGCAGCTTTCCCCCTTTGGCCATGCACAGTTCCCTCACCCTGAGTGGCACCACTGGCACCTGGCTTGCCTGCCTGGCCCCTGCGCACCGCCAGCCTCTTCCAGGGCATCCTGAACCCTGCTCTGCCCAATGGGATGGCAGCAGCCCCGGCACACGTGCTGGGGGTCTATGTACAAGTCATGAAAGGGATGGGACTGCTGTGGAACGTGCCTCGAGCTGTTTATTTTTCAGCATCAGTCTCATTACATGGTTATGCCAATGGGAAGATGCTAGCAGCTCATGTCCCTGACAGCACACAAGAACTCAGTGTTACAACACAAAAGTTTTTTGGCCAATCACACAAAGCAAAAACATATTGACAGTAGTTCTATCCAACCACTATAGGCACACGTACCTTCGGTTAAAACAATGCTTGCTTATTTCGAATACAAGACCTGCTTATAAGCCTTAAAATACAATGCACAGAGCTCTATTATTAAGCTTAGAACTTCCTAACATCTGGCTAGATATACTTTTCTGTAGCTTAGGGAGTTATTCTAGACAAGCATTAATACACAAACCATTGTTCAATTTGTCCTTACTTTTCTACTTCTATAATTTTTCTGCTGACAAATCTTACGGCTGCTGCTTAGCTCCAATTGCAGTTCTGCTGTCTCTGAGGCCTGCCTTTTTCAGCTTTCCCAAAACCCTCTGATTTTAAGGATTCCACAGGGGATGTGGCAGGAAGCTCTTGGCAAAGCTGCTTAGCCCTTCTGAGCCTGGGAGCCGCAGCTGCCCTCAGGCTGCCAGGGAGAGCAGCAGCAGCCTCTTGCAGCAGCTGCAGCCTCCTGCAGGTGCCTCCCAAGCCTCCTTTGCTCGGGGCTGAACATGCCCAGCTCCCTTAGCAGCCCTTCACCAGCTCCATGCCATCTCTGGACATGCCCCAGCCTCATAGTGTGGTCCCAAACCTGAGCCCAGGATTCCAGATGCACCCTCAGAAGTGCTGAGTACAGGGACATTGGTCCTAAATCATAGCATATTCTGAGCTGGAGGGGATACATGAGGATAGATCCTAAAGTATGCCAAAAATTCTCACAGTAGTGTTCAAATGTTGGGAGCAGCACCAGAAAGAAGACATTTTTGATATCAGAGCATCAAACAACCTGAATTAATCAAATTAAATGAAGAAACAGGTTACAATGGAATAAACCTAATTTATTCATATATTGCTTTTCGTAATTTTAGAACTTGGCTTTATGCGATTGGTTTTTAGCATTTGTCACTTTCCTTTTCTTGAGTAGAAATGAAGTAGTTCATTTAAAAATAACACCAAGGTGTACCCACCCCTGGCAGTAATGAAGGCCATCAATAACAGTGGTAATGCCTCGAGGATAAAAAAGTCAAGGTAAAAAAAAGAAATGACCCCAGATTGCAGCCAGAGAAGAGACCACAGTGCTGAGAGTGGGTGCACCCTGGGGAGAGCCCGTGTGCTGCTGCCTGGCAGGCTGGGGTCCCACAGTGCAGTGCAGCAGGGGGTGTGGGCAGCTCCAGCAGGGTTCCGTGCCCTCTGACCCTTCTGTGGAACCTGGGCACTGCCCAGCCGTGCCTGGGACATTCTGTTGCTACCCAGGCTGTGCCAACGGTGGAACTGTCTTTGTTGGGGCACTCTTTGGGCAGTGCCCTGCAGAGTGCACAGCTCAGAGCAAGCACAGCTCCACGCAGGGAGTGTTGCTTGGCCTCAGAGCCTGTTCACAGCGTGTTTATTTACTGCCACTCAGGAGTCACTCATCACCCACAAGCTTGGTGGCTTGTGCGAGGTAATTCTGTGCTTTGCTGCCACAGGGCAACCAGGCCAGCCATGGCTGTCTCTGCTGCATTCCAGCACTGAGCACCAACAGGAACAGCTTCAAACCCAGGCTCTGCTCCTGCCTCTGCAAGCTGACAGCAGTTTACTGGGAAAGAGCCACTGACCAGGGAAATTGCCTTTAAAGCCTTCTTTATGCAACCATTTAGCATTATTATTCCGCAGCTTGCAGTGGGACAAATCACTTTCAAGTGGACAGAGCAAGGTTTCAGGAGGGCTTGCTGCTGATTCAGCTTGAATTTTAAGTGTCTCTGAAAAGCAGAAGAGCCAGGCAATCCCTGGGAAAGGAGGGTGACATGGGAAACTCAAAGGCCCCTGGGTTCCACCCCATGTGCTGCCAAAAGGTGCCAGCACTGAGAAGGAGAGGCTTAAGGGCAGACCCATCAGATGTGTGGCAGGGGGAGCTCTGGGCTTTTCCTGGGCAGTGCCTGCAGCAGGTGCTCCAGCTGGGGCCTGGGATTGCCCCGTTGGAAGTGGGAGCAGCTGCTCGAGGCTGCTCTTACAGTTGAACTGTCACAGCCAGGGACTCCAGGGGGAGGTTGCAAAGTCCACGTGGAAACACCCACATCCCAACATGAAGCCAAATCTATTTATTTATATTTCTTCCAGTTTTAAGGCTCAAGGCCATTATAATTACAATGGCCTTGTCTGTATCTGTATTTGTATATCATATGTATATAAGAACAATGACCACCAGAATATTTGAATCATTCAAGGATAGGTTGGACAAGTCTTTGAAAAACCTGTTCTAGTGAAAGGTGTCCCTGCCCATGGCAGAGGAGTGGAACAAGGTGAAATTTTAGGCCCCTTCCAAACTAAAACATTCTATGGTTTTATGGGGCTGTGGTTCTATGAATCTGATGTGTTCTCTGACTCTATGTCAAGTTTTCCCTTCAAATACCTCAGTATATGCGAAACACCAAACTTTGTCCATAAAAATATCATGTGAAGTTTAGTGATAGCAACATTTGAAGGAAAAGTTCTTGAGGTGGGTACATAAGGTTTAAGTTTCCAAGCAGCTTCCAAGCTTCCTTGTTTCATTAGAACACCTCTTTGCCTGTGGCTGGGTGGAGAAGGCAGAAAGAAGTGCAATCAAATATGTCCTGCTACGGGATGCAGAAATGAGCCTGGCCAAAAAATGCGCTGTCAAAAGCTTGTAAGAATTCCCATCACGGTCACTGGGGTGCCTGCTTTCCTCTCCACAGTGAGGAAAGCTTATGTTCAGAAGCACAGCTTGGTTGCAAGAGCATTTGTGCCTTGTCCGAGTAGTGTCCGGTTAATGCTGCCCGTGCAGCCTCGAATCCATGGAGCTCCAGTGAGGCTCAAAACCTGGCCTTGTCAAGGGCATTTGGCTGTTCAGTGGAATCTAGATTTCCTGCTGGCCACTTGTGTGCTTTTTGGTCATCTTAAGGATAAGCTGGTGACAGAGCAGGCCTCCCAGCCATGCTGTTTATTCACAAGTAGGTGTGCATGTCTCTCTACACAAGTTATGTCAATGCCAGGTCCACTCAACGGAAGTTAGAAGAAAGCTGGAATGACTTCTGCCTGTATGCTCTTGCTACTTCTGCCACCTTCATTTATTTTAAATTCAAGTGGGCACTTTGTTCTTTTAAGGCAGTTTGTTTCCCAGCCAACATTTTGGTTTTCATGATGGTGAGGAGGCAGCAAAGATGCAGTGTTGCTTCCAGATGTGTCCTCTGAGCTTAGTGTGAGTGTCTATTCTTAGGCTTCCCAGCTGCATGGGGAGGTGGGGGTTTGACAGGATTCGCATCTGTAATGGCCTGTGTCTCTCTGTGGCTTGCAGGATGGTTCCTGCTGGTCCCTTCCCTGGTGTTAAAGCCATGGCCTAGAGCCCAGCTGCTTCACCTCTTCCCCAAGTGTCTGTGCTCTTGTTTCACACCAGTTGTCCTCAGTGGGGTGGTGCAGAAGACTTCACAGGACGCTCCTGTAGCCTCCTCCCCAGTGAGAAATCCGCTCCTTCTAGAGTGTGAGATGCTGAAAGTGAATGTCAGAAATTTAAATGTAAATGTTTTCAGTCCTTTTTCTGCATTTTTGAGATCTTGCACTTCAAGATTTCCTCTTGCATCTGCTGAGGGAATATTGTTACTTTTTCATATAGAACTGTTGTTTTATGGGTTTTTTTCCCTCCATTTCTTTCCTTCCTCTTTCCACAAATGCTGCCATTCATGTGGGGCCCATTTTGTTGTCTACAGGCGGGGTTGCAGGGTTCTTAGGGCACTTTTGTTCTGAAAATTGAACTAAATTTCCTGGAACCTATAGCAGTGGCCTGGTTTATTGTGCTCTTGGCCAAATCTGGGGTTAAGTGCTGACTTGAAATGCAGCAACGCTGCTGAGGGAAGGGGAAAATGGATCTCTTGATTCTCCCATTCTCAGCTACATGTGTTTGGATGGTTTATGTTTAGGAGCACTGGAATGACTCCCAGTCAGGCACCCAGGTTCTAAGTGTAGCAAGTCCCTGGAGATCTTGACCTCCCCTTTAGGCACAAATTTGTGCAGATAATCACTCCTGGTGATTTTCTGTTTGTTCTCTTCCAGAGAAGGTGACTCGAACTGAGGCTTCATAATGGAACCAACAGACAACCAGAACAGCGACTATAGGTAGGAATTAATTTGAAGTAATCTTGGTTTTCTGGGTGCTGTGATGAATGTTGTGATGGTTTAGAAAAAGAATTCCTCCTCCAATGCAAGAATCAGAATTCTGGAGTGGGACAAGTGAAGTAAGGATTGTCCTATTAGTGAGAGTGGGTTCAGAGCACATTGCTATTTTAAGAGCTTCTGTTACAGCCCCAGGCCTGGATGTTATCATGGGTCAGGGCAGATCCTCTGCTGAACTTTCTGAAACTAATCTCTTATTACTGGAGCCAGGGCTCTCCCTTCTGCAGTTTGGGATGCTTTCGGCATGGGAGTATTTTCCTGTTTCAGTCCGTAGCAAAGCTCGAGTTGTGTTTTTTTGGGGTGGGGGTGATTTTACTCCTTGTGAAACATATTTGAAGATGATGAGAACTGAGGTGATATTTCAGGGCAGGCATTCAGTTTCATCTGCCTCTTTGAACAGTCGGGTTGTTGGGGTTGACACATCAAGTGTAGAGCAGCAGCAGCAAGTACAGGATTATTTTTAACTTTCCACTGCTGAGCTGTTTTCCCCCTGGAGATGGAGGGTGTGGGACTGTGCAGTCCCCCTGCACCAAGGCTCCCAGGTGCTGGGCGTGTTGGTGCTGAGCCTGGAGGTGCAGTTCCCAAAGTTCCCCAGCCTCAAGGGAACTGTGCAGGATTGTGAATGGCAGCAGAGCTCAGCTTTGCAAGGGCTTTGAAGAGCATCTTGACAAACACCTTCAATGGCCAGGTCAGACATGGGCAGCAAAGGTGTGTCCAGGGCTGGGGAGGCTGGGAGATCTGTAGGCTTATCTAAAAAGTCTGGGCATTTCAGTAGCGTGCAGACTTATGTACTCTGAATTAGGAATGCCATCCAGTGCAAAAACCTGTTTAGTTTAAGTAATGGCCCCTCAGTATGAGATGAGGCAGCTGTGCCTTGGCTCTAGGAATGATTAAACTTTCAGGAGCTGATTATTGGTGTGGTGTTGGAGTAAGTGTCACTGCTGGAGCAGACAAGGCTCTCCCCTTGCAACATGGGACACTTGGGAAGTTGGATTTGCAAAGAAGAGTTTATGAATTGTATGTATAGAGAAGGCTGTACAGTAGAGTAGAAATAGATACCTGCATCCACTGTGCCTGCATGCTTTCCCTTCCCTGATGTCCATAAATATCAGAGCCAGAGTTTCCCTCATTTTGCAGTAGTCTTTCAAAGGCCAGGGATGGTTTAAAGGATCTGGTTTCCCATGATGGGACACTTTATTGGTGTTTTGTTGTGGGGCAGGTGTGATTGAGTACATGCATAGGTGGCAGAGGAGGAACAGGGGGATTTGACCTGGTGTTTGCTGAATGTCTGAGAACTCCATTCTAATCACGCTGATAGGATGGCTTTAAATGCAGCTACATGATTTTCGAGGGAAGCAGCTTTCCAAATATCCATTTAAAGTAGAGAGTGAATTTCCAGGATTGTTTATAAAGTGGACAAAGTTCAAGCCTTGAAAGTTAAAACACCTTCAGAATAGAAGATTCTGTTTGACTCACAAGGAGGGAGACTGGGCTGAGAGGTCTGAAGGAGAACAAGAGTGCCAGTTTCTCCCATTAATCATTGCAAGAGGATTTGCCAGCTCATGTGCTGATCACCCCTGTGATTTCACAAGGAAATGGGGGCAGAGTCTTTCCCTTCCCACCCTTCTTGATGGCTGGGATCAGGAGTAGCAATCCCTGAGAAGGATGTGTGCTGTGCCCTGTGTGTCTCATTGCTCTGGGGCACAGCACACACTGGACAGAACTGATCTGTCCACTGTCAGCATCCTGAGAATTTCAACATTGCTTTGCTGCTGGACATGTGCCCTTGTGGGAAAGCCCCCGTTTCTGCATGGAGTATAAACAGGGGTTTGAGTCTTAAGTATATTTTCTTTGTCTCTGTCTGAAAGCTGGAACAACAACAGAGAATTGCTCCGTATTCTGGAGGAAGAGAGGCGGAGGAGGAAGGTAGCTCCAGAGGAGAAGACTCCCCTCTTTCCCAGGCCCTACAAGGTAATGGGAGTGGAGTGCAGGCTGGAAGGAGAGAAGGAAGGAGGCTTGGGGTGGGAGAGGAGAGCTGTATCTTCTGCATGGGCTGTAGCAGACTTGAGCCTCATCCCTGCAAACACAGCATCTTCCCATCTGCTGCACTGAACATCCTTGTGTGGATGCATGGTGATTCCACGAAGATGCTGAGCAATGTCTCTTGCTGAGCTGGGTCTCTTGCTTGGGGTGTTTCTGACATTTCCCCCTCTATTCTTGTGTTGCAGACCAATAAAGAAGATGAGCTGTCAAGGCGCATTAAGAAATTGCTGGGCGAGTGGGACCCCAAGGTGTCCCTGAGCCATGAGTCCCCTCTGAATCCCATATGGATTCCAAGAAAGCCCAAACCCAGCTCCCGGGCCCCCAGTCGCAGGCCAGCCTCCAGTAAGACAAATCCATATGAGGACATATGGAGAGAACCCTCACCAGAATCACTAGGCATCAGACTTCACCCTGAGCAGAACTACAATGACAGCAATGAAGGTCTCTCAAATCGGAGGTCAGAAGCCAAAGCTCCACAATCCAAAATTCTTCCTGAGCTTGTCAAGGTGAGTTCAATTGTTGGGGTCCTCTGTTATTGGCAATCCCTCAAGGCCAAGGGACCAGCACACAGGCCCTGACTCCTCAGGTCAAAGGCACTTGGTTCCCAGGTGCGTTTTGGGGTTTTGCCAGGCTCCTCCATCACCACTGGGATGTTGCTGTGCCCTATAGAATGTAGGAGCCCACAGTGCTGAGCCATGGCAGCTGGTTCAGGAGGGCCATGGAGATGGTTTTCAAATTGTGTTTGGCCTCTGGAAGGAGAAGGAAGAGCTGGAGGCTGCAGTCAGCTTTTCCTGGAAAAGGGTGTCTATCAGCTGCAAAGGACTGAAGGCAACATCTTGTGGAAAATAAGAGGAAGCTGAGAGAAGTAGAGCACTGCAGGGCCTGCCTTCTGCAGGAGCCATTCTTCATGCCAAAAAGACAAAGCACCATTCTGGATCTCAAGCTCTTGAAAGTGCAGAGTGCTGCAATCAGCCTCAGGCTACCAGCAATGGGCAGTGTTCGTCCTTGCTGCTTGGAACACTAGCTGAGGGAGTATCAGTGTGCGGAAAGGAGCAGGGATGCTGCATCTTCTTGGAGAGTGTGATGAGGGAGGGGAAGGAGTGGGTGCCCAGAAAAAGTGTTTCTGAGAGAGGGGTGGAGTCCTATCCAGCTTTTGCCACCAGCTGAGGGTGGACTCAGCTCTTTGGGGTAGCCCAAAGCCAACTTCTCTCCATAGTGTGTCTCTGGGCACCCCTGGAGAACCTCCACTGGTCCAAATTTGGCTGCTAAATCCATCACTTTGTCAAGCAGTGGGAGAGTGATAAATGGTAGTATGGGATTTGCAAATCCTGCAGGGGCAAAAAGAGCATGCCTAAAGTCAGCCAAAATTTGCACAAACTGTGGTGCATCTTTCCAGAAGTGTCAGAAGTCAGTGTCTTGTCCAGACTGCTGTTGTCTTCAGAAGAATAAGGAGTCTCATTTTATTTGGGTGAATGAGAAATATTCCCCTCTCTCTAGAACTGGCTTAGAAGAATTGGGAACTATTATTTCTGACTGTTTTTCTTTTAACTAAGGAAGCTTTTTGCACAACTTTTTAAATGCAGAGGCAGCCTCTGCCTTAGAAGACAAAGTTTAGCTTCTTCATAGTGTAATAGTGTAATTCCATAAAGGGAGAAGCCTGCACAGACATACTTATATAATAATAATAATAATAGTAATGATAAATAGCAGTAGTAGTAGTTTAAGAATGGAAACACTATTTCCAAAACTGCCAGGTTCCAAAGGGATTTCCTCTTTTTCTCAGAGGCAGAAGAGATGACTTTGGAATTTCAACTGGTTTTCCACTTGGCCTCCATTATCAATTTCCCTTCAGATGGGCCTTTTGATCCTTCGTAGCGTTCTATTATTAATGAAATTGCATGACATTTCTAGAGTTGTTAGTAACCAACTGCTGCTGTGGGTATGTCAATTAGTAAAAAACCAAAACAAACTTGTTCTGCCTCCCTCATTCTTGTTTCAGAAAAAGAAACCCATTGATGTGTCATCCACTGAAAAAACTTTGAAGGTTGGTGCTCTTCCATAATAGATCTCTGTATTTGCTTATGTTTTGCATATATTAAAGAAATGGCTGGGGAAAAATACATGGCTCAGCTCCTGTTCACTCAGCAGACATTGCTTGCCCTGAAAGTATATTCTGGGGTGGGCTGAGAAGTAGGGATAAAAGCTGGAGTTGTAAGATCAGCCTTCCTCTCAGTCTGTGAGCGTAGCACTGTCTAGAGCAGTTCAAGAACCAGACTGAACACTCATGCCAAGCAGCCAGAGCTGCTCCTCCCTCAAGCTGGGAGTTGCCTTCCCTGAGCTCCCCTCATCCAAAGGCTCTGGACCTGCTGCCTCATGTCTGGGCTTCTAAATTTCCATTTGGGAAACAAAGGGAAACCAGCCCCATGCGTTACTGAGAACCAGATGCAATTGTGCCTTGGAGTGTTTCTGAGTGGGCAATGTGACAGCAAACCTCTCTTCCCTCTTTTCCGTTGTTTTCAGCAGGCTCTGTATCTGTAGAGCTGTAGCATGTTTGAGCCAGAGGAGGTAGATGAATGGAAAATGCTTCAGGGACTCATACTTTTGTTTCAGTTCTGATCTACAATGTGATGGTTTTCATGAACACTTGAAGCATGTCATCTTTGTGGAAGCACAAACCCCATTTTATCTTGATTGTCAGCAAAAGCATTATCTGAGAGTGTTAGACAGAAGTGGGAGTGTGAGAGTGCTGCCGACCAAGCCAGTTTTAGATGTTGCCTGCACCAGGCACACAGACATGCCTTTAAATCATCCCCACTGGTTGCATTGTGCTGAGTTCCCTGAGCTAACCTTGCCTCCCCCTCTCCTCTCTGTTTTTGTGAACAAAACAGGTCGTGGAAAAGACAACTTCTTCACTTGGTCCTCCAAGGTACAGTTGTGTTCCCAAACTACCCTCTAGGCCAGACAAAACTGCTTTTCCTTTGAGGGGGAGAGGGAAGGGGTTCCTGGTTTCCCTTGAAGATGCAGGCTTTGGTTTGATGCTGCTGAGTGCTGCTGTTGAAAATTGGTTTTATTTTGGGGGGGGTTACAGGAAAGCTCCCATTAGAAATTAATAATCTAGGCATGCTGGAGTTTGCCTAAGAACCAGACTAGTCCTAAGAACCAGACTAAGTCCCCAGGTGTTCGTTCTTTTCTCTTCCTCTCCCCCAGTGGGTCTGTAGATCCTATGTTTTTGTATTGACCAAGAATCCATCCTGAAACTTGTTACCCTTTACTGGAAGTGTTTTCTTTGGGGGTTGGGGCTTTCAGAAACACGCTGGGCCGTTTTGGTATTTTTTTCAACTTTAGTCAGCTGAATGCATCTTTACAATGTAGCATTGAGATCCTGTCTGCATTCTTGTCTGGCTGTGTGTGAATTAAATGTTTGATTATTCCCAGAGTGTTTTTTCATATGGTATTTTATTTTTGGAGCACAGAAATGTATTCCTCTGGCCTTCTCCTCTCTGCTCTCAGTGCCCAAACTCAGGGCTCAGTTTTAGTTTTGAGTGCTGCCATGTCAGTGGAATAAGTAAGTAACCTTCCCCACTGCTGCTTCCTAATTTTGTCACCTTGTGGCCTTGCAGAGTTTTCCAGTCCCAGCACAAGAGGGTGGCACCAGCACAGCCCAGCAACTTGGAGCCAGGGAGCACCAGGAACTGCCACAGCCCCTCAGTGTCTGCATTTCCAAGAGCACCAGCACCTAAGGTGAGTGCAAATCAAATGCAGAGGCTGCTCCCACAGCCCCTTGCCTCACACTCTGCTGTCTGAGGGCAGTCAGGACAGGAGACCTTAATTACTGTCACTGTTCAGGTATCCCCTTGAGACCTCTGCAGCAGCATCAGACATTTCTTGCCCTCTGCTTCCTTTCTGGATTTTGTCATTAATGAACCCTTCCTGGACTTCTGGTTCCAAACCTGGCAGTGTTGCCACTTGTCCTTTGTCATCATTGTCCAGCCCTTCTGGAGTTTTCACTCCAGGATTAGTCCATTTTGAAGCTGTGGGATGAAACTTTGAGTGAATGTGCTGAATGATCCTCCTCTGCAGTAGGGATCTCTGGACTGGCTCCTGAGTGACTGGTTTCTTTCCATGGGTGTTTTGGACAATGGCTCTGCGAGCAAAAAATCCCTTTTTTCCATTTTCTCCCCATTTCAGTTCTGTTGATATCATATAGTCTTCCTTCTACTTGCTCTGAAAGATGAACCTGTCTTTGCTAACACAGTCCTGCAGTGCTGAGGCCTGGAGAGGGAGGAGGAGGAAGAAACAGTGAGGCTGCAGCCCTGGATCTCTAGCCTGTGTGCTGGATGTTCAGCATGGGAGAGGTGGTTGGGCCACAGGGCTGGGCTCCTTGGCTCTGAGGAAATATCCAGTGAGCCGTGCTGCATGGAGGAGAAAGATTCAGCCAGAGAAAGGATCTTGGGAAGGCTGACCAAGGGGGGCCTTTGGCTGAAATCTCACCCCTCCCTCCTGTTTTGGGTGAAACAAGAGCTGTGGGGAGACCCTTGCCCTGCAGGGACCCTGACAGTGAGAAGGTCTAGAGCAGAAGAAACTCTGATGTTCTTCCCTCCTCCTGCTTTGAATTCCATCTGAATTAAAGTGTTTGGCCTCAGTTATGCTAAACAGCCACACACCAAACAGGATTCTTCCTGGGACCTCCCTGGACATTCCCTAGGACAGCCACTTCTTCCAGGCCAGGAGTTTGGCTCATTCAATGTCTAAGGCACATGTCACCTGCAGCTGGGAATTCCTTATTGATGGCTTCTTTTCCTGGCAGCACTAAATACTTGAGGCTTCCAGCTGGAACAGGCAAGCACAATCCAGTGCAGAGTGAATTAATCCACAGGGGATAACTGTGCAGGGACTCATTTTGCCTTCACAGAGGCACTGAACAGCTCTTTCCCCTCTTCCCCAAAGCAGAACCTTTGCTCTCCTCTATCACCCTGGTCTCTTTAAAGCATCTTTCCAAATGAGCTGTGAGAAGCCTTAAAAGTAGTGCATCAATGAAGCTTAGATGTATCTCTTGTCCTCCTGTGCCAGGTTTTACCTCTTCTCTGAGCACCTGAACAAAGCTGTTGGTAAAGCCAGCCTCCTTGTTCATGTCTTTAGGAGCCCCTCAGCCCAGCAGACAGCCTTGTATTGCCTGCCCTGACAGACTGGGGTGTGTGAGAGGCTTCATGGCAGGGCCAAGAGTTAGGAAGTGTCAGGGTGCAGAAAAAAAAGGGCAAGTCAAGCTGTGCTCCTCTGCAGTTTACCAAGTCTAGAGCCAAGAAGAAGAATTTGAGGACAACTCAAGATCACTGCTATTCTCAGGTAGAAGGAAGAGGTCTTCCTTGAAGTTCACTGAAAACAGATGAAGAGTCTGCTCTGTCCTGCATGAGCTCCATGTGTGGGTGCTTTTCTTGTGCCAGAAACGCTCACCAGAACCAAAGCAACCTTGCAGAGCTGGTCCATTACCTGGGCTTAGTTTGAAGTTTGTGATCTCTGCTTTAGTCCTTCGGAAAAGCTCCTGTGCCTGAAAGCCTGAACCTTTTTCTGTGTTCAAGTGCTGGGTGAATTAAGCAGTAGGATGTCTTTCCAGGAGCCCAAGTGATGATGGTTAAGTGCTTTCCCAAGCAAAGGCTCAGTCTTGGCAGGAGGACCCAGCCTGGAGCCAGCCCGAGTTACCTGAGTAGGAACAGTGTTCTGAGCTGGAAGCCAAGTACCAACTGCACCTTGCAGGAGTTGCAGTTAAATCAAGGTTGTTTTGTTTTGTTTTGTTTTGTTTTTTTTCTTACTTCAGAAAAATGAGTCTGATATTATTTAGGTGAATGACAAATATTACTCCTTCTCTAGAACTGAATTGGGAATTTCTCTAGAACTGGAAACTTTTATTTCTGTTTTTTCTTAACTAATGAAACTTTGCTCAGCTCTTTCACATGCAGAGGTTGCTATGCCCTTGCAGACAAAGCTTAACTGCTACAATAGCAACTAAAGTAAGTGATATTCAATAAAGGGAGGAGACTGTGGAGACATACTTTCTTAATAAGAGGAATAAAGAGTCAGCAATGGAAACTGTTTCCTGACTGCCAGGGAAGCCTGACATTGATCTTGCCGGAGGTGACTGGTGGTTTCAGCTCTTGCTCTGCTCGGTCTCTGTTCCTTACTGCCCTTCAGATGAAACTGTTATTCCTTACTAGCATTCCATAATGAATGGACTTGCGTGACATTTTTAGAGCTGCTGTCAGGAGCTCATGTTTACTGAGTGCATGTTGTTTGCTATCAATGAGTAAAATACCCAAACAAACTCACAGTGCTTCCCTCTTTCTTGTTTCAGCCCACTGTGGACACTGATGTGCCGTTCATTGAAGGAATATTGAAGGTGGGTACTCCTCAACACCAGATCTCCATGAGAAAGCCTGTACAAATCCATGGGGAAGTGGATCCCTCTGACTCTGGGAAAGGTGAAACTCTCTCATCAGGAAAACTCCTGAGAGTTGCTTCTCTCCCTCTCTTTCCAGGAAATGAGCACCCCCATGTCACCTCTCCTGCTAACCCTTCAGTCACCTGTGAGAACAGAGACTTACAAATTTCCATTGCAGGCAAAGGTAACCCAGCCCACTTGATTTATGGTCTCCTCGAGCCAGGTCTTATAAGCTCTCAGAGATTTAGATCACACCCAAGATAGCTCATCTACCTCAGATGGCATAAAATCAGCAGGATGGCTTCTGTGGTAGTGTTGGAAACAGAAAAGTTTTAATAAAAGGCAAAATAACGAAACTCTTTACAAAGAAAAACTGAGCCAGGTGCAAGAGGTTCTTGCCCCAGGTAAAACACCGCACAAAAGTGGTTAGTTTCTTTGTTCTCTTCTTTTTCTAGGGAATTGCTTAGGCTGGACTTTTTGGCTTCTGTCCAATTGGCTATCCTTAAGTTTGAGGTGAAGTCTGTCAAGTCCTATCAAGTGTCTTTTTACCTAATAGAGAAGAGAAACTTCTAGGCTTTTTTCTTTCTTAAGGAGACAAAGCACAGTTTTGTTACTCCATCAACAAGGAGCACATTCCTATGCCCACTTTTTTCAGGGCTTCCGATAAATTACAAGAGATCTTTCTGCTGAGCAGAAGCTCAATGTTGGCAGAAGGAGCCTGCCTGAAGATCTGCCTGAGTTCCCTGACCCTAAACAGTGATGGGAGTTAGAAACCAAGCAGAAACTGCATCTTGTGTGGGGTTGCATTATACCCAGGTGTTTTTGTTGTTTTTTTTTTTTTTTTTTCACTTCAGTACAAGAAAGAGTCTGATTTTATTTGTCTAAATGACAAAAATTCTTGTGAACTGTCTTAGATTAATTGGGAACTATTATTTCTAACTGTTTTGGGATTTTTTTAAACTACTGAGGCTTTATGCACAACTCTTACATGCAGAGGCAGCCTGTGTCTTTGCAAGCAAGGCTCAACTGCTTCAACAGCAACTTAGGGAAAGTGCAGTTTCATAAAGGGAGCAGACCATGAAAACATACCTTATTTTAAAAATAGTGATAACAAGTATATGATAATGATGATAATAATAATAAAATAGTGATAAATAAATAAATATAGTAATAGTAATAAAGAGAAGTAGGAGCAGTAGTTTAGAAATGGAAACAGTGCTCCCTGACCAGAAGATTCCAAAGGGAAGACAGACATCTGAGAGGAGGAGGGGGAGTTGACATTGCTGGGTTCAGCTCTCTCCATGCCTGGTCTCCATTATTGACTCCCCTTCAGATGAGCTTTATCATTCTTACTCTCTTTCTATTATTTTTACATCTGCAATACATTTATGGAGCTGTTGGTAAGGAAAGGTTTGCTGAGTTTCTGCCAATTAGTAAAAAACCCAAACAAACTCCTTCTGTTTCCCTCCTTCTTGTTTCAGACAAAGAAGCCCTCTGATGTGCCATTGACTGGAGAAATTTTGAAGGTAAGTGGTCTTAAATAGAAGATCTCTGTGTATGCTTATGTTTTGCATACATTAAGGAAATAAGTGGGGACAAAATACATTTTGAGAGCTGCTTCTCTCCCTCTCTTTCCAGGAAATGAGCAGCTCACTGCCATCTCTCCTGCCACGTGTCCAGACGCCTACAAGAGCAGAGACTTCCCGACTTCCATTGGCAACAAAGGTGACCCAGCCCATTTATGCCAGGGCTTCTGATAAATTATGAGATCTTTCTGCTTAGCAGAAATCCAGCTCAGCTATTTGGTAGCTCTTGGAGCGTTTGAAAAATATTTACTCAAAAATGCACATGCCTATAACATGCCATTAACACAGTTTTGATGTCAGCAGATGTGTTGTTTAGCTACATGCTAAGCTGCTTTGTCCTTTTATTCTAGGAATCCCACCCTGATGGATCTGCAGCACAGAAGCAGAGTAAGTAGAAATGCAAAGAAAACACAATTCTTTGTGTGCTGACAGATAATTTTGTGTGTTATATGTAGCAGAGACCATCAAGTGTTCACACTGGTTAAGCAGCATGATTTCCTCTGCTTTGCTGAACAGGGATGAAT